>NC_140940.1:10048367-10448367 GCF_014529385.1 Adiantum capillus-veneris
TGTAGGTCATACTCCCAATTTTCGTTTAGGAATATCCCATCTAGGCCTGGCGTGCTGGAGGTTTCCCTTGAAGTGGAAGGATTATTGCTCCCCATAGCTTGCCCCTCCGTGATTGCTACCTTGGGAGCACTCGGTTGCTCGGCTGGCATGATTGTTGTCATAGGAGCCTTTGCTTTCAGGGCTCGACTTTGTTCTAGCCTTCGTAGGTTCTCAATTTCCCTCTCCCTTGTTGCTTGCATATAGCATTCGATCTCTTGTACTTCGGCAAGACTCCTACCATCGGGTAGTAAAACCTCAGAGGGAGATAGTCCTAAAGGATCAGGAGGTGCAGTGGATGGAACATTCACATGCACACTCTCAAGAAGCATAGGGTCCATTTTAGGCATGAATGACAAATTTACTTCCCCACTCCCTTCATTTATTTCATTAACCGCATGTTCGGAGCGAGTAGCTCTACTAAGGGTCTCTTTTAAGCGGCTAAACACGCTGGACCCGGGCCGTGGGCCCATGGCATGCATGTCTTGACTTGAACTATCAGGGTTTGGTGTAGGATACCCCTCCATGACTTCGTAGTCAGAGGAAGAATCACTAGACGCGATATGAGGATCTTGGGTCGCGCTACCTTGAGTCCCGGCCGAAGGTCCAGAACCTAGGGTGGAGGAATAATGGGTGCCCGCGTAAATGGAGGCACTACCAATATGCTCGTGCTCTAACACTCGTCCAGAGCGTAGGTTCATAAGACTTGGATCCCCTAGAAGTGTCAGTGAAGGCAAGTGAAGGCTGCTCACCTAGTAATTTTGGGTGTTTTGCAACCCAAGTCTTTTCTTATTTTTTGATTTTTTGGTCCTTTTTTTCTGACCCAGCTATAGAATAGAACGTATGATAGCTCAAAACGAGCGTCTCGGTCAGAGGGACGTGCCATGCTTTACAGCCCTCCATTTGGTCACTTTATGCCCTCGAAATCTCTAAAACCGTCAATTTCTAGTAAGGAACTAGGCCCGAATTAGAAAGTCTAAGGGTGCAAGTGGGAAGAGAAGGGAGGAGAGTGGAGGACTTGCCCCACATGCTCTCATTCCCTCTTGAGGGAGTAGGGTATATATATAAGAGTGAGTCTAGTATATATCATAGGACTGAGGCCTGGGCTTGGGGAAATGATCCCGATCCCGATCAAAATTTTAGTGTAGCCCCCCAGTCACTCACGCTTAAATATTTTTGGTTTTTTTTTTAAAAATTTCGGTTTTTTTAAAATTTTTAAATTTTTTTATTTTTTGGGCGACGATCGCGCGCGGATTTGGTGACCCTTGCTTGGCCACACACACTCTCACCTACCTTACCGCCCAGTCAACAGCTCACAGCTCACAGACAGCTCACTACCTTATCTACTTACTAACAGTGCT
The DNA here is from genome assembly GCF_014529385.1 of Adiantum capillus-veneris. NCBI lineage: Eukaryota > Viridiplantae > Streptophyta > Polypodiopsida > Polypodiales > Pteridaceae > Adiantum > Adiantum capillus-veneris. Next base: position 10,049,765 of record NC_140940.1, read on the forward strand.
GCTAACCACTAACTAATCTACTAACTAATCTGTTACCTGCCTACTGACAGTGACCTAACTGTCCACCTACTTCCTTTCTCACTACCTTACTGTGCAAAAAACTGTGTGCTGGCAAACCTTGACAGAAACTGTGTGCAGACTGTGTACAAGCAGAAATTGCTAACTGCCTTCCTACTTATTCATTCACTGCACACAAGCTAACGACTACTAATTGTGCAAAGACTGTGTACAAACAAAAAACACAACATTATGCAGAAATCACAGAACTTGCAGACAACACAGAAATTAACAATTTACAGAAAAACAACTCATTCCTCTTCGTCTTCCTCTTCTTTCCTACTACAAACAACTCATAGGAGAAGCACAAACTGCCTCTTGGGCTTAGTGCAGGGCGTTTCCCCGGCAACGGCGCCAAAAATGTGCGCTCCTTGCCGCACTGTCGAAGCAAGGGACTTGCCGATACACCGTGTGCGAGCTACAAATGGCTCCAAGTACACAACAAGACTAATCTAGCAAGCTCAAAAGAGGGCAATGGTGTGTCACTCACCGCTCTATGCTCCTGCCGTGGAGGATTCCTCGCTGCGATGAAGAAGAAGCTGCAGGCGTGCCGCGCTCAACCGCTTCGCCGCCGTCGTGCCTTCGTAATGCTCGATCGCACACACACTCTCCCTCTCCCTCTCTGACACATACACACACACACGAGGAGGTGAAGAAGAAGAAGATGGAGATGGAGATGGAGCAAGAGCACTCTTCTATTGCACAAATGAGAGAATGAGTGAATTTTAGGTTTAGTTGGCTTTTATATGAGCTCACCCCATTCACACTTGGGCGCCCATGCTTAGCCAACTAATCCCTTGAATGTCCCAGTTAGAGTGCGCCTCTCAGCGGCGATCACTCTTACCCTTTTCCTATTGGTCCGACAAGCCCGGTACCTGACTCTACCAAATACATAATACACATCCGTCGTAGGTGATGGGGTGTCCGTGAGCCGTGAGGGTTAACAATCACCTCAAAATCTTTATGATCTACGGAATCAAACCAAGTGGCGGCGTCCTCTTCAAGAGTTAGTACAAATCCTGGGAATTGCATTGGAAATTCTATGACTTCCTCAACTCTAACGACACGCACAAATGCTGCCACGTGATCCCTCAAATCTCTGTTTCCAAAATACTTCTTGTTTATCCACTTTTGGACCTGAGATGTCCTGATCCTATGGTGATCCATCAATCTAAGCATAGGGTCTCCCATTTCTCCTCTATGGGCTCTTTCTGGACTAGGGTATGGTAAGTGTTCCTCCCTTAGGAGTGCTCCTAATCTGTAATTCCTGGTTGGTCTTACATGTGGTCATTCCTTGCCTCGAGCTTCTCCTTCTTGTTCTGGATGTGGTGCTTCCGTCCTAGTCGGATTTGACGTTCTTGTTCTACTCTCATCTTGGTACTGCTGATGGAGTAGTGGTTGCATACTATTCGAGCCATGCTTGAAATGATAGCGGTGTGGCTTTTGAGTTTTGCAGTTTGGGAAATGGCTATCCAATGGTCTGTGACGTGGTGTTATAGTCTTTTGAGAAGGGATTTGTGGATTTTCTAGGGGTATGTGTGGGCTTTTGCTTCTCTTCAAAAGCCTGTGTTAACAATTCTGGCGTTATCACTCTTTCTACATCCCCTGGATGGATTGGCTCACATTCTCGTTCGTACTTATAGAGAAAAATGATATTGGTTCCTATTACCCTATCATAAGAAAACAACTACAAGACTTTGTCTGCTTAATTCATTCACACGGGGTTCCATGCAACGGTAGTAAGAGACGATTCTCCCATCCTAGTGCTTGTAAATCCTAATATTTTCATCAATTGTAGCCACTCTTGTCATGAATCTAAAAGGCTCCAGGAAGGTTGAGTTTAGGACGTAGTTCTTGGGTCTCCATAACCATCTTTTCTTTTGCCATGTTGTCTCCATACCGATTGTAGTTTTTTGGGTCCCTGACAATAAGGTAATGGTTCCCCTCTTCATCGCAGAATCTATCACCATCATTATTTACTAGAATTATTTCTAATACTTTAGCAAGCCGTTCCTCAATACAGATGCATTGCCATCCTTGAGCATCTACGTATACTAGGGCTCCATGAGTGTTTGTTTCCTTTAGGAAGATTGTTGGTGTGTTCAAAAAGGTTTGGGAGGTGCTACCCCCTATAGCCCCTTGCTGCTGGAAGCCTCCTAGGTTCTAGTTGTCCATCTAGTGATACAATTTTTCGAAAGAGGTGTTAGTATCACTTCCCTCTTCTATGATTGGAGCTATGGGATCTATCTTGGCTTGGTTACACTCTCCTCTATTGATACTAGACTCCCCTGGTTCATCATTACTCTATCGTCTCTCAAAAGATACCCGCCCGATCTCAAATACATGAAAAAAGATAGACACACTCTTGCAAAATCCCAACCTCTTACCTGTGAGGTAAGCTAACTCCTTGTGCAGCCTTTGCTCTCAGTAACTTGGATACATGTATACACAAGATCAAGCACTTTGCCTCTTGGACCTTTGAGTGATTAATCCAATTTCTCTCTCTGTGAGGTAAGCTAACTCCTTGTGCAGCCTTTGATCTCAGTAACTTGGATACATATATACACAAGATCAAGCACTTTGCCTCTTCGCCCTTTGAGTGATAAATCCAATTTCTCTCTCTAGGATCTTCACTGAAATTCAAAAAATGCAAAAATTTTGAGGAGACCTAGGTCAAAATTTTGACAAATCAAAGCCTAATCTTTAACAAGGTCTTTAAGAGTGATTCTGGAATTTTTTTTGGTTCAACCAAGGTGGCCTACAGGCTTCTTGAATTATGGCACTTCCAGTGGTTTCCCAATCACTTGTTTAGCCTTTTGCACCTATGTGTCACTTGTAATTTTGAAATTTGACTTGTCTAAAGTCAAGTTAACTCGTCATGCTGGTCACTCAAGAAATTTTGGCCAGTTTTACCCAATTTTGAACCTTTTTGACTTGTGGAAAGTGGATTTGGAAAGTATGGGGCTTGGTATGCCTTGGATGTGAAAATGTGGCAAGTGGCAGTAATTGCAGTATGTGCCCACAGATGTATGTTTCTTGGCTAGTCACTTTTTGTGGTTTCCTCACCTATGGGGCTTCTCAATGACACCCTCTATCACTTAAAGTGACCACTTTTTGACCTTTGTCCAAAGTTTTAAGTTTAACTCAGCCAGTTACTGTAAATACTGCTCTAACTCGCAGCTAATGACTCAAACAATATCCGAAATTTCCAGATATGTTCCCCTAGAGTATGCAAGTGCACTTTCTCAATTCACACACTCCGTTCTCAAGTCATGCACACTTCTTCCGTGTTCGGTCACTTTACCATCAAAAGTCACAATATGGCATCCAAAAGCAACTTTGGCTAGTCTAAGCAACACCAAAATGCAATGTTAACCTAACTCCTACTCCTATATCTAACTTAAATAACAAAGTAATAAAATACAAAATAAAACAAAGTAAAAAGAAGTGATAGTGGAATAGATGATAACAAATTTTTTGAATTTAGTCCCAAATCGCCACAACCGCCTACCAAACACGATTTACAACAAGACTCAAAGCGCAGACTCAATGCTCAATGTAGTAAAACCAACAGCTAAGGTCGTCCTAACCTATAAAGCAACCAAAAGAGAACTCATGGCTCTTCAGTCTACTTGAGAAATCTGCAAACCTCACTGACACCCCTACCTAAAGATAAATGTAATAAATTGTAACACTTGGACACTGGGTAAAGAAGAACCTCATTGCGACCTCCTCTCCTAGTGTAAGTCCTACGTCCCTGGTAATGGTTCCAATGTTGGCAGACCGCCACGATCGGACGATGTAGCCTAGCAAGAACTCAAATCCACATAAATATGTCAATCCAAGGATGTAACCGACCCGACCAATGTATGGAAACGTCAAATACAATGCCCCAATGGCAATGCACTGAGGAGAAAGGTGTCACTCTCAAGTCGAGAAACAACTAAAGGGAAAATGCCTAAGTCTCCCGTGTAGTCTAACTAACAATGAAATGGTTGTAGAGGTGTCAAATGAACTCCAAATGAGATGAAACTTGATATTGGGGTTCTCTAGGCTATAGGCAATAGGTTTCCAACATCAAAACCTGCAAAAATCACAATTGGGTAGGTGAGCAACCGCAGTTGTTGCCACCTCTCACCTTCACTAAAAATGATGAATAAGGGGTCGTTTGGCTCCTCTTAAGGCCTACTTACCTTTGTCAGTGCTTAGTTTCACTTAAAACACCATCAACAACTAAAAACAAGCAATTAAACATGCTAGGAGACCTAGAGATAAAACTACTCATTGCGTCATGTGCACACACACACACACACACATACACACACAAACATAGCACATTGAACATGTATAAAATCCCAATAGCATGAGGAAGCAACACATGAAGTTTCATTAGCAATGCGTACCTGTACCAAGAGTAGCGAGCATGCAAGTGTAGGCGTACTCTTCACTACGTGAGCTCCAAACCGGGTAAACAAATTTCTTAATACTTACAAATTTTGACTTATATACGCAAGGTCAAAAATTGGGCATTTGGTTAGGAAGGGATAATTACTTCAAAAATGTGATGGACTAGGGTATTTTATCTCTTCATTAAGTACAAAACTATTTGGAAATAATCAGATTCTGTTCGATTCAGGATTTACAACGCCGACTTAGGAAAAAAATAAATGATTAACAAGGAGAAGTTTTGCAGGCCTTTTTGAATTGGCATGATTGAGTTCCTTGCTTCAACATCCTCATTGGCTAATCAATCCTTATCCTTTCACTCTCTATGTTTGTCTCACTGTAAACACACCACACACACACACACACTCTCTCTCTCTCTCTCTCTCTCTCTCTCTCTCTCTCTCTCCATCCCTCTCCCTTCATATTTGGCCAAAAATTCCCAAAATGCCCGAGATTCCCAAAACACCCCTCCTAAACCTTGCAAATATCTGCAAAGATAAATTTTGCTCCAACTCTTTATATTTTCTAAATGATGATCAAACTAAGCTCATTGATTGGATACAAAAGATTGAACTAACTACACAAAGGCTATGGCAATCTATTTGAAATAGATACAATGGTATGTAGGGTTTTGAAATTGTAACCGTATTTTGGTAATTTTTCCTACAAATCAATAGTGGAAATAATGGCAAATGCTTCAAATGTTAACCAAGTTCCCCCTCGCATGCACACACATACTCACTCACTCACTCACTCTCTCTCACACACTCTCTCTCTCTCTCTATCTTCCCTCCCCCCCCACACACACATATCCTCTCTCTCTCTCTCTCTCTCTCTCTCTCTCTCTCTCTCTCTCTCTCTCTCCATGTGGCACTCACATGTGCCATGTGTATCGCTAACAATTTGTTTGAGAAGTTTATGATCAATTACTAACCTCTTGTTTCCTCTTTTTTTCCTCATTGTGGTTGTTGATATAAAGAGATTTGCAAATCCAATTTGAGTTAGAGTACTCAATAATTCCTCCTTGTGATAGCTCATTGATTTCCTTACTCATCGCTTAGCAAAGCAAGCAAAGTGACATAAGCAAGAGAGAGAGAAAAAGGGGGGGGGGGGGAGAGAGAAAGAGAAAGGGTGTGTGTGTGTGTATGTGAGTGAAGTGGGGAGTGTGTTGGTGAGAGAGAAAGAGGGGGTGTGTCAGTGAGAGAGAGAGAGAGAGAGAGAGAGAGAGAGAGAGTTTGTACATGGTGAGAGAGAAAGAATGGGTGTGCCGACAAGAGAGAGAGAGAGGGGGGGTGTGTGGTAGAGAGAGAGAGAGAGCACTCACTCTCTTCCCTCTCTACCACATGTCGGTTAGAGAGAGGGGGTGTGTGATAGAGAGAGTGCAATCACTCTCTCTCCTCTCTTTACCACGTGTATTGCCAGAGTCTAGTAAGGCACTATTGCCAGACTCTCGTAATACACATGACACAAGGAGTGAGTACACACTCTCTCTCTACCACATACACATGCCCCATCCCTCCCTATTGTTGGCATCTCTCTCTCTCTCTCTCTCTCTCTCTCTCTCTCATTACACAGAGTCTAGTAAGGCACTATTGCTAAGTCTAGTAAGGCACTATAGCCAGACTCTCATAATACATGTGATAGAGAGAGTGAGTACACTCTCTCTCTACCACATACACATGCCCCCCTCTCTCCCTGTTGTTGGCACACCCCCCTCTCTCTCTCATTACACACACATGCAATCTTACACTCAACACACACATAGGCCACATGCAATGCACCCTTCCATAGGGCGCACGCATGCACACACATGCCACACCCCCCCTCTCTCCCTGTCATTGTCAAGACAAGGGTCCTACGGGGCAAGGCCTAACCTAGGGGGTCAAGGAGCTAGGCCAAGGGCCTGGACTGGACCAATGCGGACTGGGGATCCGCTTAGGGAAAGTACTAGGAGCTAGCCTATATAAGGGGCGGTAGGGAGGAGGATCCTATGTTCATAGGTTTTACATTGGTATCGGAGCTCAGGGGGAAGGGGGAGGAAGAAGAAGGAGGTAGGGCGAGCACCTCTGGCCATGGATCTTCGATCTCTCTCTCTCTCTCTCTCTCTCTCTCTCTCTCTCTCTCTCTCTCTCTCGTTTCTCTCTCTCTCTCTCTCTCTCTCTCTCTCTCTCTCTCTCTCTCTCTCTCTCTCTCTCTCTCAAGCCCTCTTGTCAGGGAGAAGCTGTGAGGCCATGGGCAAGCGCCCTAAGCAGGAATCGAGGATAAGGGGACATGGAACAGAGCCGAAGCGCAGAAGCCAACCCTTAGTTGGTGGATGGTGGCCCAAAGGAGGTAACGAACGTGTGAAGTATCCCCTGCACACAGGCGGTCGAGGTGCTCTTCCCGTGTGCAAGGCCTTTTGCGGTGAGGGACGACCTGCATCAATCTACCCGAGGGCGGGCTTGAAATGTGTGCACCGCCAAGCCAGACGGTTCACTAGGGTTGTACCCCACGAACAGTAAAACGCGAGCCCCTTCGTCTGCAAGCGCGACACAGCTAGTCGCTGCCATCGCTGTGAACAGGGAGGGTTAAATTTTTATTTTTTGTTATTTTGAAATTCCAACTGAAAGCAGCGTCCTATTTTGGGCACCTTTCCTTACTAAGGGCCAAGCCCCACGACAATGCATACCGGGGTGTGAAGTTTTTGGCCTCGAATGAAGAATCCATCAAAGGTGACATGCATGGGTTACCTTGCATGTATCACTAGCTAAAATACATCGGCCATGTAGCAAAAAACAGAGCGGAAGCGGATTGCAAAGTTGGAAAGCTCGACTTGTTTCGACTTCGATGTTCGAGCAAAAAATTTTAGGTAAACATACCATCGTGTTTGTTTGATAAAGGGAACTTGTGCTTGCCGACCTCGGGCAAGGTTCCGAACAAGGTTCCTAGGCAAAGCCAATGTTGATGCTCGGTTTAAGTGTTTTTCCATGCTATCTTTCAAGGTCTCTCTCTCACTATCACATTTTATTCCCTCTTACTCACTCTCGCAATGCAGAGCTCGCCCACACTCATTCAACCACTACCCACAATCTCATTGATCGAGCACTGGAGCTACAGAGATCTAGACGGCCAAGATTAAGAAGAGGGGCTACACAACATCAATGGAGACTGCAGCAAAGGATTTGAGCCATACTCTCTTGACATCTAGAGTGCAGATGAGAATGGATTCTAGTAGTAGTAATATTTTTGTTCTAGTTCTTTTGTACCCAGACATGGTATCATATTCACTATTTTGTAACAAATTTCTCTCATAGGTCATTTTGGCCTTTTGAAGACGTTAATATAACATTTCATTTCATTTCTTCTTCCTCATGTCTCTCACACGATCTCTCTCTCTCTCTCTCTCTCTCTCTCTCTCTGTCTCTCTCTCTCTCTCTCTCTCTCTCTCTCTCTCTCTCTCTCTCTCTCTCTCTCGTGCGAAGGAATGCTTTTCGGTGAAACACATGTCTTGCAAAAGGTCTAAGAAGGGTAGCACCAAGAAGAAATGGTTTGACATGGAACATAGTCAAGCCCGAAAACACTTGCTAAGATTGGATGCAATCAAAGACAAGGAAGTTTACTTGGAATGTTCACACACATACAAAGCACTTGTTCAAAAGAAGAGGAGAAGGTGGGAAGTCGAAAAACAACTTCTTTTAGCACAAGAGAAAGCACATGCATGTGGCAAGTTTTGGCAAAATCTAAAAGGCAAGCGCGTTGAGAGCTTTGGTGACTTGACTCTTGAGGATATGTATATGCATTGTAAGAACCTCTATGAGCAACCCAATGTTGATAAGATGGAGTGTTGTAGATCCCTTCCGTTTATGTCTCCCTTCTTTACCATTGAAGATGTATGCCGCACGCTTGAGAAACTTGCTACTCGCAAGGGAGGTGACCTTCAAGGTGTCAAGGCTGAAATGATTAAATGGACAAGCAAGAAAACACGATATTGGATATGCGATATGTTTAACCTTGCACTTCAGTATGGCATGCCTCATGATTGGAGTGCAAATTGGATCAAACCTTTGCACAAAGGAGAAGATGTAAACAATGTGAACAACTATCGCACTATAATGGTTGGTTCTTTGATGGCAAAGTTATTTGGATGTATCATGGAGATGAAGATAAGTGAATGGGCTGAAAAGAATGGCAAACGTGCACTTGGCCAAGCAGGTTTTCGAAAGCATCATAGCACTATTGATCACCTTGTCACTCTTCGAGTTCTTATGGAAGCGTCTCGATTGAAAGGAAAAAAGTTGTATTGTTGCTTTGTGGATTTCAAGAAAGCTTTTGACATGGTACCGTGAGGAAATCTTTGGAGACGTATGCAAAGCTTTCAAGTGCTGAGAGAATTTATGCATGCAGTCTTTCGCATCTACCAAAAAGTGATATGTCAATTACGTATGGGAGATGGAATTTCAGAATTTTTTGCAAGCACTATTGGTGTCAAACAAGGATGCCCACTTTCCCCAACCCTCTTTGGGCTACTCATTGATGAATTGGAATGCATGGTTCTTGACTTTATGCAGCAAGAAGGCATAGAAGAGGTTAAGATCGGAAATGCGGTGATCATGCTTTTGCTTTATGCCGATGATGTAGTGCTCTTGGCACATACCTTAGAAGATGCACAAAAGCTTATGAGTGTCTTGGAACGCTTTTGCCTACATAGCGAGCTGATCGTGAATGGATCCAAAACCAAGGTTATGCTTGTAAAGACCCTCAATGATGAAAATCCATGCATTGTATACAACAATGAGAAACTTGAAGTGGTAGATCACTTCAAGTACCTTGGCCTTGAGGTTCCATCCAATCATAAATGGAAGGATTGTGCAATGCGTCGCTTGGAAGCCGGAAAGAGGGCCTATTATGCATTTGAGAACATGTGCAATGCAGGAGAGATCAAGTGTCGGGCTCTCAAAAAGTACCTCTTTGACACATTGGTGACACCGGTGCTTCTTTATGGAGTGGAGGTGTGAGGTGGAAGCATCGGGAAGTCTACTTGGAAAGAGTTTGAGAATGTCCAAAAGCGTTTTCTCACCAACTTTCTCCAAGTCAAGACACAAACACCCTACATGCTCTTACTTCTTGAGTCCGGATTGCTTCCCATTGAGGTCTTGGGCATGCAAAGGGTTGTGGAGTACATGCGTAAGACACAACGTAGCCCTTTGCATTGACTTCCTAGAATCGCATATGAAGCAAGTCAAATGGTTCAAAAGACATGCAAGAGCAAAATACTAAGTTCGGGGTGGATGCTTGATATCAAGAAATGGTTTGGAAGATGGGATGCATGTCACTTGGTCAAGGATGCGTCGATCGACTCCCAAGTTAATGAGGCCTTCTTACAACGCCAATGTATCATGGCTTGGGAGAAATCCGGAGGTTCTCGCTTCAGCCATTACACCACACACGTTGCCCCAAACTACAAATCTCTCTTCTTCTCGGAACGAGGTAACCGAACCCATTCCTACATCCTTGAGCCCATCCCGTTGAGTGCGATCCACACCATTGCCTCCATTTGTCTTAGCTCCCATTCTCTACGCTGCGAGACAGGACGTTGGGGCACTGGCGAGGAGTGTCATCGACTTTGCACCTTATGCCCTCGTCAAGTGCGAGAGAGTGAGTACCACACACTACTTGAGTGCTCAGCTTTTGACCACATTAGGTCCTCTTTTCCCCATATATTCAGCCATGATCTCTCCCTACATACCTTCCTCTCCCAACCACGATGTGGACTCTCTATTGCGACGCTCATTTCAGCCATTTTTGAGCATCGAGAGTCACTTATGAACTCCACTCACACCACGTGACATGTTCATTTGGTCCCATAGGTCATATTTGACCTCCCAGGACAATAATAGAACTATCTATCTATCTATCTATCTATCTATCTATCTCTCTCTCTCTCTCTCTCTCTCTCTCTCTCTCTCTCTCTCTCTCTCTCTCTCTCTCTCTCTCTCTCTCTCTCTCTCTCAAGCCTCATCATCAAACCACCATGTCATGCTCGTTATAAATGCATTCAAGGTGGAAATAGCCAGGTTGGAAATCAAGAAGGCCGCACTCATTATCAACCCACCACAAAAGACAAGAGACAAAATTGTGCACTTCATAAACTATGCAGACAACGCTTACTTACCTACGTTAGCTCAAATCAGAGCTTGATAATGACCAATGCCACCAAGAGATTCATCTTTCAATTGCAAAAAATGCGATCAAGTACATGACTGACAAGCTTCTTGAGGGTGGATACCTCATCAATTCAATGAGGAGAAAAATTATAGATGCCAATGAGGTGATGGCAATATACCACTTCTGACTCTTGGAGCCAAGATTTGTGGTATTGGCCACCATGGACAGGAAACTTGTCAACTATTGGGTTGCTAAACCAAGTGAACTAGGGACACTTGGTTCAGAAATCAATTTGATTTATGTTTCTAATATTGTCTTTGGATAGGTTTGATTGCACTACACAAATATCTATGTTTGCAATCCTCTCGTTTTTATTTGTAATTCCATCAAATTTTTTGTAATGTGAAAATGTACACACACACACACGCACATGCACACGCACACACACACACACACACACACAAAAGGGGCAATAGTGTCTACAAATGATGAAGAGCTTCAAATCTTGATCCCAACCTAATCAGCTTCATCATCTTCTATAAGGATTCCATTGGCATGGCACACAAATCATCAGCACATGAATGCGATGGTGCACTAATTGCTATTGAGTGGATTAGTCTTCTTTACTTACAATTGTCAAAACCAATTTTACTTAAAAGGATTATAGCTTAGCTTCTATCTAGGAAAACAAAACTTTCTCTAGTGAAATGAAGCACAATCTACCCTATTCTACATGCTAACTACTTGTTGTAATTTAAAATTTTATGTATCGAACACATGTGCCAAGCTACATGTCGTCACTATACACTATCCACATGAAAGAGTGAGTAGAGAGGAGCTTAGGAGGAAAATAGCAATGTAGTTTAAGGAACATCCAATGAAGCTACATCACAAACATCCTTGTAGAGAACTCACACACCTCTTCAAAGAGACAAGGAAACCATTTGATAAAAGTGACGACCGTCGATTGTGATTGATGTTGAGGATGATGCCACTCACAGACCGGAGTACAATGGAAAAACACATGACTATACCTTCCAATGGCAGTTGAGAAATGTTAATTTTAAAGAGTATTTAGGGATTGGAGATGGGAGTGCGAATTCCAAGGTCGAGTTGAAGGTTTGTGTTTTGAAATGGAAGGTCAATGAATCTATGAGGGAAATTCAAAGAACACCTCTTGGTAGCCATGTGACATGTAGTAGCAAACCCAATGGTGGAAGAAGACATGGACAAAGTATTGTGGCATGTAGGAAAGGGACTGTTGCACCATCATTTGAGGGTTGTAGAAAACTATGGGAGTGAGAATTCCAAGATCAAGGTGAAATTTTGTGTTTTGGAACAGAAGGTCAATAAAGCTATGTGGGAAATTATAAGGACACCTCTTGGCATCCATCTGACATGTAGTGGCATACCCAATGGTGGAAGAAGATTTGGAAAAAGTATTGTGGCATGTAGGAAAGGGACTCTTGCACCATCATTTGAAACAAATCTCACATACAAAGAAGTTATGCACTACTTGAAGGAGGATTTCAAGTGGTGATATCTAGACAGACCAAATGAATACAACTACAATGCAAATTGCTCCAAGGGGTGGAGGTGCTTTCTTTTGTGCTCTAACAAATGCAAGTAGTAGTAGTTCAATATTAAGAAATGGCATACGATTCAAATTTTTCACGTCCATTTCAGAGGAGACAACAAAGAAAATTGGTTTGGCTCTTAGTTTAAGGGCCAAGGTGATTGAAGAGAAATGCCTCATAGACAATGTATTTGAAGTCTTTAAGGTGGAGTTACATACAAGAGATGGACAAGTGGGGGTGTATGAGGTGCATATCAAGGATGGACCCTACTGCACATGCCCTAATTTCATCGACAATGAAACTAAATAATAATAATCTTATTTGGCTTGCAAGCATTTGTACTTCATCTTCTTGAGAGTGCTTGGATTGAGTCAAAATGAAAACAATTTCATCCATCAACTAGTGCTAAGCAAGGTGGATCTCTAAAATTCTCTTAGTCCTATGAATGTAAATATCTAAACTTAAAGTGAAGCCTAATGATGGAATAATTTTGCGACTCATTTTTCAGCAATGTATTGGCCTTCTCAAAGCTGGTTTGGGATTTTTTTAAAAGAACTTTTAGTGTTCTCCAATTGTTAAGAGTAATCTTAGTGTGCAAAGATTTGGGTTTACCCTTGTGTGTGTGTGTGTGTGTGTGTGTGTGTGTGAGAGAGAGAGAGAGAGAGAGAGAGAGAGAGAGAGAGAGAGAGAGAGAGAGAGAGAGAGAGAGAGAACCAAAGCTACATGTGATGTAGTATGTATGGGGATGATGAGTGATTCTCGATGCTCCAAAATTATTGTGGTGAGAGTTGCGATGGAGAGCCCAGATTGTGGTTGGGAGAGGAAAGTGTGTAGGTCCAAGTACGTAATGGCTAAAAAAGTGAGGAAGAAAATTCACATGTGACCAAAAGATGAGGGCTCTAGTCATGTGTGGTACTCAAACTCTTAACTTGTAGTGAGCATAATGTGTACAATAATTTTGACTCTTCTCCATTGCCCCAATTCCCTGTCTGGCATTGAAGGGATTGTGAGCTAAGCCGAATGGCGATGATAGTGTTGCTGACAAGGGGATAGGCTCAATCATATAAGGGATACTACGGTTTCCTCTTTTAGCAAAGAACGTGGTTTTGTAGTGGGGGGAAATATGGGTGGTGTAATGTATGAAGCATGACCCATCGGATTTCTCCCAAGATGTAATACATTGTCGTTGTAGAAAAGATTCATTCTCTTGGGAATCTATTGAGGCATCATGTAGCAAGTGTAATGGATTCCATATTCCAAACCACTTCTTTGTGTCTTGCATCCATCTTGCGGTCAAGATCTTGCTTTTATGCATCATTTGAATGTTTTTGCTTGCTTCCATGCAATTGTAAGAAGTTGATGTGATTATGCACTCCACAACCCTTTCCATGCCCATAATCTCAATTGGAAGAGATCTCGACTAAAGAAGTAAGATCATATATGGTGTTTGTGTCTTAACTTGGAGAAAGTTTGTAAGAAAATGCTTTTGGACATTCTCAAACTTTTTCCAAGTGGACTTTGAGATGCTCCCGCCCCACACTTCAACTCCATAAAGAAGAGCTAGTGTCACCAATGTGTCAAAGAGGTACTTCTTGAGAACCCAACATTTGACATTTTTGAATTACACATGTTCTCAAATGCATAATATACTCTCTTTTCAGGTGAGATATGTGAGGCTATGGGCTGATTCTGTGGTGTCTAAGTGTTGAAACTGAAAACGCTGATGCAAGGGGCCGATCTATCACCAAGAAAATGCATAATGCCATAGCACATTCATGCCACTTGTGATTGGTTGGAACCTTAAGGCCAAGGTACTTAAAGCTCTCAACAACTTCAAGCGTCTCATTGTTGTACACAATGCATGGCTTCTCCTTATGGTTAGTTTTCACAAGCATAACCTTTGTTTTGGATTTATTCACAATCAACCCACTATGCAAGCAAAATTTATCAAGGACGACCATAATCTTTTGTGAGATCCTCTAAAGTGTGTGATAGAAGCACTACGATATCCGCATACAACAAAACGATGATAAAAACATTGCAAATAGTAAACTCTTCGGTGCTTCTTGTTTCATAAAGTCAAAGACCATTTATTCCAATTGATCAATGTATAGACCAAAGAGAGTTGGTGACAAAGGAAATCCTTGTTTAACCCCAATAGTGCTTGCAAAAAAACATGAAATTTCTCTTTCCATGTGCAATTCACATATCACCTTCTCATAGATTTGAAAAATTGCAAGCATAAACGCGCTTGACACTTGGAGTTCTTCCATCCTTATCCAAAATTGTTATGTGGAATCATATCAAAGGCTTTTATGAAGTCCACAAAGAAACAATACAATTGCTTACCTTTCAACCAACTTTCGTCCATGAGAACACAAAGAGTGACAAAATGGTCAATGGTTCTATGTTGTTGAAAAAAATCCGCTTGTCCTTTTGCATGCTTGCCATTCTTTTCAGCCCAATCATTCAATTTTATCTTCATTATGCACTCAACTAACTTTTCCATAAGAAATCAAATCATTATAGTACGATAATTATTTACATTCTTTACATCCCCTCCTTTATGCAAAGGCTTGACCCAAATAGTTCTATAATCACAAGGCATACCATGTTGAAGTGCAAGATTGAACATATCACACATCTGCTTATGTGATAAATCTCCCATCTATTTAATCATTTCGTGCTTGATACTTTAAAGATCTCCCACTTTATGAGTGACCAACTTTTCAAGCCCACCGCATACATCCTCAATACTAAAAAACGAGGGCATACATGGTAGTGAACCATAAAATGATGTCTTTTAGGAATTTGTTTGCTCATATATTTTCCTACAATGTGTGTAAATATCCATAAGACTTAAGTTACCAAAACTTTCAACTTGCTTGCCCTTCAAGTTTCTCTAAAATCTTCCACATGCACGCACGCACCTTTTCTTGGATTTGAAAAAATTGATGCTTGACTTCCCTTGTTCTTCTCTTCTTTTGAATCAATGTTTTGTATGCATGAGAATGACTTTGTTAATTATCTTTGTCCATAGTTGCATTTAGCCGGACTTTTGAGCATCTTGACACTCTTTATCAAGCCACCTTTTGCGTGATCTACCTTTGTTGATACCATGGAAATGCTTTATGGAAACTCATTCTTTGGTATAAGAGCAAATAACTATTTTGAAAGCTTCTTGTTTATTTCCAATGGTGCCTCATATTGGAGCTTTCCTAATATAAAGGCTTTCCTAATGGCTCTAGAAAAAAAAAGGCTTTCCTAATGGCTATAATGGCTTGAAAACGCTAGAGGAAAGAAAATCAAGAAGAAAAACACAAATGTATAAGATGCATTCGACCATCTCTATTTATATGCACACAAAAAGTTTTTCCACCTCCATGGTCTTCTCATTCCCTAAAATCACCCTTCACTTATGCACTCAAGATGTTTTGAAAGGATTTTTAATTTTGCAAGATTGGGGAGACCTAATGGAGTTTTATCAGTCATAAATTTTTCTCAACCATGTCAATATGTAGCGGTGCACGTTTGAAAACCATACACAGGGATAGCTTTTCTTCACTTTGGCTGAGATTGTCATGCTTAGTTGTTTTTTCACATGTAAGGTCAATACATAAGGTCCAACAATCTAATTCCAAGGTCCATTGGCCAAGCATAAAACTCTTTATGCGATACATGATTGCTTTGGAGAGTAGCATATAGTCAAATGCAATATTCCCATTATGTTTCTACATATTAATCCATTGGCTCCATTTCAAAAAGATACACTGTTAGCAATGAGCATACCCGTACTATTACACATGTGTAAGAGTAGCTCTCCATAGTGATTTGGCTCTTTGTCACCCACATTGAAGTATGATCATACAAGTGAACTTCCTCCAAATCCCTTAAAATGTATGGCATAGCAAATTGTTTTGTATCATGTTGCAATGCTTTTGTGTAGACATTCATATCCCCAAAGACAATAGCATCACCTTTGCCTTTGAAAAAAGCAATGTCCTCCTCTAAATCAACAAATGGATGATCTCTATCCATGCAAGCATAAAATGGGGAATTGTGAGACGAGGAATGTAGCAATTGGCTACAAAAATGAGTGCTCGTTTTGGTGTCATAACTCTCTAGCCATACATAACGTTTGTGTTTGTCATCTTTTACAATTGATTCAAAATCTTCCAACCCTTTCTTAATCATACATGCTACCCCTCCTTGCCCTCTTTGGTGCTTAAGATTCTTTGACCACATCAATGAATGTACATTGTATTCCTCTAGCCCATTAATCCTTTCTGCATCATGCTTTGAAGTTTCAACAAGAAGTACAACATCAGCTTTTCTAGTTGGTTCATTTGTGCCAATCCCCACATTCCATTAGTATCCATTGCAATTTCAAAAGATTACTTTCAATTGTAACTCGGCCTCATAGGACACATATTCTTATTTTCTTGAGGTACTTGCCTCCTCATGAGAGAGAGAGAGAGAGAGAGAGAGAGAGAGAGAGAGAGAGAGAGGAAATAAAGTGAGTGGTATACTCAACTCATTGCAGTGAAAATCACCATCATCCAAATACATAATCTCAATAATACTACTACCTCAGAGAGAGAGAGAGAGAGAGAGAGAGAGAGAGAGAGAGAGAGAGAGAGAGAGAGAGAGAGAGAGAGAGGGGGGGGGGGAGAAAGTGAGCAGGATACTCAACTCATTGCAGTGAAAATCACCATCCAAATACATCATCTCAATAATACTATTAACTCAAAAAGACATACACACACACACAGAGAGAAGTTTTCTTGGAGCTCCCTTTCCCTCTACCAGGTGCATATCAGCTTGCTTCTATAATTACTATGATGCCCTTGATTTGTTGAAGCTAAAAATATCATCCTATTTTCAAAGTGTAGTGAAGACAGTTATGGGGTTCATGGGTAGATACAAAGGAGAGGTATAATAGGCTTTAACTCTTGGTTTGTCTCGAGGATATTTGGTGGGAAAATGCCTACAAGTTATGAGCTAAGAAAGACCATGCCACCCTTGTACATAGGCTAGCTGGGGTAGATCAAAAAATTGCATGGGGCTCTAGATGCATGAAACTTTTCCAATGGTAGAGTATTGCAATTGAAAAACGTTTACATTGGGCTTGTTTGGATTTCCAGGTTAGCTAGCCTATGGCATACCCAACTGCAATACAAGAGACATCTCTTGCAACAACAAATTTAGATGTTTAATGAAAGAAACCTTTTTGGGTGATGAATAGTGATTTTATAGAGATGTTAGGCAAGTTTTTGTAAAATTTGAATGGGAGAGGATGCTAACTATGAAAATGATGAATAAAGTTGGAAGTCTCCTTCAATGATTTGAAGTGGGTGAAAACCTTCAAAACGCCTTTCTTATCTTTTCCATTTCCCACACCATGAGTAGCCCAAGTTGAAAACTCACCAATCTGTTCCACTATCGTCAAGAGCCTCTACATTACTCAAAATAATCATTACAAGTACGAAGCAAGAAGAGATAGAGCATAGATCAAGAATCCCACACAACAAGAACCCAATAAAGCACACAAATGACTTTGGTGTAGAGCGTCAATGCACTTGCCACAAGCTGCTCTCTCTTAGATGGGTTGATGGGAAAATAAGAGCACACAAATGAATTTTTCCTGAAGATCAATACATCTACTGAAAGTTATTATTTCTTGGCCAAGTCGAGCATAGAGCGCTCGCGTAGAGTAAATGAGCAAATGATGTGTATAATAGAAAAAGAGCATACATCCTTTCTCTGCCAAAACCACATTGGCTGGCATGTACGATTGTTGTGGCCATAAATCCTTTTGAAGCGGCAAAATTTCATGTGTTCAAATTGGGGGTATCAAGAAGGGTACATGCAAGTTTGCATGCCATGTACATCAACAAGTGTGCTATAGGGCCACACAAAATTTCTAAAGCCCATCTTGGAAAAGATGTTTAGTAGAAGCCCTATGAAACTTAAAACAAGGGTAAGGTGGGCACTTGTCACTTGGAGGAAAATGTATGCCTTAATACTTCTTCGTCTAAGGCCTTCTAGCAGACCAAACATGCTAAATAAGGTGCTAATTTTGGTCATTAAAAGATGGCTTCAAAGAGCTGATGTCACTTTCGTCCAAAAGCTTTGATTCAAAGTGAATCTATACGTCAAACCAAAAAAATACATATTCTTGGGGTTCCAAACTAGTTTAGATCTTGTAAATCAAGTCACATTCATAGACTTTATAAAAAATATAGACTTCATATAGACTTTTCATCACACAAAAAATATAGATGTTAAACCCAAAAAATACATATTTTTGGGCTTCCAAACTAGCATAGATCTTGTAAATCAACTAACTTTATGAAAAATATAGAATTTTCATCACACAACCATGTAAATGTTTTTATAGATGCTCCACTTGTTCTTGATAGGGGATTAGACATATATTTAATGGTATTGGCAAAATCTCCTTGTAGTTTGCATAAGCATTGCCTAGTTTGAAATCATAATATACATTGATACGATCCAGCTTGAAATTGCTTCAAAAATCAATGCTTCTTCATACATGACACGATGCAGGAAACTTGAGAATCTAAGCCACACAAATAAATATATTTTTACATGACCTTATATAATATTCAATTACCAATTTTCCTCTAGCTCTCAATATGTTTTTTTCCTTGATTTTCTAAGAGTGTTTTGGAGAATAATGGCAACACAAAAGATATTGGGACAAAAGTCAAACATGAGTTCCTAGATGTGTAAATATGTACATAATAGTGTTTTTTTGCTTGATTTTTGTAAGTTTTTACTAAAACAATGAAAATTGGAGCAATGCACCCAAAGTGGAACTGCACTATGTTTTAGACCTTTTTTTTTATAGTGTTTGATATTTTTTGATTGAGTTTTGCTATTTTCCTTTAATTTTATAATAAAAAGGTTTAAAAATATTAGTAAGTGGCCACACATTTTTGATGGACAAACACACTTCAAACGACTCATCTTGAAGTCAAGACCAATATGGGATAAAAATCTGGAAGAATTCGGAGCATGTCGACGGAAAGCCTAATGAACTATTCAAGTAACATTGGCAAAGCAAAGGTAGGTAAGGCTACAAAAATCCAAATAGGTAATTTTTACCCAACCTGAACCTAAGGTTCATGACATAGTTTAAGACTAACTTGTGGTGACAAAAGTCACTTTTGGTGAGGTGTAATGATGGCCATCATGGCAAGTGCCGAAAAGCTCGGGTGCTCAAAATTTGATTTTGACCACACCAATAGATCTAAAACACTTGATATAACACTTCTATGTGTTTGGATCACCAATGTGGGACCAAAGTGACCACGATATCATCAAAATTAATGAAAGGTCTACAAAGCATCATTTTGCACCACAATGATAAAAAATGGACCAAACTAGACCAAACTTCATACATAGGTTCCAGAGACCATGGGAAGTAATCTATCAACTCAAACTTTGGATCAACAACCGATAGAGGCTATAGACCATCCAGTGGGTAGAAAGAGCCCTAAAGAGTAAAAGTGTACAACTGAGAGAAAATCAAATGCAAAACTGGGAATTCATGTCCTAATAGTTGCACTAAGCAATTATCAATCCACAAAAAAGGCCACATAGCAATTTGGAGCCATAAGTCAACTCTGAGGCCAAAAAGTGCAAGTTAGAGACCTTTGAGTTACGCCTACTCCCTACAAGAGCACCACAACTCCAAATTCATAATAGAGGGTATCAATTAGTTCCAAATTCTACAAGGAACCAAATTTGACCAAGTAGACCAATATTCCTATACTCAAAAGTATCAACATCAAGTTTTTCTCATCATTAGTAATTCTTGAGTAGCTTAACCAAGGTCAATGATGCTATTTACACTTAAAATAGACATAGGACCATCACACAAGGCCAAATATCGGCATTTCAAAGTCTACATACCAAATTTGGTACCAAGTTTGACTTACAAATTTTGTTGTGTGTGCATGTATGCATTCTATAAGCATTGAAGGATGTGTGGTATAAGTGTTGGTAGGTTTGGTTGTTATAAAACCAGTATTGTGGCACTGGACAATTTCATCAAAATTGGGAGAATTCATCACCAATGGGTTCTCTAGTGTCTTCACATTATGCCTAGACATTTTCATCTCATTTGAATCACAAAATCACTAAAAACCCAAGAGGAGGCCAATTTTAAACTTCCACTTAACTCCTTACTTAGAGGTTAAAATTCATCAAGATGGGCCAAGAAGCCTTGTAATATCATGTACAAACAACTTGTAATGCCAAAATGCTATGTTATGAACAATATTCCAATATTGTGATAGTGAATGATTATTCACAACGAGTACTTTTTCATCGCGAGTGGATTTGGACATGTATCCTAAGTGCCCACACCATATCTCATCTCATTTGGACTCACCAAACATCACTTACCATAAGAAGACAAAATTAACTTGTTTAGGGTTTACAAACCAAGTTTTAGTGATCTAAATCACCAAAAACTTGAAGTACATCCTCAACCGCATGTGGACACCCAACATATGAAAAATACAACAATCCAACGTCATTTTTCACAAGTTTTGTGCATTCCCCTATACCTATAGACATGTATTGCATCACTAAGTAAAATTGTGAAGTTAAAATTCATTCTCTGATTTTCCAAAGTTAGTTTGCTGCAAAAAAACGTAACTCCAAAGTTAGTTTGCTGGGTGTCAACTCCTAAGAAGAAGAAGAGTGAAAAGCTTGAAACCCTCATGCCCTTCTCATGCCCTTCTAGCTTGATGTAGAAACTATCAAGCATGCAACAACATGCTAGCTAGACAAGGACTATCTTAAAGAGCACATAATGATGGTTTTCCAAGGGAAAGTCAAAGATTCCCAAGGAACCTTGGTGGAGGTACCCATCATACCCAAGGAGTTGAAGCTTTTCCCCAAGCAAAAAGAAGTGCAAAAGATATTCAAGAAAGTGGACTTAATGGATATTTTGAGCTAGTGCCTTGCGGTGTGGATCTAAAGAGAACCCACAAACTAGTGACAACCATCCAGAAGACAGAATGGTAGCAGTGATTGGTTCAAAATCTGAAAAAATAATGATTAAGATCACAAAAGAGATGGTGGTAGAAGCATTGAAGTTCGTAGGGGCTAGAGAGTCCATCAAAGCAAGAAAGCTGACCACCACTAAAACTTTTAGAAAGCTTTGTGGACCCTTTGCTACCTTTTTAGACCTCAAAAAATCGAAATTAGAAGTGCCACTTAGGATATATCAACAACACTTGAACATATCTAAGACTTGATCAACTCGATACAAAAATCCCAAAAAAGCCATTTCCAATCTTATAGCTCATCAACTAAAGATGGGGACAAAGAGACAAGTCAAACTGGAAAAGTTTATGCATGGGAATCTAGCTAAATTGCACACAAAGAAAACCAACAAGGTAAACTATGTAATGGAAATGGTCTATGAATTTTGAGAATAGCGGAATTAAGAGAAATAGAGTGAGCATTTTTGTGAGACTACTTGGAGAACATAGAGAGTGAACTTAATTAGCGGTAGCAACATAACCATTAACTTAATTAACTTGGTATGAACAATACTTTTGCAAGAGAGAGAGTTTAGAGAACTTGAAAACAATTTGAGGACTTGATTTATGTGAAGCCGGTCCCCCCTCCGATAGGCTTTTGTATTATGGATTATCCCATCAAGAGAGACTTGGTACAATACAATCTTTGTGTTCCTTGTGACCTAGGTGATGCAATGAAGATGGAAAGATTCATGCATCACGAGCATAACATAAAATTTGTAAAAGCATTAACCATCCCCGGCCTTAGTCCCAAGACCTCAAACACCTTCAAAGGTGGAGAGAGCTAGCTGGAAATGAGGGTAGGGAAGAGGAAGAAGAAACATTCATAGGAGAAAGAAATAGTTCTTCACTTATCATCACTCTTCTTGCTTAGCATTTCATAATAGCATAGTAATGAAGAAGAAGAAGGAAGAAGAAACATTCATAGGAGAAAAAAATAGTTCTTCACTTATCATCACACTTCTTGCTAAGCATTTCATAATAGCATAGTAATGTAGAAGAAGAAGGAAGAAGAAACATTCATAGGAGAAAGAAATAGTTCTTCACTTATCATCACTCTTCTTGCTTAGCATTTCATAATAGCATAGTAATGAAGATGAAGAAGATGGAAAGCTTAAGCATTGAAGTATAGCTCTTGGTTGGATTTGCATTGCATAGCCAAGAGTGTTGGTGTAGTCTCTCTACTTCTCAACAAGCTTGGAGAAGGAGATGGAGCTCTTGCACTTTACTCAATGAGAGAGAGAGAGAGAGAGAGAGAGAGAGAGTGTGTGTGTGTGTTGGGGGGGGGGGAGAGTATACCCCCGAAGCTAGTCCCCCTCCTTGCTTTGGTTGACCCCCTCTTCTAGCTCATGGTGAAAGCTCATTGGACCCCTTCAAGCTTGGCCAATCACATGTAGAGTGCATATCAAGCAAGCATGCTAGTGAGGCGGTCCGGGGCGGGCAACAAGAGAGGCGACCTCTAAACACCCCTCAAGGCTCCCGTGCTGCTCAATTGCGGCTGGGGCAACCACAAGCACATCGCAACAACAAACCCACAGCCAAACACAAACAAGATAGGGGCACCACCTAGTTATGGTATGCGAACTAGGACGCAAGAGAGATTTTGGCACAACCAAGAAGATGCACCACACAACACACACAAGCAACCTCACACCAAGACACACATGAAATGGACCAGAGAGAGCTAGAGCAAAGGGAAGAGAGAGAGGAAAGGATCTTGCGTAATACCTTATTTGTGACTTGCAAATGGAGATGGTTCGTTATGATGCTATCGTAGAACTTGTACAAAAATCACTCAATGCTTAGTGATTGCTAATCATTGCCAAAACACACACACACTGTCTTAGGGTGTGGGAGACCTCTCACCACAATACCCTCTTACAATGGACACAAAACTGGCAATGAAAAACACACTAAAACACTTTCTAAAATCAAGATCAACCGATAAAACTCAAAATACACAAGTCACCTTGAATTCACCAAACCGTATTGCACAAATGGAAGGACGAAGATTTGAACGTCGAATCACGCCTTTGATGCACCAAACCTCAATTTATTGATGATGAAGGAGCATGTACAATAGTGGTTTTGAGATTTGTGGAACTCACGCTCTCTCACTTGCAATGTGTAGCTTGAAGGCTTCTCTCACACCAAGAGTGAAGCTCACAAGTGGTTGCTACACCTAAGTCTCTCCTCACGCATAGAGTGTTGGGGTGCTATGTGAGATGTTGGAGGTTTTACAAGAAGGAGAGGGGCCTATTTATAGGTTGGAGACCCCATATTAAGATTATTGGAAATCCTAATTTACAAGCTAACAAATCAAGATTATGATTTTTTTGAATATCAAAACATTGCGGGCCTTCTTTGTCTGTTTGAGTCATGGGTGTGGGCTCAAAAGAGAGCATTATTGATGGTAGATAAGGTGAAAGTAAGTAAGGAGGGAGAGAGAGAGAGAGAGAGAGAGAGAGAGAGAGAGAGAGAGAGAGAGAGAGAGAGAGAGAGAGAGAGTTACTATACACATGTCTTGAGGTGAGGTGTCTTTTATGGTTAGGTCAATGGCTATTTTGTGTTAGTATGTTAGTGGTTAGTGTTAGTAATCACTAGAAAGTTAATGATATATTTACAATGGGTAGAATGGGTGGGATGGTTGGAGTAAGATGGTTGAATGAAGTGAGCAAATCCTTGTGATGGTGAAGCTTGAAGAAGTTTTGGACTTACTTGTGTAGGTTCTCAAAATGACCATCGATCTTCTTCTTCGTCTTCTCTTCTTTACGCCACTGCTGCCAAGGTTGATCATAGTGATGAAAATGGTAATTCCGTTGATGAGATCTTTTGATTTGCAGAGGTTAAGCATGGTACACATGCTGAATGTATGTATATATATAAGGAGTAAGATGGAATTGTACTTTGGAGATAATAGAGAGAGGCATAGAGATGGTGTATGTACATGGAGAGCTCATATGAGAGCTATGGGAGTAAGTGGGGAGGTTAATGGTGAAGAAGGTGAGAGAAACCATTGAAGGTGCAGGTTTGAGTGAGGGATTGAGAGAAATATGTGTGTGTGTGTGTGTGTGTGTGTGTGTAGAAGTGTGGAAAGAGGTGAGAGAAGACTATGGGCTACTTGTGAAAAAAGTGGGCAGACTGGGGTCCACTCAAAAAATCATAGCTCACCGCTGGTAGCTCCAAAAATCATGAAAAAATTTGAGGTGATTATTCAGATCGTGGGCTACATTTTCTCTTTTGACCACTGCTCCAAATTCGGAGTGGAGATAGGTGCCAAAATTCTCACCAAAAAGCCTGTTTTTATGCTTGCAAAAGTCTTTTAGTGGACCCCTCCTTTGTTGAATTTGTACAATGCATCCAAGAGTGAGCCCCTCCTTTGTCATATCGTAATACAAAGCATCCAAGTTGCCCTTGACACATGCATGGAGGAGGATTATTGGTGAATAAAGAAATATATACATGGTGGGACTAGTGTATGGAGTATTCATGGACTTTAGCTCAATGAGCACATGGTGTTAGAATAATGAGTAAAAATAATAATAAAAATATGGAGGAGTTATGGATATGGAAAGATATTGGAATCATATGATATGGTCCCTCTTTGAATTATTTTGGGTGAAAGAGGAAAAGGTATGCAAGTAAATAATATAATAAAAGTAACCAATGAGTAGAAATCAATTTTTTGTTTTCACGAGGGTGAGGGTGAAAATGTGGGAGTGATTTGTATAAAGGAAAAATATGAGGTTAGAGTATGTACATATTGGCAAAAAATATAATTATGGTGTAAGAGGATGAAAGAAGGTGTACATAGGTTTAATAAAACACACACCTAAGTAGAAATATTTAAATAAAATACCAAAATAATTATAAAAAATCCCTATATTTAGGCCATATATACAATGAAATATTTACACACAAAGAGGCCATAATATACTTTTATTTTTTTATTATTTTTATTTTTTTTGGCTCACCTAGCCCAGTGACTAGCTAGCTGAGGGTTTTTTAAGAAGATATGAAAAAAGTCCCCTAATTCACACACACCTATTTACAGTGAAATGGTAAGGATAGCCATAGTGTTTGGGTGATTTTGGTAGGGTGAGGTAGCTTACTATGGCAATTATGGAGAGCCGAAAAACGGCTATCACTAGCCTTGGGACAAGTGTCCCCCTTTCCCCTTTGAGAGAGAGGACTTGATAAATGCATACACAATTAATTAAATTAGCTCAGAACCCCTTAAGAGGCCAACCAATAGGCTTTAGGCACACCATGAGAGCAACCTAGCTAGGGGCTTGACATGTGTCCCATTTGCCTCTTTGAGCAAGGGGTGTCCCTTGGATGAAAAAGGAGTTAGTCAACACCCCCCCCCCCCCCCCCCCCCTCTTGGGGCTTCCCCCTCCTTTGTAGGCTCAAGCTTGAATTTTTGGAACACTTTAATCCCCTCTATCACCTTAGTCAGGAAGCACCTCAAGTAGCACCTTAGTCAGCAAGCACGACAAGCACCTCAAGCTTGGGCTGGGTTCCCACCTCAAGCACAACTAGCTTGCCTAAGGTCTAAGGACTGTGAACACTAACCTTTGGAGGTCTTTAATGAAGCTAACCCTAAGGTCTCTAAGCTCCATTAGGTAGCATTGCTCTTTGACATACCATTTCTCATTTGGACCCCTTTAACCTTGGCCACATGTTGAGACAGATTCATAAGCACATGTCTATATTCTAACCCTTGTTCTCGTTTATTCTCCCACATTAAATGATCAGTTTAATATGATAAAATCATTTGGATTGGTTAGATATTAGGTTTTATGACATTACCTCTCTCTATAAATCATAGTCGTCCTTGACTATGAGGTAGCAGAGATAAAGCCTTAGTCATTAGTCGATGTTTCTTAGTGGTTAGAGGATCCCTTTTCACCCTACAACATCATTCCAAGATGGATGACTGATCCATTTGGTGTTTGGGAGATGTAGCTGCCGCAAGCATGTCTGCTCTTTAGTCCATTTTCATTTTCCCAAAGTAGAGTGACAAATTCTACTTGGTGTTTAAGAGGCGTCGTCATCACAAACATGATTTTAAGCATGCATACTATTTAAAGTTGTGCACAATAAAAAGAGAATTAGTTTTATAAGACAAAAACAGCGATCATTTAAAAAAAAACATGTACATTTGCTCACTCTAATGTAGCATTGTAAGCAGTGACAAGGTTCATACTATCCTTAAGCTGTATTCCTTGCATCCATCTAGCATCTTTAAAAGGATAATTTTTTAACTTAATAAGATAACGTCAGATAATCTTACCATGTTGTAGTACCTTGTCTTCATGCGGAAGGATAGCTTTGGATTATAGCACCTCTTCTTGGTCTTCGATTTGTGGAGGGTCTTCAATAATTGGCTCACTTGGTGGCTCTCCTTTGTAGGGCTTAAGTAGTCTTACATGAAAAGAATTGTGTATGAGCCAATGGTTGGGTAGCTTGAGTTGATATGCCATTTCATTGATTGGCTTCAAGATTTGAAAACGACCATAGTATCTTTATGTTAGTTTAGCATAATACTTTTGATGGCCCGTAGGATTTTTGCTCGTCGTTTGCCTCAATCGTGCCTTGGGAAACTTAAGTAAGACCCAATCATTTTATTTGAGTGTTAAGGCCGTTCTGTGCTTATTAGCAGCAGCCTTTTTTTCCTTTGTTGAGAGATGGATATAGCCTCCTTAATCTTTTGGAAATATTCTTATTCCCCATAGTAGTATGGACAGTATTACTGCATGCATACTCTACAAGGGATAAGTACTTCTCCCATTGTGAGCGTTGATCTACTTCAATAACATAAGTCTTTAGTAGATCGAGAATCGTAAGATTTACTATCTCACTTTGGCCATCCGTTTGTGGGTGATAGGCCGAAGAGAAATTCAATCTTGTACTTAGATTTTCAAAGAGACCTTTCCAAAAATTACTGGTCATTCTAGGATCTCTATCTGACACCATGGATATTGGCAATCCATGATGTTTGAAAATCTAAGATATGAAGAGGGTTGCCATTTGGTGTGTCTTAATAGTATTTTTGATAGGAATAAAATGTGCTTGCTTGCTAAACCTATCGACTATTGTCCATATTCCAGTATTCTTATGGATAGACTTGGGTAATCCAAAAATAAAATCCATGGATATACTCTCCCATGGTGAATTAGGGATTGGTAATGGCTAGAGTAATCCAGGTTGCTTCCCTCTATCATACTTAGTCTTTTGGCATACCACACATTTTGCCCTGCATAGGGAGGAGCATGGGATTCATACATGACTTTCTCACAAAGGGATGGGTGACACATAGCCTATTCCATGGAGAAGATAACCATCCTGCAAGGTGAACAATTCTTCTTTCTTTCTCAATACAAGGACTGACATTATGTCTTTAAAGTCAGATTCAATAGCATACTCATCTATCATAGAAGAGAGATCATTGTGAGTTGCTATAGACACCACATTAACTCTTGGTTGTCGTGAAAGTGCATTGGCCACTTGATTGTGCTTACCAACAATGTGAGCAATATGAAAATAAAATTGCGAAAAAAATTTTACCCACCTCATTTGTTTGTTGAAAAGCTTGGTTTGCGTCATGAAGTACTTGAGACTTTGGTGGTCCGTTCGTAAATTAAATGGAGTCCCCAATAGGTAGTGCTTCCATGTGTTTAGGGTATGTAGAACAACTAAAATCTCTTTTTCCCAAGACTCGTTCATTAGCATTGAGCCTTCGGTTCTCATATACTATGGCATGCCCTTCTTGAAGCAAGACTACTCCAAGGCAATAAACACAAGCATCACATTGGACCTCAGATGGCTTTGAGAGATCCGGAAGCATAAGGACTGGTTGGGAGGTAAGCTTCTCTTTGAGCTTGTTAAAAGAATTTTTCTCTTTAGCAGTCCATAAGCACTTAACATTCTTCTTTGTTAAGTCATGCAATGGTCCCTCTATTTGAGAGAATTTGGCAATGAAGCGTCTATAGTATGCACACATACCAATGAAGCTTCTTATCTCATGTGAATTCCTTGGATTAGGCCATGCTTTTACTACCTCCAACTTCGATGGATCCATACAGATACCATCTTGAGGGATAGTATGACCTAGGTATTGGATATCTTGAAGGAAAAATTCACTCTTCTTTTGATTGATAAAAAGCTTGTTCTCCCTCAAAGCTCAAAAAATCACTTGGAGATGTTGCTTGTGCTCCTCCAAAGACTTGGAGTAGATGATGATATCATCAAAGTGAATTTGCGGTAGGGTTTAAATATTTTCTCCATCAAACCATTGAATGTGACCGGCACATTAGTCAAGCCAAAAGGCATGTCTAGATATTCATAAAGACCAAACATTGTACGAAACGCAGTCTTTATGATATCTTCATTCACTATCCTTATTTGATGATAGCCACTTTTAAGGTCAATCTTACTGAAGTAGGTCGAACCTTGTAGCTTATCAAACAGACATATGCGGTATGTACCATCTTTCTTTTGCACTAAAAGGACTGAAAACAAAAGGGAGAGGAGTTGGGCCTCACCATCCCTTTGTCTACCAATTCTTGCACTTGCCTCATGATCTCCTCTTGTTGAGCTTGGGAAACGCGATAAGGAGGCTTGTTAGGCGGTGAGATTCCTGGTAGGAGCTCAATTTGATGGTCATCATCCCCTCGTTTTGAACGTAAGTCCATAGGGAT
Organism: Adiantum capillus-veneris; assembly: GCF_014529385.1. Lineage (NCBI taxonomy): Eukaryota > Viridiplantae > Streptophyta > Polypodiopsida > Polypodiales > Pteridaceae > Adiantum > Adiantum capillus-veneris. The sequence continues at coordinate 10,078,775 of NC_140940.1, forward strand.
ATCATCGATGAACACATCTCGGAATCCATTTAGAAAACTAGACAAGTCTAACTCTTCCTGATTCCTAACACTTTGCTTTGTTAAACATTAGCATCATTTAGAGACTCTTTGACAAAAATCATACACGCAAAAATTGAGCTTTTCATTGACTTATCAAAAGCAGGCGAGTTTACAAGTGCTATAGTACGATCGGACCCATTAGATCTATATACATGCTCTTTTCCCTGTAGGTGAAGTAGATTCTCCTTTTAGGGAACTTCATGCTGATAGCCATGATGTTGAACCATGGTGCCCCTAGGATAACATCCTCATGTTAGAGAGGAGAGATGAAGCAGTCTTCTTTGACGACGTAGCTTTGGACATGAAGCCTCAACTTCCCAATAAAGGGAGTAACAGAGGCATGATGTCCCTTGAAAGCTCCATCGGCAATTACAATATCTCCCATCTCGAAAACTTGAATGCCCAACTTAGTGGCCGACTCCATTGATATGGAGTTGTGAGTAGAGCTAGGGTCAAACAAGATGAAGGCATCATGCTCCCTTACCTTTCCCCAAGCATAGGAGAGAGGTGATCCTTTGCAATGAGCATCCTCTTTTGGAGATTCGGTAGTGGAAGCTGTAGGAGTCTCATTGTGGGCATTTATCTTGGCACAAGAACGATATCCATAGCCTTTCTCCCCACACTTAAAACATTTGTGCTCCTTATGAAAAGCTTCAAGCTAGTGAGGAGAGGGTTTATTTTTACCTTTGTAAACTCCCTTCTCCTTGGAACAATTGTTGTTGTTGGAATTGCCTTGGGAAGAATTTTGGGCATTGTTTTTTCCCTTTGCATCACTTTTGTCTTTGCTTTCCATGGGCTTAGTATTCCTTCTATCCCCTGGTTGTAAATTGATGCGCGAAGCAACCATAGTGTGGTGGATTACTTTCCAAGACGTTGTGAGTTAACATACTTGGCCATCTCTTCAGGTAATCCCGCACAGAATTGTTGCTTTTGCTCGGTAAAGTCTATCTTTTGAAAGACAATAGCCTTGAGATGTAAATCCCAAAACTTGTCCACATATTTGTGGATAGACTCATGCGAGAGAAGCTTCAAACTTCGCCATTCGGTAAGCACTTTGTCCTTTGCATCGCTTGCAAGGAATTGCTTCATGATGGAAACTCGTAGAGTTTTCCATGTCTTTGGGGCTTCGTTGTTGCCACAAAGGCTAGCCCACCATTGACGAGTAGATTTTTGAAAGTGCATAGCTACATGGTGTAGCTTGGAGGACTTTGTGAAGCCCTCATCTCCAAAGGCTGCATCAAATTGTTGGATGAAGGTCAATACTTTGTCGTTAGCACCAAGGGTGCCATTATAGGTGAGAAAAGAGATACTCTTTCCTCCCTCTTTGAACTTCTTGAACTTTTGGGACCTTCGCCATGCAGGGTAAGATTTGAGATGTTCTCTCCTCTTGTATTCTCTAGGAGGATAGCTATTGCTTTTGTCGGAAGAGGAGGAAAGTGAAGAAGAAGGAGAAGAGGGTGACCTCTTTCTTGCCTTTTCCTTACTTTGTTTCCTTCTCTTCCCTTTTGAAATGATGAAGAGAAGGACTATGGGTTGACCGTTTCCTCTTCAAAGGATTTGGTGACCGTCTAGACCACCGTCTTCATGGAGCCACATCTTCAATTAAGCTCTCTCTCCTCTTGGAGAGGAAGGGAAATCTCATAAGCATGAAGTTGTTGGGTAACTTTGGCTTGCAAAGCAGGGTTGCCCATAGCTTGATGCAACCTAGTAACAAGATAATTAACAAACATGGGGGCATCATCATTAGCACCTTCATGTGCAAAATCAAAGTTATCAATATTCATTCTACTCTCTTGGTTATTTTCAGCCATGTTAATTGAACTTATGTATAAAATTACTTTGTGCTTTGGTACCCTCAAAAACCTTAGTCGCTACTCTTCTTTACCTTTGAAAATTAGTTCTCAAGCAGCCACACCCGTGGTTTAAACATTGTTGGTTGCAAAGATTAGTGGAAAGGGTCTAACATTGCCCGGTTGATTATGGTTCCTGTTCAGCTTGCTTGTAGATCAATAATGGTTAAGACAAATGCATGCCCGAGAGGCTCCATTATTAAAACTATAGGTTCCAATGGTGTACCTCAAACTAAGTCCTTCTCAACCAAGATAATAGATCCCTATCCCACTAACCCTATTGCAATGAACAGGTCCACCCTTTCATGGACAACTTAAGGACCTCTCTTCTTAAGTAAGAAAAGAGAAACCAATAGCTCTAATACCAATGTAATTGAAATGGTCTATGACCTTTGAGAATAGCGGAATTAAGAGAATTAGAGTGAACATTTTTGTGAGATTATTTTGAGAACATAGATGGTGAACTTAATTAGCGGTAGCAACATAACCATTATACTTAAAACTAACTTCGCATGAACAATACTTTTATAAGAGAACTTGAAAATAGTTGAGGACAAGATTTATGTGGAGCTGGTACCCCTCCAATAGGCTTTTGTATTATAGATTCTCCCATTAAGAGAGACTTGGTACAATACAATCTTTGTGTTCCTTGTGACCTAGGTGATGCAATGAAGATGGAAAGATTCATGCATCACGAGCATAACATAAAATTTGTAAAAGCATTAATCATCCCCGGCCTCAATCCCAAGGCCTCAAACACCTTCAAAGGTGGAGAGAGCTAGCAGGGAATGAGGGTAGGGAAGAGCAAGAAGAAACATTCATAGGAGAAAGAAATAGTTACTTATCATCACTCTTCTTGCTTAGCATAGCATAATAGCATAGTAATGAAGATGAAGAAGATGTCAAGCTTAAGCATTGAAGCATAGGTCTTGGTTGTATTTTCATTCCATAGCCAAGAGGTGTTGGTGTAGGCTCTCAACTTCTCAACAAGCTTGGAGAAGGAGATGGAGATCTTGCACTTTGCACTTCACACAATGAGAGTTTGTGTGTGTGTGTGTGTGTGTGTGTGTGTGTGTGTGTGTGTGTGTGTGTGTGTGTGTATACCCCCCAAGCTAGCCCCCTCCTTGCTTTGGTCAACCCCCTCTTCTAGTTCATGGTGGAAGCTCATTGGACCCCTTCAAGCTTGGCCAATCACATGCAGAGTGCATATCAAGCAAGCATGCTAGCCTTGGGACAAGTGTCCCCCTTTCTCATTTGAGAGAGAGGACTTGATAAATGCATACACAATTAATTAAATTAGCTAAATTATCATTGGACCCCTTGAGAGGCCAACCAATAGGCTTTAGGCACCATGAGGGCAACCTAGCTAGGGGCTTGACATGTGTCTTATTTGCCTCTTTGAGCAAGGGGTGTCCCTTGGGTGAAGAAAGAGTTAGTCAACACCCCCCCTACCCTTGGGTATCGCCCCCTCCTTTGTAGGCTCAAGCTTGAATTTTTGGAACACTTTAATCCCCTCTTGCACCTTAGTCATGAAGCACCTCAAGAACCTTAGTCAGCAAGCACGACAAGCACCTCAAGATTGGGTCGGGTTCCCACCTCAAGCACAACCCTAGCTTGCCTAAGGTCTAAGTACTTTTAACACTAACCTTTGGAGGTCTTTAATGAAGCTAACCCTAAGGTCTTTAAGCCATTAGGTAGCATTGCTCTTTGACATACCATCTCTCATTTGGACCCCTTTAACCTTTGGCCCGTGTTGAGACATATCCATAAGCACATGTCTATATTCTAGCCCTTGTTCTCGTTTATTCTCCCACATAAAATGATTAGTTTAATATGAGAAAATCATTTGGGTTGGTTAGATATTAGATTTTATGACAAACTACATCGAGGGGGCATAAGTTCTAACAAGGAGATCATATTATGCTTTGGGCATGGTCGATAACCTATCACCCATGCCTGAGCAGAACCTATGGCTCAATCTTGAAGAGGAGGTGCAACAAAAAGCACGTAGGCCAAATATCAGATTAGGGAAGAAGCTCAAGGTTGTGCATACATCCTTTGAAAAAGAACACTCTGAGCAAAAGAAGGATGAAAGATCAAATGATGATGATGATAAAGAGTTGAGCAATCTCAAATAAAAAATGACTAGCAAGACCAAGCTTACCTCAAGGGTTGCATCTGCATTAACGAGGAAATTTGAAGAGTTAGATACAGATGAAAACCCAAAAGAAGACAAGAATTGACAAAGAAGAAGTTGATGTTGTTAAAGCCATCACAAAGTTGTGAAAGCAAGTGAGAGATGAAGTGGAAAGGTGAACAATGGAACAAATAAGCAAACACAAGGAAGAAGTTCTAACGAATATAGCTAAAAAAAAGGAGAGGTGAAGTGGGAGAGAAAGCTAAAGACAAAGTTGAAATCGTAGAAAAATCACAAAAAACCTTTGTAGAACCGGAAAGAGCACAAGCCAAGAGGGAAGAAGAAAAAAAAAAGGGGGTGGAACAAAAAGATCATGACCGCCAAATACAGTCCACCTTGCCAACCCTCTCCACCCCTAGTAGAAGAGGTCCCCACAACTTTACCTATTGAAACACAAGAACAAAGGGAAGAAATAGATGTTTTTTTTTAATAAAGAATGTTTGCAATGCTATTTTCCAGGATTTGTTTCAAAGAAACACGGTTATAGAAATCTATAAAGAACCATTATATTAAGTGGTAAAAGAATGTGGTGCTAATTATAAAATTAAGAATCATGTGTGAGTGTGAGGTTTTAAGTGAGGATTATCTAAGTTGTTGATCATGGAGCGATTAGTCAGTTAACTATCCATCCTTTCCACATTAACATCTAGTAGACTTTCCCATTGGAAGGGGAATCCACCAATGGCTGTGCTTTCACTTACACGCATAGAGAAAAAAGCATTGGAGGAGGATTCCTTAGCCCTTGTGTGGAGGTTATAGGGCCAAAAATGTTTTAGATCTTTTAGATTTTTGTCTCATTTTTTGATAGCGAGACATGACTTTGTATTTTCCCTAGGGCTATGGACTTAAGCCATTTCAATGGCGAGGGGTTATTCCTTGGATTTTTCTTACTTAAGGACTCTATTTTCATTAGGCCTAGAAACCATTCAAGGAACCCATCAATGCCATCCTGAGCATTGGTTGCCTTTTAGAAAATTTAAATGTAGACCACACTATGTCCAAGAATCCCCATTCGTGAGCTGTGAACACATCACACCCAAATACTCCTAGATAATGAACTTTGAAACATATCTTGACCATAATCTGGCCAACAACAATGGATTGGCATGCACATCCATAGTGTTTTAGATACATTTGACTAGTTCCTTGCTGCCAGATGCATGTGCCTTGACCTCCGACCCACGGGTTCAAACATCGATAACTTGAATTCCAAGATAAGGGTCCAAATTATGTATTGGGAACATTGTTTGCCCATCTCTACCACTCACAAGTCTCTCTTTGGCTGTCGCTAGTCTGCCAATTGATGTTGAAGCTAGCAAAGTGTTCCACGGCCCTAGCATCTTAGCACACCATGGGCCCATTTGCCTAGAAATTTTGTTTATCTTTTTAAAACGCGATGTCAATAGTCGAACTTAGTGCTCTGCACATGCTCTCCATCTCATGTAGCCTTTGCTAGCGTTTTGAAAAGCTCCTTGGCGAGTTTCAAGATTCAATGTTGATGGGGCACTAGAAAACACTGGCAAAGTTGATGATGCATAAGCATAAAGCAATGGGGAGAATACACGAGAGAAAGATAGATAGAGAGAGAGAGAGAGAGAGAGAGAGAGAGAGAGAGAGAGAGAGAGATTACTGAACCAACTAGCCTTGGCAATGAATTGATACATATACAATGGGGGAAATGGGTGGCATATATGCCCCCCTAAGTAATTTTCCCTACCCAAACTCTAATACCATGTCAAAGTCGATGATGTGGAAGCAGAGAGAAATGGGAAGAATACACGAGAGAGAGAGAGAGAGAGAGAGAGAGAGAGAGAGAGAGAGAGAGAGAGAGAGAGAGAGAGAGAGATACTAATGAAGCAACCAACCTTGGCAATGAATTGATATGATGGGGGTAATGGGTTGCATATATACCCACCTAAGTAAATTTCCCTACCCAGACTTTGACAAATAATTGAAATAAATACCTAAAAGCCAAAATAAATATTGGGATCACATTGGGCAGTTCATTTGACTCATGCCATAAATTTAACAGGGAAATCATAAACAAACTAGATCATCACTTAGGACTAAACTTCACGATTTATTCCTAGGATAATGCTCGCGCGAATAGCCTTTACGCAGTTACATAAGAAAAGAAACGATTATTAAAGCACATCAAGCAATGTTAGGCATGTTTCTTCTTACTGGAGATGTTAAACTTTGGTGGAAACAACAATGTTAAGACAACCCAACCAATAGTCCATCTTGGGAGAAGATGAAGGAGGCAGTTAAAGAGCGTTATCGTCCCCCTGCACATCACACCATTAAGATGAATGAGTTTTTAACCATATGCCAATACTACACAAAATATGTGTCTTTAAGGAGCCAGCTAAAGAGTGCTACCTCCCTCCTACACATCAAATCAATACAACATCAATGAGTTTTTTGTCCAATGCCAATACCACAAAAAATACATGTCTTTACGATGCTATGGACCCCAAATGACAATGGAGCAATAGATTGCCCACTTTTGTCAAGACTTTAATAAACCATTGAGCATGCACCTTGAAGCTATGAGACCAACATTAGTTCAGGATGCCCTTCCTAGGGCCAAGCCTCTTACAACAAAAGGGAACCCCCTAAAAGAAATTATAGCAACTTCAACGATTTTAGAGGAAGGACTAGGGAAACTGTCAACCAAGGAAATCAATCACGTGGTGGTAATAGCCAGAGCAACCTTAGAGAATTTCTTCCCCAACTTCAAATGCCATGAAAAGTTTGTAAAAAAAGATAGTAAATCAACTCAAAACTTACGTGATAATTTTTAAAATTAGAACACGCTATAATAAAAATGATCAAATATATACTTTAACTAATTACTTTTTGTAAAATCCTCTATTTTTTATTAAAAATCAAAAGGAGAAATAAAAAAATTAGCTCCAAAAATTATGTGATAATTCTTAGAGATGCAACACACTATTAAGAAGCTAGGATAAAACACTATTAAGAAGCTAGGATAAAATTCTTTAGATATTTGGTTGAGATACATACTATGCCAAAAATTATCTATTTTGGACTATAATTAAAAGAAAAAGTTAGCACATTAGCTCAAAAATCTAAGTGATAATCTCCATAGCTAAAAAACCTTTTCTAGAATCCACGATAATAATATTATATAAAAAAGGACTACCTATAGCATCATAATCCAATTGAAGGCTTAGATTCTTGAAAACTAGATTCCATGAACTAAGAAAAATGCATCATGAAAGTTCTCATGGTAAACATTTGAGTTTTCAATACTTTAGCTAATGGTTAACCATCTTTTTACAAAAGAATAAAAGATATGGCCCCAAAAAGAATACATGTAAACCAATAAATGGAGGAGGTCACCACCAAGAGGGCAAGGGCCACTTACAACCATGAGCCCGATCAGAGTGGCATCCCCACTAATGAGAGTGTTTGTGCCTCTGAGCCACATCAAATCCTAGTCCTGGATCAGTTCCAGGTGGGTCCTCATTTTAAAAAAAATCTATAATTTAGTGTAAGTCCTTTAGGTTATATTATTGCATCCATTAAGAAATAGATAGGCACTTAGAAAATGTTAAATTGACCAAGAATGGAATGTCTTCCAAGAAACACCGTGCAGTTGTTTACAAAACTAGGAAACAAATGTTTTGGTCATACGGAATATGAACTAAGAAAGAATTGTTTGATCATCCTTAAGACAACTTCTCTCAAGACCACCTTTAATTCCTTGATATATTTTCAATTCAAAGGTGATGAACAATGATGTCTATAAGACCACTTTTAAGTTGTCCACCCCCGTGGACGATCAATCTCTACTTCGTTCATGTTTTGATGTCTCCACATATGTCAAAGTACCATTTTTTAATCATAGGGGAGCCGTTTGGTTGTATGGGCAATTGGTTAGGGTGTATGGATGTCCGAACTTTTGGGTGATATCTTCTTCCACTTTGGTTTTTGGAATAAAAGAATGGGTGTCATTTTTTCACCTCTGTATGGGTGATCTTCAAAAAATATGAATACTGGTCATGGTTGTTTAGCTAACAGTGTCTTGTCTTAAGTTTAAAGATGCTTGTTTGATAAAGAATGTTTGCAATGCTTCTTTTAAGGATTTGTTTTAAATGACAATGGTATAGAAATTTGAAAAGAACCATTATTTTAAATATTAAATGAATATGGTAGTAATTAGAAAATTAAGAATCATGTGTGAGTATGAGGTAGTAAGTGGAGATTGACTAAGGTTGTTTATCCATCCCTATTGCATTAATGTTTAGTAGACTTTACCATTGGAAGAGGGGTCTACCAATGGCTATACTCTCACATACATAGAAAGAAAAAGGCATTGAAAGAGGATTCCTTAGCATATGTGTGGAGGTTACAGGGACAAAAGAGTTTTAGGTCTTTTAAGTCTTTTTTTCTCTTTCCACTAACGAGACATAATAATGTCTTCTTTTCTAGGGTTATAAACTCAATCCATTTTCAATGGCAAGAGCTTATTCTTTGGATTTTTCTTACTTAAGGACTATGTGTTCATTAGGCCTAGAGATTTTGTCAAGGACCCCATCACTACTTTTGAATCAATGGGTTAGGGACTTCTCAAAACTTATAAGCCTTAGTGAAGAAGAGAGTTAAAGATACATTTGATGTCAAGGATTGAATTGAATTTTTTGTTCATATTTTAGTTTGTATAAAGTCTCTTCATTTAAGAGTCTCATATGGGTCCATCCCATTAGATTGTTTGAGAATACTAATTTGACCTTTTACCTTGGTTTAGAATGCTAACGTAAACCTTCAACTTACTTGTGTTAGTGTGTGTGTGTGTGTGGATGGTAGGTATCAATGTATACATGTGTATGTACATATGAGTGAGTGTGTGTGTGTGTGTGTGTGTGTGTGTGTGTGCACGTGTCTTATGTTTATCTATGTACCCCCAAGTGGCTCACCAACTGACCTATCATCGTATGATGAACCCTTTTGTTATGATCGAGTAGGTCTGAATGAGTGCTATAATTATGTCATTTTTTGTTATGTTTTAATATAAAATTGTATTGCCCATTATATGCACATAATCACACTTTCCCTTTATGTTACTAAGGGGTTCACCTAAACAACAAGATTAAAGGCTCACATTGGCATCCTTTTATTTTTTTGTGCCATACTCACAATTGTGATTTGAGAGACTTTATATTAACTCAAAAAGAATACAATTATACTCAAGCACTACATGTACATGTGCCTTGAGAGGCTAGGGTTCCATCAGAGACTTGTACACAAAAAAAGAGTGCAGATGCTCTTACCCTCTTGACAGTCTAAAACCATAAAGAGAAAAGTTTGCAAAATTAAAACAATGAGTAGGTCTGAATGAGTGCTATATTGTATGTCATTTTGTTATGTTTAATTATAAAATTGCATTGCCCATTATATTCACATTATCACAATTTCCCTTTATGTTACTAAGGGGCTCACCTAAACAACAAGATTACCGGCTCACATTGGCATTCTTTTTTCTTTTTCTTTTTGCAAAACTTACAATTATGAGTGATTGTTAGATAACCACAAGAAATATGCAAATCAGTCTCAATCTCATGCCGAGCCTTGAGGGACAGAAGGTTACATCAAAACCTAGTAACAACGATATATCGTTTACACATGAAGGCTCGATTGGATGGCGAGAGACGCCCTAAGCCAGTCATCTAAGTTTTGCCCTTTGCCCTTCACATAAGAGATCAAACTCTTATGAATGCACCTCCTTAATCCTTTGTTCTCTAAGGCCTTGCAGAGCAAGACCAAAAGTAAATGGGAGGTAGTTCTTGAAGTAAAGACTCCACATTTCCAAAAATGAAAATAGCACCAACTGGAAGGCAAGGAACGGTCATGTTTTTAAGAACACATTGAAAACAACCAAGTTCACAAAGATAATACAAGAAAGCGGAGAGGTGATCATCGCCATCAGGAGACAAATAAACTGAGATGAGTGGAACAAGACTTTAGACGCCGCTATGACTGACTCTCTTTGGTGAGCTCATCTCTTGCCATGGGGTGGCTCCCCCTTCAACCAATGTAATCGTGGCCCTGAGAAGCTGTCGTGGCTCGACACGGACATGGCAGGAAGTTGTAATTTTGATTTCTATATTAATATAATCTACTCACAATTGTGAGTTTCGCCCCCTCCAAAAAAATATAGATATAATAATAATCAAGAATAAGAATCACCAAGGAGATAGTCTAACCGAAAAATATAGAGATGCATAGAACTCTATGAAAATAGGGCCTTCTTTTCCAGCAATTCACACATGGAAGTTTAGAGACAATGGGAATCTTTGTTTCACATTTTAGCTAGGTCATCTATAGCCATGACAAACAATTATTTGATTAGTCCATTGGTCCACCAATGAAGGTATGGGGGAATTCTAGTTGGAAGATAGTAGGCGGACTTGATTTCAAAATGGTTGACTTAGCAAGAGAGGACAAAGAAGACACCTTTTAGGACATAAAGAGATAAGTACTAGCAAGAATTTAAAAAGACATAGACAAAGCCACCGTCATAAAGGAATATCTTGAAAGAAGTGTCACACCACATGAAGAAAACTATCCCTTCTAGCCCTACTCAATGAATTTATTTGGGAAGCTAGCCCATCCACATCATGACCATAAAGAAGAATGTGTTGTGTTGTGTGTGGGGGTAAAGCTACTAGCCTCCTTTTGTGTTGTCTGTACCTATGCTTCCACATATATATATATATATATATATATATGTATATGTATATTAATGGCCATAATGCAAGGAAATAGAATGTAGAGAGGCATACACACATCGTGTGCACCTTACACAACCTCTTTATATAAGAAGGACAATGACTTCTCCCCCTCTGCGAGCTCATGGTTCTTGTCTAAGCTTTGAAACCTATTGAACTTTTTGTACTTCTTTTTGCCTCCTTGGCTCATGTTGAGTAGGCAATTTGGTTTTAGAAGATGATTGTCTAATTTAATTTCACTCTCTCTTTTGAAGAGAGTATTTAGGTTCAACCCTAGGTTTTTTGCTTCCTTAAACAAAACAAGCCTTAGAGAAGAAGAGAGTTAGGCATACATTTGATATTTTATTATTTCATATATCATTAGACTTACCTATTTTGTGTGAAGCACTAAAATCTTCTTCTGATTTTTGTCTTCCAAAAGGTCTCTTCATTTTATAGCTTTACATTATTTGAATTTCTTTTTATTTTATTGTTTTAGAATGCTAACTTGTGAACCTTTATCGTGTGTTTCTACCTATGCTCACTCAGCCCTCATGCACACATGCATGTGTTGCCCAATAGTCGTTCTTGTACCTCTCTCTACCTTGCCTCTCAATTGGACTTCATCCTTCTCCTTTATCTTCTCCCACCCTTTTCCTTTCCAAAAAGTATGTCGCTGAGATTCCGCTCTAAAAAATCACATCCATAATCGTTCCTACATACTTTTATCAAATCATGGAGAAATAATAGCTTCCCTTTGGGATAGATGGAAAATGAAAGACAATACATTTTCTCATACCAAGGTTGTCGAATGTCCTCATGTCTCTATGCATGCAAACATTTCTCTATCTGCATGTACACATGTGCAGCAAAATATCCTCCAAACAAGTACTAAAATCAACATATCTTTTTTTTTAATTCTGTTTGAAGCTTCGCTTCGACTAGTTTTATGGGGTTGCACTCACTCACCCATACACACATGTCTCAAGGATTGAACCATAGTGGATGCACTTATAACCCCTCATCTTTACCACCAGGCCAACTCCCCTTGACATATCTTAGTTGTAACAACTTCTTGGCAATGGATTTATGAAGAAACTTGTGGAATGTGTGCATGCCGAAGAGCTTGAACCAGAAGAATAAAAGGCCAAGAAGCTGGCAACGAAGTATCTCATTGTGCATAAGCAAGATGACATTGAAGGAATAAAGCAAATAAGGAGTTGTGCATGAGCTGGATGAAGCTGGGAAGCACTGAATTTTTTTTGCACTCTGAAAATGACTTTATGATGGTTATGGGGGTAGTCTTGATTAATACGTTGAGTGATGAAAAGCAAAGCGATGGGGCTTCCACTTGACATTGATAGTTTGTGTGCTTCTTTCAAATTCTTACTAGAACATTTTTGGATGTCTTTTCATTTGAATTTGTGGTGGCTAGCAACAATATTCAATTTTTGCATATATAATGTTTTTTTGAAAAAATGCTTAGTTGAGTTTGAATTGCTTAAAACTCAAAAAATTACAAAGAGCCCTGGCATATCCTTTGCACAGTTTTTGCATATGTAATGTTGTGTTGCATGATTGGTGCCGGAGATGAAGAACCAATGAGCAATGGGGGCAAAAGGGTATAAAAACGCTTCCATGATGGCTTCCATGATGGAAAGCTCAACAAACTGGATTCTCATGTTTGCAACTAGGATTCTAGTGTTTTACATAGCAAGAGAGAATCTTAAATGTCTTTGCTATAAGCAAGGTATATGTATGTATAAGACACATTAGGCTCAAGTGTCTTTGCTTAAGGGTTTTGGTACAAGTAACCAATACATTAGTCCTAGTGTTTAGAGAGGGATATATGGAGAAACTTGAAGCATGGGAGTTTCATGAAAGCAAGGATGATCAAAGTGCTGACCATAGGCATTCTCCGAACCGTCCCATTCCTTGGGAGCATTTGAAGGGTTTGTTTGCTCTCTCTCTCTCTCTCTCTCTCTCTCTCTCTCTCTCTCTCTCTCTCTCACACACACACACACACACACACACACACAAAATTCAGAGATCTTTGAGGTTCCTTGGGGTTGTTAGATGGATTGTTCCTACGATGTTAAAATTCTCTCTCTCTCTCTCTCTCTCTCTCGTGGTAGATAATAGATTGATTTGTGAACCCATTTCTCATGTTCTTCACTCCAAGACACGTCGCATAAGATCAATATTTGCCTCTCTCTCTCTCTCTCTCTCTCTCTCTCGAATTACGATAAGATAGATAGATTGGCGTTTTGCAGACTTAGGCGTGATATGTTGGAAGATGGATGTGGAGAGCAAGGCAACGCTGGAGAAAATGAAGCAGGAGCGGGGCTACCACTACTCGGTAAGGTGTGCATACGCGTCGCAGAGAGAGAGAGAGAGAGAGAGAGAGAGAGAGAGAGAGAGAGATGTGGTGTGCAGGAAACTGTGACGGTGGCGCCTGGGGTGTTGGAGGGGTACGAGGAGAGGACGAGGCAGTTCTACGAGGAGCACCTGCACCCCTACCCCGAGAGCCGTCTCGTTCTCGACGGCAGCGGTAAACACCCTCCCCCTCTTTTTTTCTTCCATGTTGATGTGCAAGATTGAACTGCTACGGGGGAAATAGCTTCTACCCGTTTTTCCCATGACGAGTATAGTGTGAAAAGCTAGGGTTTTGCCATCGTAAAGTCGGTGCACAGAAATTACAATGCTTTACAATTTATATCATGCAATTCAGATTAGTCCACTGCGTTTTTTTGCCACATACTTAAGAACCATTTAATATCGTATGGTCGTCGAGTACACCATATTTGTACGATATAGGCGTTCGTACAATGTACAAAAAGTTCTATGTGAAAAACTTTAGGGTTTCAAACATGCTAGCAATCATTTTGATTTTATACTGCCAATTGGATTTTTAGTGTTGACAGTGTAAAAGTTGCGAGTGGGGTATATATCAATACTCAATTCGAAGTCCCTATCTCATCAGAATTTCAAGTTCCCCTTTTAAAGAAGCTTAATCCTTCTTCTTGTAAACTCTCCACCCAATAGGCTATGGTTGATTGTGGTGTTAAACCTATCCCTAGGTGGTCAAGTCCGCATTGTATCACCAAACGTACATCCCAAATTATAATGCTTGCTTCTTGAGGATGACCCCTTGCGCAAAGTGGGAAGCTTTACCTAGGTATGCTATCATGGGTTAGGTCTAGGCTTTAGTTCTTCTTCTGCTTTTTGTTAAAAAGCTTAAACTACGATCAGTGCCTCTCGTCCTCTCCCTCCGTATGGGATCATGGCTTGGGTACTTATGGATCCTTGTCTTGCTTGGAGCCTTCTTGAGGGTGTTGTGGCATATTAATAATGTGTTTTTGAATTATACCAAAAGTGCAAATTAGAACTACAAAGTTTGCCCTTTGCATCACCAATTTATAAAATAAATTCAACATCTAGTGGGCGTTTTGAGTAATTACGTTAAAACATACCTACTAGAGGCTTGCAAACTCCTGTCATGAGAATTAAACCATGCAATTTGTCTCAAGAATAGTGTCAGGGAACCTAGATAGACTTCCCTATATGCCTTTGGGTGTTGTATTCGATTTAGATGATATCAATCCTTTTGCACGACAAAGAAAGAAGACACACAAACATGACAAGAAATTCCTACTTAAATGCCACTAAAGAGGTGTAAGGAATATTACTTTCTTGGCATCTTATTAGCATTATTGCAAATTTGTAGGCTCTTGAAGCATATGTAGATAACTGAATTCAAGTATGGGAATTCGAATCTTAAGAGACTGATATAACCTATTTTCACAATAATATGGTTTTCACATATAGCAGAGTGATAACCTATTCTCCTAAATTATACATATGGGCCTTTCTTATATAGCAAAACACATGCTCAATGGTCAAAGTGAAAATGCCTTAAAATAGAAAGAGGTGCTTACACCCTTTTACACTTAACAAATCGATCTCTGAATGCTCATCAAGCAGAGACATGAAAGGAGAGTTAGCATGTGCATTGCATTGAGGAAGACATATTTTCTATTTGACCGTTTGGTTTTGGTCACTCTCACTAATGATACAAAGCTATGTTAGGTTATTGGGATGTTCGTGACTATGATGGTAAGTGGATACGCTTCCACGTACAAAAGGGACACCTTATTGTGCTACCTCCGGGCATGTATCATCGGTTCACACTTGATCACAAAGGCTACATCCAGGTAGCAAATTAAAGCTTAAACAAAGAATGACTCTTAAGTCATTCATGTACCCAAAGATTCCCTAAAGCAATGACATTTGTTTATTTTTGTCAATACAATACAGGCATTGTTGTTATACTCAAGCTATCCCAAAAGGATTGAAGTTTTAAGACCTTTTGGTGATGATTTACAAGCAAGGTATGCCATGCTTGCTTCTTTAAAAAGATGCTTTGTTTTTTCTACATGTTTCTATTTCATAAAACAACTTGGCACCAGCTCCGAAGAAGGTAAGGAGCCCGGGGTAAGGAGGACCAACCCTTTTTTTTGTTTTTAAAAAAGCATGGCACATGATGTAGATTTTTCATTTTGAGGTACACTTAATATTAGATTGGTAGTTTTAAAATCTTCCATAGGAAAATGATGCTAGATATCATCCTCACTTAACTTCTTGCCATGCATTCGAAATCATCAAAGTGTCTACTCTCTTTGCGTTGCAAATTGAGGTAAGAGACAAATCACTATAACCATGCATCTCTAAGCCCTCCAAAGCAAGCAACTCTGATTTTGGAGGGCCATTTAGCAAATGCATTGTGCCTTTGTACATCTCAAGCTAAATGGCCAAGGATTTTCAATATTAGGAGTGATTATCTCCCTTTTCAAGTTTTCATACTACCAGTCTCAACCTCATTGGCTAGCAGTAGTCAACGACTCAAATGTGATGTGGAGGGTGGTGCAAGCATGCCCCACTCTCGCCCCACTACAATAGTGTTTTGTATTCTCGTGGAAGAAAAAAAGAGGCATTTAATTCAAAGGCATAATGTGGGTAGGCTCTCTAAGCCATTCATGGGCTTGTGTGTTTGGTCTAGATGTCCTTCTATGGTTGCCTCTAGATGGTGCATGAAGCACTATCAAAGACATCTAGATTGGGTGGCTACCTTTATTTACACAACGAGAGGAGAATATGAATCCATTGCTACTTTAAGCATGTAGAGAAGCGCTTCACATACAATTATCCACACCTTGTCTAAGGCTCCTGTCTCTTTACATGTCGCATTTACACACACATACAGACAAAACAATGTTCTTAGCTGTCAAATAATTTAAAAATTACAAAAGTAACAACCAATTAACATAAAGTCAAACAAATACATTTCAAACAAAGAGATGAATGTTATAATTAAGATGACTATTTGAATTTCTTGATGACCATCTTGTGTATGAAAAGAAAAGCCCTCTCCAAAAGTTTCCATGTCTCCAAAATTATTGACGTATACATGTGTTATCGTTTAATAATCACTTGATGTTCCCATTACTTATCTATCATTCTTAATTTACTATCTTTAGTTAATCTCAAAACTTGAAATTTGCCTTGGAAACTAGAATTATAAATTGACAATTTCTTTTTTTTGGTGGTGGTTTATGCTGGCAGGAAAGACTATGTCAAGACCATATTGACCAAAGTTCATAGCAAGGAAATTTGCAAGTGCTGAGAGAGGAAGATTTTTTTTTGCTTTAAGTAATGAGCCAAAGCTTACATGAAATCACAACGTGAAGCCATTCATTGACAAGCACATTATTAAATCAAATGCCTTAGGCTCCAACAACATGAAGCATACCCATATTGTTGAAAGCATACCCATATTGTTGAAGTTGAGATCGAATATGAGACATTCAACAAACAGTGTTGTTGATTTTGTACTTTTCCCTTCACACCATTTGCATAGTTCTACATCTTTTAGACCACATTTTAGCTCCCATAAGTATTAACATAACTTCTTATCCTCGACACCCCTTCCAATGTCTATGTTCCATAGGGTAATGTGATCAGAGCTCAACTCATTGCATTCTTGATTATGAATGCCCTCTAATGCCAAACTGAGACCAAAATGTACCCAAGTGGAATTTGCCCACGAAATAAGAGTCCAAAGAAGCACACAGAATTCTAAACCACAGGATCTTCTACAAACCCATTGAAATTGAAGACCATTTTTGGGGCGTGCCAAATTTTTTGGAGGAGGGTAGTACCGTGACAAAAAGAAAAAACAAATGAAGAAACCTTTTCCCTAACCACTTCTTCCATTACTCCTACTTGCCGGTCATAACTCCTTAGCCACAACTAGGCCCTAATAGCATGTAAAGAGATAGAGAAGAAGAGTTCTTGCAGCTAGCATACATGCACACACCAAGAGATCACATAACACAAAGACGAAGGTTGGAATGTGTTTCTTATTGTGCACTATTCAAAATGACAAGACTGGTCTACAAAACATAAGTAGGAAACCTAATGAAGTGACCAAGTGCAATGGTGAATGTGAAACTGCTAGTGAGTGATCTAGCAAGGTAACGGCCATTAATTTTTTTAAGTGGACCATGTCAGTTAAGTCCAAACGTAGTACCGCTAATGACGATCCTCATATATGCTACCTTGCACTAATGATACATGTAGGCAAGAATTTATTAAGACAAACCATGTGTTGAGACTGATATCACAATGAATCATAAGTACATTCCACATAAGGATGTCAAAAGCATGGCACTCACCTAACAATTTGTACTTTCAAATAGAGGGTTGAGGATGGAAATTGAAAATGGCTCTCTGTAACCATCTGAAATCACAATCACTTGTTGTGTAGGTAAAGAGAAAATGGATTCCCCACAGGTAAACATCTTTGACATATCCCATTGTAACCCAACTCTTTTTTCTTGAGCTCCTATTCAAACTGCTTTGTGCATGATGAGGCAGAGAAGAAAGCAAATTTTGCTAGGGGAAGCAAACATCCAAATAGTTCTGAATCTGTATCTAGATCAAGAGAGGCCCCTTTTAGCACCGAGTTTAGCCAAGATATTGTCTGCTTATGAAAACTTTTGTTAATGAAATGATACATGTTAGAAGCCAGAGATTTTTATGAGAAAGAACAATGTGGTGTTTGCCAAGATATTTGGAAGACTTCTTCTCAAATATTATGATTCTATCATGGAAGAGATTAGTTGTCTTGAACATACGTAAAAGCCTGAACATATTTCTTCATGAGTCATCCAAAAATAGAAGCTTTCCTGGAGGCCTTGAAAACTCTTTATTCCTACTTGGAAGGCCTTATGAGATAAGATGTGGTGGCTTGGGGAGATGGGGTCTTTCATGAGTCCAAACCATACGATATTAGCAGAGTGGCCTCTTTGTTGAGTATTTTGCAAGGCATACAATGTGGAAGCATTCAAAGAAAATCCATGTTGTTCATATCCTACAAATGAGGAGGCAATCTTTGGGCCCCTTGAGAAGAGGATATCTCTCATATCAAAACCTTGCAAAGATGTGCAAGGCAATAAAAAAACAAGATGAAGGGTCACACTGGCATTTGTAAGACAAACAAGTACAAGGCATGCCCTTGGATGGGAACAATTGCAAAGCCCATATTAATGTGATCGGAAATTCCTACGGTTTCCATGTTACGCTTTAACATAATTTATATAACATACTTACAAATGAAAATAAATATAAATTTATATAATATGCAATTAATGCTAATGAGGAAATTGATGAGTCCTACTTAGTTGCTGTGTGGGGGGAATGCAAGCATTATAGGCAAAATTGAAATGTTGATTATGAAGTCAAAACAGAAAATATCAAGACTCACAATTGCTGTGAAAAACTTGACAAATGAAAAAAAATAGAACTAGGTGAACTACCTAGCCATAGTGGCCTACATAAGATGATGAGTAGTCAATGACCCCCTTTAGAGAAAAGGCTGAAAATTTATTTTTCAACAATAACTTTGCCATGTGACACTAGTAACAAGTAGTATTCACCATTCGAGAAAAATATTTATCGCAAACATACACAAATCTCTTTAAGCCAATTTTTAAGTGGAAATTTTACAAATTAAACTATATTTTTTAACACTATTTTCTTACCAAATCCAAGAAATTTTTTTCCTTTTCACTGTCCTCTCAACCTATTGCCTTGGATTTGTCTCTGGCTAAAGGCTAGGATGGATGAGACACACTTTTCTTGAACATTGGTTGTATCCAATATCTCCCAATTGCTCCCTAGAATTGATCGACCTATAAGGCCTTATGCAGGCCAAAAATTTCCAGAGTAAAAACCAAGAAACAAATAAACGTCATTAAGTGAACCTGTACTGCCTTTTACAATCTCCCAATCATTTTTACTACCTTTGCAATATCCACAAATGATTAATTTAGTAATCCTAAGAATGATACCTTTGTTTACCCACCGCTAACAAAATTTTGTAAAATATAAATTCTTTTCTAGAATTTTGGTGAAGCTAAAAAGGCAAAGCAGCCACTATGGCCATGCTTTAGGCTAAGGCAAAAAAGTGAAAAGGAATAGTATGTGGCTTTTTCTTGTGCGGAACTCACGATAGTGGAGTAAATTATATTGTTCCACAATGTCATGTGTTTGAAGCAGTAGAATCTGACGACTTGTGTGTCAATAAGCAGCGCATGGTTCTTGTAAAATATCCCACCCAGTAGGAGTTCGATCTTGAAGAAACTAATCTTCCATGTCTTTTGCACCCATTTGCAAATCTTTCCCGCCAAGCCACTAACCGTCGCGCACTCCTCGAATAAGTGGAGAGGGTCCTCTCTGGTTGTTTTGCAATGCAAGCATCTATCAAGACCAATACCTCTGGCATGAATCTTTACACCCGTAGGCAAGGGCCCCCAAAGCACCTTCCGCAGAAACACCTTCATCTCAGGAGGTAGAAGAGGGCACCACATGTTCTTAGTGATTGACACCCATCTTGATTCCTACCATTTCTTGCCCCATTGCTTATTCAAGGGGAAATCCAATCCGCCGATGTCATAAGGGTGTTGTACAAAACCTTAGTTTCTGGTTTATAGAAATGTTTGTCCTTGGACCACCACCATGCCTTCCACTCGAAACTAGATTCACAAGAGGGCAACCCACTTCTGTCTAGCCATTCCAAAGCTCTACTGGCAAGTAGACTTTCAATCCCGCATATGTGGAATTGGGACTCCAAATAATCCGTTCGTATCCAACTTCTATTTATGATGTCCCAAAATTGGCCCAATCGTCGAAGTTCTTTGTTATTTACCTTTCTGGCAATTTGCCTCCTGAATGGATTCAAAATCATGCTACCCGTCTTGAATAGCCAAGAGGACCAGTGAGTAATAGAGTTGTGAAAGTACTTGGTTACTTCCCTCCATTCCAAGGCCTCTGTTACTTTGTTGCATTTATGAACTAGTTCATCCGTTGTGCCACCAATTTTCAAGGTAGCCCATCGAGGGGTAAATAACTTGTCGTGTATCTCCAACCCTTTCCATTGTCTGCCATTTGAACACAATTTGGCACTGTCTATCATGGAATATTTTTCATAACTGATAGCTTGCCTTTCACAACTGGCAAACCCTTATCGGCTTTACCTGACCAACTCCTAGCGGTCAAACCATAAGTTGCTATCCCTAAGTGGCTAGCCCTAAGCGGACTAAAACGGCCAAATCAACATGGCCCTAAGCCAATTTAGAACGACCACCCTGAGTGGTTTTACAGGGCCAACCGTGAGCGGATTAACATGGCAAACTCTTAGTGACCAAACCATAAGTTGCCAATTTAGAACGACCACCTTGAGTGGTTTTACAGGGCCAACCGTGAGCGGATTAATATGGCAGCGGTCAAACCATAAGTTGCTATCCCTAAGTGGCTAGCCCTAAGAGGACTAAAACAGCCAAATCAACACGGCCCTAAGCCAATTTAGAACGACCACCCTGAGTGGTTTTACAGGGCCAACCGTGAGTGGATTAACATGGCAAACTCTTAGTGACCAAACCATAAGTTGTTAACTTTAAGCAACTACTCCCAAAATGGTTAAACCAATGCGATCTCCTAAAATGGTTTAAGTGGACTAAAATGGTTAAACCAATGTGGTCTCCTAAAATGGTTTAGAGTGGCCAACCCTAAGCGGCCTTGTACGGTCAACTCCTAGCAGCTAGCTCTAATCAGATTGTTTGGAGCCTCTTGCTCTAAGCAAATTGTTTAGAGTAGCTAGCTCTAAGCCGCCGACATAAACGTTAAACATTAAGCAGCTAACCCAAAGAAAACTGAAATGATCGAACTAACTCAAAACCTAAATCTAACCAAAATGTTAATCTTAAACTAAAATTAGACATGATTGCATATAACACAACATAAAATTTAACGTTAAAACTTAAAATTAATATTAAGTCTAAATCTAAAATTATAATTTGACTTTAAATTACAGTTATAAATTATAAATATTTACTTAAATGAAATTTCAACACATGAATCAAGCACCTAGATTTGAATTAAAAAAATATAAGTCCTAAATTTAAATTCAATTTTAAGCTTAACACAATTGATGGCAAAATCAAAATCTAAATATTATGTTTTAAAAATTAAAAACCATAAATTCAATAATTATAATTTAACTTTAAATTAAAACTTCAATTTTACATTGATATTCAAAACAACTACGATTAATTAACAAAAAAATCATTGAAATATTTCACATTTGAACTAATTTTTTAATTTAATTAATTATAACAAATAAAAGTTCTTTAAATTTCTTTGAATTTTGTATGCATACATGTTTGTGTTCAATTGTGTGTATGCAGATCTACATTATATATGTGTAGATCTGCAGCGTGCGTGCGTGTGTGTGTGTGTGTGTGTGTGCACGTCTTTTTTGTGCACAATTGCACATCAACGAGAGATAGAGAGAGATGGTGTGTGAAGAGAGAGAGAGAGAGAGAGAGAGAGAGAGAGAGAGAGAGAGAGAGCCTACTTGCATCACAAAGGGAAAGGTGGATCTGCTTCTTGCCACAAATAGCTCAAATTGAGCTCATGGCCAAGTTTGATTTTATTTTTTTGCCCTTGCAGAGCATTGATCAAAATCGATATGTGCGTCGATATCACAATTGATATTATTGACACGCATATTGATGCCGCGTGAAAGTCCAAAAAGTGTCACTCAATTTGTGACAATAGGTTGAAGAACCATTAGTAGTCGAGGAGCAAAGACGGTGAGGGCAGAATTTCGCACTCCCTTTTCCTCAAGAAACCCACAACCCCATGGCCAAGCCACCTCACATCCACCCCCTCCAATGTTTCTAACTCACAACTGCCCTACTCTAGGGCCATTGAGAGCCTCTTGCTCTCTAACCTCACAGGTTGCACAATGTAGAGACAAAACTCACTCCATGAAAGCCCTAAATGCAAGCCCTTTTGTAAAGGGAATTAAAATGAAGCGCCACATCTCCAACAAGTGAAAGAGTCACGGTGACTTTTTAAAACAATTAGAAAGTGATAAAATCATTAGGTTGAGTTTAAGTCGAATCAATGTTCGAGAAAGGATTGCCTCAGCTTAGCCTTGAGCAGGTTGAAAATTGAGACTAGCTGGTTGCAAACCATGGTAAAGGAAGAAAAACTGGTGAAATATGTGAGAAAATAGTTCAAAAATCTTGCAACTTTTAAATTTATGCTAGTATTTCCGGTTTGCTTCTTTGTGGGGAGGAAACTCAGCCGACGGCCGCTTAGTAAAAGAGACTTTCTTGAATATTGACTAGAATTCAATTATAGAATGCAAGCAAAGTGAAGCCATGTAAGACTGTGAAATGAAATGTGAAATAAAAGAACTCATTAATATTTATGTGTGTGTGTGTAAATATAAATATAAATATGTGTGCGTGTGTATGTATCCATAGAATTTACTAGAATTATGCAAGGTGAAGTTTCACTTTAACATTTTAAAACAATAGAATGCACATGTAAGGTAAGTCTCAATCATTCAGTGAAAACATTGAAAGTATTCCTAACGCAACTCTCCTCTAAGACTTCTTTTAGAAAGCCAAAAAAACCCTTAGTGAGCGTAGTTTTGAAATACAAGAAACAACTACAATTTTTTGCTAACGTATTTCTTGGATAGTGTACACGTTAGAAAGGGGGAAATGGGAAAACACCCAGCACACTTAGTAAATGCTTCTCTATAGCCCAGTGATTCCACAACACCCCTATCCCCTAGCAAACACACACCTCGATACACAATCTGCAAACTGACTGCTGTCCATGCCCATACCCAACCAACCCTAGTTGTGTGCACCCCGCCACAAAGCATGCACTCAATTATCTTAACCTTTGACATTTCGTAGCACTATACACATATAGGCAATCCAATAACAAACAACACTCAGACTCCTTGGCAAGCACCCGTTTTCCTTCAAGCTTGTAGATTTGAACACACCAACATCTTTATAGGGAGCACACACTCACGCAGTGGAATCTTACACATACATGACACATATATATATATAGGCATAAGGGCGAGAGGGAAGATGATAGCATTTTCTCGGATAATGATAATAGAGAGGCTATGACAGCACCCACTCGACTAGTTTCAAGAGTGTACAACAATGGAAGTTTGCACAACATTCAGTTGAGTTCGTGGTTAAGCTTGACTAGAAAATCCGCACCTCTTCCCAGAGCATCATTCAAAGCTAGCCGCAATGCTTTCTTCCCTCCTAGAGTCACCTTCGCTTTAGTACCCTATGATGGCTTGGCAACCCCACCTTAGTTCTTCTGCTACAGGCTGTAGCCCTGACATCTATTCACTGCGACAACCCTGCCCTTCATGGCCTCCATCATTCCTTCTCACGGCTTTTATCCCTGCACACAGTCCACTTCGGCTAGTGTGCCATCTCCCTTGCTCGTGGCGCTCTCACTTCTTCTAAAGGTCGCAGCCCCTTTATAGTCCTTCCAACTCCTCACCCCCTGGCTCCACATGTCGCTCTCCTCTCTCATCTACAGCATGTGGAGTCCCTCAGGTGCACCACTCGGCCAACTGCAGCTTCAAGTAGCTCCCCGCCACCCTCAGCCATCCTATGCATTACTCCTTGCTCACGCCTCCTCCCATGACTTACCAGGTGGCTATCTCACCTGATGGCAATGCCCTAACCTGTCTTCATGGCCCGACACATCTGATGGCAACATTTCAATTCCCTTCTCCTCACTGGCGGGTCCTGCAACCAACCCCCAACTCTCCTCTCTTTGGTTTTGGCGGCCAACCCCTGCAACTTGGCCCTCCTGCCTACTGTAAATGGCAGCCCTTCTTCTCGACCCTCACCTTCTCTGTGGCCCTCCTGCCCTACCGGTCCTTGGCGACCTTCCAAATCCCCTGCATGGCCACCACCTGTATGACGGGCTGCCACCCCTTGTGTAGTAACACCTGCGCGCCCCTTCTGGCGATCCCCCCTACAGCCGCAAGTGGTGCTCTGCCTTGATCCTCCCAGGCGCATTCTTATCACGACCCGGTTTGGCAACTCCTGCTCAGGGCGACCCCTCTCCCCATGCAAAACTTCCATCCGGCGCCTCTTGCCTTCAACTTCAACTTTGCTATTTTTAAAAAAGATTCGACCTTGGCTTCGCATTACACGCACTTCATGGCTCTGATTGTCAACCGCTCCTTCGTGCACCGCCTTGATTCCCGATACCAAAAGATGTCATGTAGCTCCTTCACTTGTCATTCCTTGATTGTCTTCGGCCACCAATCCAACACCAACACCAACACTGAACTTAACCTTTTACGAGTTAATTAAGCTGCTATCAAAGGCAACCACTCACATGGCCGCCTATCCATTCATTGGAGTGTACAACACTGCAATAGCTCTCTATTGACAAGATGTAGTAAACTTGACTTCAAGCACATAAAAAGATTTGAGCTCGCCGAACTTGAGCAAACCATTCTTCACACGTGATGGCACGATCTAATGGGGAAACCCATCAAACTATATCATCCTTAAGTTCCATTTAACAAAGCTTGAAGACACCCTTGACCTGTTAAGTACCTCATTTGGTATACACATCCGAATAGCATCGGGTGTACACATCATCAATTACCTGCTCAAGCACTTTGCTACCTGCTTGTGAACCTCCATGTACCGGCTTTTGAACTCTCCTTGCGCATTTTTTCTTTTGGGGGGGTCCCTCCTTCTTTTGTGACACCTCTTTCCCCCTTTTAACCCCCCCCCCAACCTCCCTCCCCCCACTCTCTAAGAACCAAGCATTGAAGAGGGAGACAATTAGGTTGCACCCCTACCATTCCTCCCCCTCTAGGTGATATCCCAAGAGCCCTCTCATTGGTTCTCCCTTAAGCCTTCACTAATCAAAAAGGTCCAAGGAGAGTCCATATTTTTCCTAATGGGTGCAGATGGAGAGATGGGATATCGTCTCTGGCACCCGAAATCTCGTCAAGACGTCCGTAATTCAGATGTGATCTTCAATGAGTCGAAGATGCATAAACAACCTATCAAGAAAATAGAGATTCGAAGAGTCACTTTTGAGGATGTTGCCTCAAAGACAGTGAAATCAACTCGGCAGGCTAGTGATGTACTTCCACTAGCAATGCTCTAGAGGGAGCGGATAGCAATGGTCAAGGAGTGAGACGGTCTACTAGAGTCTCTCGTCCACCTACGCGTTTCGAGCCAGGTCTTGATTACATCATGTTGACCGATTGCGGTGAACCAAGCTGCTACCAAGAAGCCATGATGATGGATGATGTGGTGAAGTGGGAACATGCTATGGGAATCTGAGTATAACTCGATTCTGGCTAATGACACTTGGGAATTGGTAGAACTGCCAAATGATGCGAAAGCTTTACCTTGCAAATGGTTTTACAAAAAGAAATTTACCTCAGGTGATCCAAATCCAAAGTACAAGGCTAAACTTGTAGCCAAAGGGTTCAAACAGCAAAAGGGAGTCGATTTTGATGAAATCTTCTTGGCTGTGGTCAAGATGACAACGCTGAGAACCGTACTTGGTCTTGTAGCGATTGAGGACATGGAACTTGTCCAAATGGATGTGAAGACAATATTTCTTCACGGGGATCTCGATGAGGATGTTTACATGCAGCAGCCTGAAGGGTTTGTTCAGGAGAGCGCATCTCGTGAAGAGCTAGTATCTAAGCTCAAAAAGGCGCTTTATGGCTTAAAGCAGGGTTCAAGGCAGTGGTATCATACATTTGATGCATGTATGAGGTCTCAAGGATATAAAAGGAGTGAAGAGGATCACTGCTTGTACACAAGAAAGCTAGATGATGTCTCGATGATCATTATAGTTTTGTATGTTGATGACATGCTTATAGCTAGGAAATCCATTGCAGAAATGCCAACTTGAAGAAAACACTTAGCAATAATTTTGCAATGAAAGATTTGGGGGATGCTACACACTTTTTTGGCATGTGAATCAGAAGAGATTGCAATCGTCGTATTCTTGAGTTATCTCAGGAAACATACATTGAGAAAGTTTTGCAGCGTTTCAATATGCAGGGGGGGAAAGCATTGAGTTCCCCAATGCAGGCATTCTTGAAACTCAGCAAGGAAGATGCACCCAAATCTGATGTAGAGCGAGCTGAAATGGCTAAGGTACCATACTCTTCGGCAGTGGGCACTCTCATGTATGCTATGGTGGCCACAAGACCAGACATTGCTTTTGCAGTGGGAGTGGTGAGCCGATATATGGCAAATCCTGGCAGCAAGCATTGGGAAGCAGTGAAGCACATTCTTAGGTACCTCAAAGGTACGGTCGGCAGGTGTTTACACTTCGGCAACAGTGATGCATCCATCGTGGGTTATGAGGATGCAGACTATGCGGGTTGTGTCGACAATAGGAGATCGACATCTCGCTATGTCTTCATATTTGCTGGAGCAACAATATCTTGGAGGTCATGTCTTCAAGATTGTACGTCGTCTTTCACTACGAAAGCAGAGTACGTTGCATTATCGGATGCAAGTAAATAGGTTGTATGGTTATCTCGCTTGGTCAAAAACCTTGCCATTGATGAGACTCCAGTGACATATTGTGATAGTCAGAGTGCTCTTGCATTGGCAAGGAATCCCGTGTTTCACTCCAAATTGAAACACATTGAAGTCAGGTATCATCTCACGAGAGATTTCTTGGCCAAAGAGCTCATTGATTTGGTCAAGGTACACACTGACGACAACCCAGCAGATGCTTTGACAAAAGGCTTAGCTTTGGAGCGGTTTACACATTGCAGTGAGTTGATGGGTATAGGTTGACGCCACTAGATTGCTTCACGGTTGTACATATCAGGTCACTTGGGCTACGTTGGCCTTCAAGTGGGAGTTTGTTGGGATTCATGCCAACTGGCCGGACATCCCACTTACTACTAACCATCTACTAATTTAACCATGTATACACTTATTCTTTAATACAACAAAATAAGGAGCTGCAACAACAGGATAATGTTGTTGTGCACTCCACCCAAAGCAGGTCTCTCTCTCTCTCTGGTCTTGCACTTGCACTCACACACGCTTCCCACGGCACCTTTAATGGAGCTCACATGGAGCAGCCCTCATGGAGCTCTCCGCATCTTTCTCTCTTCCTCTGTCTCCACCACCTGCGCTGTTGGCTTTTTCTCCACTTTCCAAAGCAAGGGCATCACGGTATCCAACCCTAGATACCATTTAATCAAGCCACAAAACCACAAAATTTTGCTCCTCCCATTTTTTGATCGCTGCGACCACCTGCCTCCAGCATGACCAACCGACTCCGTTTCCACCTACCCACTTCTCCTTCATACCTGCCTACACTTTGCGATCATGTGCTACTTGCCAAGCAGAGGGCAAAAAATCATGTCGGTGAACGATTTTGCTAAGACGCTAAAACATAGATCTCTATTTTCATAAGCATGAGACTATAAAATTGGGGCATTCTCGCTATTGTGAAGGTGGATCTAGGGAGCATGCCGTGCGCATGACAGGTACCAGCATCATGGTCATGATCACTATAGTGATAGACTCTACGAAAGAAGGTGGTTGTCGAGATTGAGACATGAGCGGCTTCCTATTCAGCTCAGTGGCCCTTAGTACGCGCCCCTTGGAGTGTAATTTTGTAGCTTCCTCCACATGTGGGTTCAAAACAAGCATTATCACCCTCACATCATGACACAACTTCTCAACACAGTGAAAGATCCCATTCATAAGCATTACATGAAGAAACCCAACCATACCGTGGCTTAGTCAAAGACATGGTTCTCTCATTGACACATATGACATGGTGATGCACCTAAACAATCTGTATGTTATCGATACGTGCACGCTGTAGTGGATGCTACTGTCATCCCTATGGAAAAGATGTGCTAATCGTAATGTACATCTATCAAGTAGTACATTTAATTGATGTGGCAATGTGCAAATTGACTCAACACGCCCCTGTCATAGTTACGAATGCACCTAAACAATGCATGCATCTTTGGTTTTGAGCAGCATGTAGGATCAAAGGTTACTCTCTCCTTTATCAACAACAACATTCTACATACATGTGCACACTAGCTCATCTGCACGTTCAAGGTCTTCTCAGAAATCCATGTGCACATTACAGGCATGTGGCATTACACAACCAGTCACATGGGCAATAGAATTCACCATGACATTGTTAGATCGGGGTTGTTGAGAGAAAACGTTGTGCTTAGCACCGCCTTGACTGACTTTTTTCTATAAATGCGGTGCATTGCATAAAGCACAAAAAGTGCGTGAGGAGCCTCCTGACCGGGATGTCGTCTCTTGGGATGCACTAATTGCGGGATATGTCCAACTGGGGCAAGGCCAAGAATCTCTATGCTATTTTCAACATAGATGTGAAGCGAAGGTGTCTCTCTAGATGCAATCACATTCAATTGCATCTTGAAGGCAAACATGGCGTGGAGAAGGAGGAGAGGTTGAAAGCATAGAATGGTGTCTAAATACTTGGTGTCCATGGACACCAAGTATGATGCTATGGATGGCACCATACCTGGGCTTTTAAGTCAATAATTTTTAAAAGAATATAGGTAAGATAACTGACTTCACGACTCCACTACTCGGATTGAAAGACATGGAGCGGTTAGCACGCGTGGACCTCTCCCTCTCTCTCTCCCTTTCTCTCTCTCTCTCTCTCTCAGATGGCCTCCTATGCCCATCTCCATCTCTCTCTCTCTCTCTCTCTCTCTCTCTCTCTCTCTCTCTCTCTCTCTCTCTCTCTCTCTCTCTCTCTGTTCAGAATATGGATGATGGAGACTCCCTTCCTCTTGCTTTGGTTCCAGCTCATACCTCCTCACAAGCAGCAATGGAGCTTCTTGAACTCAACAATGCAGCACAACTGGATTTCATTTCACTATTACAATCAGGAAGTTTTGTATGACTTCATTGATTTCAAACTATTGCAGACTGTTCCAGGATGGTGGACGACGGATTTTATGATGAGGCACATGGAATAGACACCATTCATACGCAGGTGCACTCCAAGAGAAAGGCTTGTCTAAATGAGGAAATTATTGCAGTGAGGAAGTATGAAGCACAGGCTAAACGTGAGTACAGAAAGCGATGTCGTGCTAGAAAGCAAGTACAGCCAAGCGTCAACATTGGAGCGGAAGATTGTCATAGGGAAGATTGTCATAGGGAGGACGTTGATGTACACACAAAGGAAGACAAGAAGCAACATAGTATTCAGAATATTGTTCAGCACATTGTGCGACAATTGCATAGTTACGGGAAAGAAGATAAGAATGCAATTCTTCAAGGTGTTTTCAATGATGATAGAATCTTGCCATTCTGTGAAGATTTGTATCTTCCTGCAAATGGCCTTATTTCTACACTCAAGGTCTCCTTACAGGAATTAAAGATTCCAAAATTAGCTGACGAGATGTTTTTAAAACGAAGCACATTCAGCATGCTGGTGAATGGATTACTGCATGATAATGGGATCCAAGGTAGAGGTGTTACTCTACATAAAGTGGCAAAGCTATTAAATGTTCATCCAAGGAATTTATATTCAGCTTTGGCTAGACTTGACAGTGATCCTATGTCAAGTACGTTGAGGTTCGACTTATGCAAAAGGAAGTCTGGAAATGCTGGGTCCTTATCGGAGGAATTGAAGCAGACAATTATTACATTTTGGATAGAGCACAATAGGGTGTCTCCAAACAAGAAAGATATTTGTCGGAAACGATTGGGCAGAAAACATTATCAAGAGCATCCCATACACTTACTTGATGAATCTCAGGTAAACATGTCTCATTCTTACAATGAATAACTCTCAAGTGAAACATCTCACTCTTATGAATAGCTACCCATTGCGTATTATGGAGTTGTGTACATCCTACTATATGTGATATGTAGCCAAGTAATGTGTCAAGATAGTCCATTGTCTCTACCTATGCTATTATGTGTGCTATATTGCACAAGTGTAGCCCAATGTCCCTGTCTATGCTATAAGTGTGCCATGTAAAAGGACTCTATTGTAGTAAGATAGCAACATGTGTGCTATACAGTAAAAGTGTGTGTAAGAATAGCACAATGTTCTTGTCTATGATATGATGTGTGGTATGTGAAAGAGCTATATTACATATTGAGAGCACTATGTGTGCCATATAGCGTTAGTGTGTGTAATAATAGGCCAATGTCCCTATCTATGCTATTATGTCATAGTATTTCTTACAGTATGAGTGCTATATAGCATAGCTATGTGTAATAATAGCCCGATGGTCCTGTCTATGCTATTATGTGTGCCATGTAGCAGGACTCTATCAAAGTATGACAACATCATGTCTGCTATATAGAAATAGCACAATATACCTATCTATGGTATTATGTGTGCTATCAGATTTTATAATATTATGAGAGCACTATGTGTGCTACATAGCAGATGTTAGTGTAATAGTAGCACGGTATCCATGTCTATGCTATTATGTGTGCTCTGCAGAATGTGATATGTGTAATAATAGCACAATATCCCTGTCTATGCTCTTTTGTGTGTTATGTAGAAGAACTGTGTTATAATATGAGAGCACTATGTGTGCTATATAGCACACGTGTGTGATGTGTGTGTAATAACAGCTAAAAATCCCTATCTATGCTATTATGTGTTATATAACAAAACTGAGCATGTAATGAAAGCTGAGTTATCTATCTATGCTATTATCTGTGCTATGTAGCATAGATATGTGTATTTATACCAATGCATCTGTAGCTATGCTATTATGTGTGATATAATAGCAAAATGTAATTCTAATACATTTTTTTTTCAAGCAGACAGAGTATTTCTTGAAGTTTAAAGATAGCCACCCACATGTGACAATTGGGCAAAGGTCCTTTGAGAAGCTGAAGCCTTGGTTCGTGCGAAAGTTGAAAGATCGAAATACTTGTTGTTGTGTTTATCATATCAAACTGATGTATCTCAAAGATGCATTTAATGTTATGCGCTCATCTGCTTTTGGTTTTCATGGGAGGTCATGTACATGTAAATGCAATGTTTGCAAATCAGATGGGGTGAATGCAGAATGTCTTGCCGTTGAGCACTCGTTCTCAGGGATCACGAAGTTGTGGGAATCATGCGTATGTACAAAGGCTGAGGGGGATATGTTCCATAAACACACCTGCTTGATGGGCCAATGCAAAAACTGTGGTGTGGAAAATCTCAGCCTTTGTCCACGAGAACTTGCAGAGATGACAAAGACAGTTCCACTGCAAGTCTTCGAGGACATTAAAGCTCAAACTAAGCATGGTCTAAGTAAGAGAAAGATGTTGTCACTCAAACAGGTGGCTTTAAGTGAGCTGACAGGGAGGATAAAAGACGACATCATAATCTTCATCGAGCACAATTTCACTTACAGATGGCAAGCACATCAATACAGAGAATGTTTGAAGGTGTTTCCTTCAGATACCATTATATTTGTAGTAGACTTTGCTGAAAATTACTCGTTCAAAGAGCAAAATGAAGTAAAATCCATGCATTGGCATACAGATCAATGCACCATCCTTGTTCACATAACGTACATGCGTGACAACGAAGATGACAGTATTATGAAGCATATGCATTTCTACATCTCCGATGATAGGCAACATGATACGCTATTTGTCCAGCATTGTTTTCTTCTTTGTGATCAGTGGCTTAAAGACCAGGGGATGAATTTCAAGAAGCACTGGGTGTGGTCAGATGGTGCAGCCTCGCAATTCAAGGCTGCAAGGCCATTTTACTTTGTTGCTAGATATTACCAACTAACAGGTACAGAGATGACATGGAATTTTTTTGGCTCTGGCCATGGCAAGGGGGAGCATGATGGCACTGGCGCTGTGATAAAGAGAGCCCTTACACATGAACAAATCAAGAGTAATGGAGTTGTTCTTAGGCAAGCTGCAGACGTGGTTGCATTTTTTACGAGAACAATGTCCAATGCTGCATGTAGCTCTTATGCACAATCCACTAAAGCAGGTCCTACTATAAACAAGAAATTTTGGCTAGTAAAAGAGACAGAAGTGGACAGGTCTAATCTATGCGGTTGTGAGAGAGTACCAGGATCTCGATCACTCCATTGCATTTCAGGCTTTTTTCGTCATGATTACTCAATTAAGGACCATGCGGCTTTCTTGTTTTTGTGATGCTTGCATGAAGGGCCATTGGAGGACTTGTTCCAGCAAATCATATGCAGGCAAGATGACACATAAGGCATTGAAACCACTCTATGAGGTAGCAGAAGAGATTGAGGTACCAGAAGATGAAGCTACAATGTTTGAGGGATCCCAGGATATGCTGAGTGAGTATCTCATTGAAGGTGATAACTTTGCAGTCAATGCAGACACTGGCAATGCAGAAGGTGTAGAGTTCTTTCTTTTGAGATGTACAAAGAGAAAATGGATGACAGATTGCATCTTAAGAGATAAGTGGAAAAGCAAATGTGATAAAAACACTTATGTTGTCACAAGGTGTTATTATCAACAGCAAGAGGGGGACCCAAATCACTATACTCTACTTGATGATAGGGGAGTTACTAACCTGTACTCTCACCTTGTTCGGGCAATCAAGTTTGACATGCCTTTGGTAGATGCTACCTCAAAGACATATTATTTATCTCCGGAACTACATGAAACCATTTACAATTCCATGCCCTATGAAGCAGCATGATACCTATTTAACAGGCTTATATTATGTTCTATATAGCCTTCAGCATTCAGTACCTCCTTACACATGTCCATTGTGCTATGTATCACATAGCACACAACCACACAGAGAACATAGCATAGAATCACACACATTTCAGATAATGAGGTTACTATTGTGAACATATTGCACCTTGAAAAAATGTAGCCAAGATATTTGTCGGAAAGGATTGGGAAGAAAACATTATCAAGAGCATCCCATTCACTTTCTTAATGAATCTTAGGTAAACATGTCTCATTCTTACAATCATTTCACTCTTATGAATAGCTACTCATTGGGTGTTATGGAGTTGTGTACATGCTACTATCTGTGATATGTAGCCAAGTAATGTGTCAAGATAGTCCATTGTCTCTACCTAGGCTATTAAGTGTGCTATATTGTACAAGTGTGTAATAATAGCCCAATGTCCCTGTCTATGCTGTAAAAGGACTCTATTGTAGTAAGATAGCAACATGTGTGCTATACAGTAAAAGTGTGTGTATCACATAGCACAATGTTCCTGTCTATGATATGATGTGTGGTATGTGAAAGAGATATATTACATATTGACAGCACCATGTGTGCCATATAGCGTAAGTGTGTGTAGTAAGAGGCCAATATCCCTATCTATGCTATTATGTGTGCCATATAGTGTAAGTGTGTGTAATAAGAGGCCAATCTCCCTATCTATGCTATTATGTCATAGTATTTCTTGCAGTATGAGTGCTATATAGCATAACTATGTGTAATAATAGCATGATGGTCCTGTCTATGCTATTATGTGTGCCATGTAGCAGGACTCTATCAGAGTATGACAACATCATATTAGCAAAATAAAATTACATCATATCACCAAAATAAAATTACATCATTCAATCATTAAGTTTAGAGAACTTTGAACAGGTCAGTTTTTTGTATAGTAATCGCAAGTACATTCAATGCACAAAATGTTGTATACATGATTCCATAACCACAATCAACCTTCCTTACATACTTCTCGTTGACTTCTATAGTGGCTGATGACACGAGCAGACACATTGTCCGAAGGATTTTCAAACCGGTTCATCCTTGCATAAGCATTAGGGCTGGGTGAGACTGTCCACTTGACTAACCAAGGGAACAATGTGCTAACCAGGTAAATTGGGGACTGACAAATATCTGCTGGTTCAAATGAAGTGGGACAGACACAAGTCCCGGGAGGGTTGAGCAGACACTTGTAGAGTGTGTCATCCACCACCAATGTATTATCAGAGTTGAACTTAGGATGGTGCTTCCAAAAGTCTTTCAAACACTTGAAAAATATGGGCTTTGCGTTATCTCTACATGGAGGGATCCCAAGAACTTCATTTAGATTGAAGCTCGCCTCTTTACACCCCTCTTCACTGATAATATCAAGGAAATGTTGTTTGTTCAGCCTAGGAAAGCATGCACTCAAAGCAAGTGCTAGATTGTCCTGGGTCATGCAGCTCCATAGTGCAACTTGTGCTCTTTGCAGCAGTGCATGCAAAAAGATTGATGCATTGGGCCTGACCACATATTCAAATTGCATCTTTCCTGTAGCATTTGGCGCAGTGACTACCTGATACCTTGATCTTGCCCAATCAAGAATATTGCTTCTCGCTATTCCTTTGTAGAAGGAGACCTTATACCTCCTTATGAGAAGCCCATTCACATCCAGTATGATGCATAAATTGTCCCTTCTCTTCTTGTCCTCAAAAGACGCAGGAGGCAGTGCAACAATCTGTACTGGCATTACCACAAGAGACGGCCTCTCTTGCCTCTCAAATTCATGTCCATTTTTGGCCTCTTTATCAGCATTCTTTGTACATGCCTCATCTGTATCTGTAGAGCAGCCGCTCGACCCATAGGGACCTCTGGACTTTTACCTTTGGTATTCCCAACAGTGGGATCTGTACAAGACTCAGTTGTATCATGTGACATTGCCTCTTTCGTGTCCACAGCAGCCATGCAATGTTCTCCCATTGCCTCTCCCGATTGAGCTTCTCTGTCAGTGGGCACCTCTGCGCCTTTCCCTGCCTCATTGTTTTTCTCTATACATGCCTCAGTTGTATTATGTGTATTTTCCTCTTTCATGTCCGTAGCAACCATGAGAACTTCTCCCATTGCCTCTCCTGATTGAACTACTCTGTCGTATGCCTCAGCTGTGTCGGCAGAAGCCGCAACATCACCGTTACCCACTGCTAAGCCTATTCCAGGTGCTCTCTTAGTGAGGTCCTCCTCACCCAAGCCTCCCATATCTTCAACAGTGGCATGTGTACCCTTTGCCTCCTCTACATCAACAATGTCATCAGCTGCATCACTTGGACAGACCACCTGGGCTTGAGTTGTGACATCACTTGCACCCATTGCCTCACGTGTTCCAGTTTCTCTCTCAATGAGGACCTCCTCACCCATGCCTCTGGTATCCTCAACAGTGGCATTTGTACCCGTAGGCACAACTGCATCAAGAAGGGCATCCATGATAGCATGAACAATACTTTTTGTTCCACCATCATTAACATCGCCATCAGCAGCAACATTTGTGCTAGCATCAACTTCCATAGCATCCACAATGTCATTTGTGCAGGCATCAACTATCGTAGCATCAGCAATGGCATCTGTGCAGGCATCAATTGTGGTAGCATCATCAATGGCATATGTACCAGATTCAACAGTGGCATCTATACCCATAGCCACAACTGCATTAAGAAGGGCATCTATGACAGCATGAACAATACTTTCTGTTCCACCATCATTAACATTGCCATCAGCAGCAGCATCTGTGCGAGCATCAACTTCCATAGCATCCACAATGTCATTTGTGTAGGCATCAACTACCGTAGCATCAACAATGGCATCTGTGCAGGCATCAATTGTGGTAGCATCATCAATGGCATATGTGCCAAATTCAACAGTGGCACCTATACCCATAGCCACAATTGCATCAAGAAGGGCATCTATGACAGCATGAACAACACTTTCTATTCCACCATCATTAACATTGCCATCAGCAGCAGAATCTGTGTGAGCATCAACTTCCATAGCATCCACAATGTCATTTGTGCAGGCCTCAACTAGCGTAGCATCAGCAATGGCATCTGTGCAGGCATCAACTACCATAGCACGCATCATCAATGGCATCTGTGCCAGATTCAACTGTGGTGGGGGTGGGTAATGTACCCTTTTCAAGTTTAGCACGGTCAACATCTGTATGCACATCATCATGCACAACCTGCACATCAACTGCATTAGGCACATTTGGAACAAATTCAACAGTACTAGTAGGTGTGCAGGGATCAACTGTATCAAAAGACTCTTTTTTTTGCTTGTAACTCCCCTGAAAGCTGTAGCACCCCCTCTTGGATTCTTCACAGGATAAGACTGAGCCAGTGAACCTACAGACCCCTCAACTGTATCAAAAGACACTTTTTTTTTTGCCTGTAACCCCCCTAGAAGCTGTAGCACCCCTTCTTGGATTCTTCACATGATAAGACTGAGCCAGTGAACCTACAGACCCCTCATCTAGAAACCCTGAAGAGCAAGTGCGTCTCATGCAAGTTCCTCTTTTTTCAGCTTCTTGATTATCTACGACAAGAGAAAGTAGAAACATATTACTAAACATGTACAGAAAATAAATCAAATAGTTTGCAACTACTCAATGCAAAGAATTAAGATACATGTCACTAACAAATTCCAACACTTGATTCATCAATGAGCATGGATACAATAGGGGTGCAATGGATTGCACATGCCTTCTAAAGACATCTTCTAATTGCATGAAGTTACAAAAAAAACACACTCATTGCTTTGCATTTGGTTTCTTTCTCTTCTTAAATGAATCAAGAGGTATATCCATTGTGGGACTTCCACCTAAGTTCTTGGGAGTCGATTTCTTGCGCTTTGGTGTTGGCTTCTTCCCCGCGGGAGGGGGTGTTGCTTTCACCGCATCTGCAACTGCCTCATCTGATGCATCATCTCTAGTGTCCACACTTAGTGATGCTTTGGCACTCAACGGAGAACGCAACAGCCTTCTTGGAGTTAGTTGTTGCCTAGGTGATTTGACTGCAGAAGACTTTGCCATCAAGATGTCTTCAACTACTCCACGTACTGCATCCCCTACGACAGACTCCGCTTCAAGGACTGGCTGCATCCCGCGGGTAGACTCCGCTTCAAGGCCTGGCTACATCCCTGGGGTAATCAGGCCATTCTTCCTTGTGGAATGCATCGTCTTGTTGGAGCAAGCATGCGATGATTGTTCTACAAAGCAAGCTATTTACAAAGTCTCACTTGGAGTATCCCAAAATACACACATAAATACATTTTGGTACCTACCAGTGGCCTGCGTAGAGACTCTCTCTGTTTTTGTCCTCAATGATTCTTATATACAGGTCTCTGCTGCAATGTCTGTACCTGCAAATGATTTCATTAAATGCAAGAGTTTAAACTACCA
Organism: Adiantum capillus-veneris; assembly: GCF_014529385.1. Classification (NCBI taxonomy): domain Eukaryota; kingdom Viridiplantae; phylum Streptophyta; class Polypodiopsida; order Polypodiales; family Pteridaceae; genus Adiantum; species Adiantum capillus-veneris. The sequence continues at coordinate 10,116,224 of NC_140940.1, forward strand.
ATGGAAAGTGGGCCTGCAATAGTAGTAGTAAATAATTGACACAGTGACTACCTGCACTTGATTCTTTCATCTCACTCTTCACCTTCAGACCAATCATATGCTTAGCTCTAGGGGGAACAGAAATGTTGCAATCTAGTGCAACACAATAGCCATAGTCCCTACATACATGCGCGAAGCATAGCATATGGTACACATGGGTGCAAGGTAGGGAGAATACATCCAAGCTTCTGGCATCGAATGGGAATCCACATCCTACACAATGGTAGAACCCATTAAGTGCCACCTCGCTAATGCTCTGCTTAAAATCCATAGGAGGAAAAGGCTTCATCAAACTGGCTCCCACGTTATGTGAATTCCTCTCCATGGTAACACAAAATTTAAAGTGCTCTGATTCCTGTGCTATGTTGGTCTCTACTTCTGCAAGTAGTGCCTGTGAAACAAAGAAGACAACACATCTAATTTAAGTCTCAATAACCCAACAAAAGCAGATTGCTGAAAAGAATATGCAGCGTGAATCTTATCCCTTATTTGCAATACCACATATAAGACAAGCACTTACTCTATATGCTATAAACACAAGCTTGATGTGGTATATGATATGCACTGTGCTATATAGCACATAGCACAGTCCAAGTATAATGTGCTATAAGTGCCACATATAGTATGCACTGTAGATCATAGCAGAGAGACTTTTTAAAATACCAGATATAGCCCAAACATTTTCTCTATATGCTATATAGCACAAGCTTGTTGGGTATATGATATGCAGTGGGCTATATGAGACATAGCACATAGTATATAGCACAAATATTGCGCTATGTAGCACATATCACAATTAGAGATGTGCTATGTAGCACATAGCAAAAATAGAGATTGTGCTATATAGCACAATTCACTATTCCACACACTCCAGGGCTATATTGTGAACATATAACACACAAAATGTGCTATTTAGCACATAGCACATAAAAAGATTGTGCTATGTAGCACATATCAATATTTAACACACACTTCAGGGCTATACTGTGAGCATATAGCATACAGGTATGCTATATAGCACATATTACACATGTCCATTGTGCTATGTATCACATAGCACATAACCACACAAAGCACATAGCATAGAATCACAGACATTCCAAATAGATGAGGGTACTATTGTGAACATGCTGCACCTAGATTGAACTATAAAGCACATAGCACATAACCACACATAGCATATAACCACCCACTCCATGAAGATGATGGATGTGTTGTGACCATATAGCACATAGCATATAATCACCCACTCCATGAAGATGATGGCTATGTTGTGGCCATATAGAACATATTTTGTGCTATATAGCACATAGCAGAAATAGAACATGCTCATATAGTACATAACCATACAATCCATAACACTCTAACCACATAACCACATGGAAGTGAACCACATACTCCAAAACAAAGTGAAGCACATGTAGGAGGGTATGCACCTTTGCTTTAGCCACATTGGCTTCTAATTCAGCAACGTTCTCTCTAGTAGTACTCGAGAACTATCCAATCAAATCAATCAGGCGTTGTCGAGCTACAGGGTCTTGCACGCAATCAATCTCCGTTTGCAACTTTATGGCCAAAGTGTTTGAGCTTTGAGCACCCTCATCCCTATGCAATTCTCTGACTTGATCCTCTACCTGCTTCTTTGCACCCTCAAGTCTTGACTTATAGTCTTGCAATCTTCCCTCTGCAATATTCTTCATTTCTGCAAGTGCCATGCTATCCTCCTCTGCCAATTGTACCAGGCATCCTCCTGTAGGCACGCTTGACAATGGTACAGATGTACCTTCTATTTTCAATGATGATTTGGTAGAGGCAGTAGTGGTTTTGGAACCTCTCCCTCTACCACTCATTTGCTCTTCCCACCTCTTGCTCTTGTTTTGCAAGTTGTGTCTTTCTTCAGAGGCTCTCATTGCCCTCTCTGCAAAGATAGCCCAAGAAATTTGATGTTTGCCAGATTCACTGCAGTTTTTCAATGCAAAGGCCTTTGCAAATTGAGTCCCTACTTCATACATGAAGGGACCCTCCTGGTAGACATCCCAGTGTCTCCACACAAGCTTTTGTAAGAACTCCGACCGAGCATGGTATGCCTTCACTTTCTTCTGGCTACCCGGAACAGGCTTTGGGCATATAAAGACAGCTTCCCAGTCCTCCTCAGAGATGTCATTGTTTCTTGTCAAGCTACGCGGATCAACTCCCTCCAATGGCAATCCACACTCCATATGAAATTCCTCGGCAAGACGACAAAACTTCGTATGCAGAGGTGGTTCAATGTTCCTAACTAGACTGCTGCTTGTTTGAATCGGATGCTTTGAGGAAGGTGCCATGATGCAGTCTCAAGTGAATACCTGCACATCATCCAATGAACTCATGAGACGTGGTGTGCCCTTGCTTATCATCCCTGCTAAAAAGAAACAAGAACTTCATGGGCCTGCTCTTGTAAGCAGGGCATTCAAGGTGATGTGCTATGGGATTTGCCCCAAGATTGCATGCAGCTTGTGGACTAGCAAATTACCTCGGGAGCTCGCCTCTTGTTGCAAATGAGCAAGGTGTGGCACTCATGCAGCTCCAAATGCAGCTTAATGTAGCTAAATGATCCCAGGTGGGGGGCGCGTGCTCAAGCAGTAGAGAGTGTACATGTTCAATGGGAGAGACATACCTCGAAGAGAAGAGGGAGGTTACTGCAATCGTCCTTGAAGCAGCCAAGCTTGCACAGTAGAAGCTCTAAGCACAGTAGACCTTGAGCACGCGAGAGACAGAGAGAGAGAGAGAGAGAGAGAGAGAGAGAGAGAGAGAGAGAGAGAGAGAGAGAGGCGGGGGGGATCGGGGGGCACGGTGTTTGAAACTGCCAACTACTCATGAAACAAAGTGGGTGTGTGAAGGCTGAATTTTTTAGTATAACATTTTTTAGAATATAAATTTGGATGTCTGAAATATGGCACCAGTGACCACACCCCCAATGTCATGCTATGCTATTTAATTATATCACATATATAGCTTTCCACCTATTCATGCTTTCACCCGAGATCATATGTGGCATTACACAACATGCTCATATGTGCGATAGAAATCACCATGATATTGTTAGAACGCGTTGTTGAGATAGAAAACGTCATGCTTAGCACCGCCTTGGTCAATAAATGTGGTGCACTTCATAAAGCACAAAAAGTGCATGAGTAGCCTCCTGACCGGGATGTCGTCTCTTGGAATGCACTAATTGCGAGATATGCCCAACTGGGCAGGGCCATGAATCTCTGTGCTATTTTCAACATAGATGTGAAGTGAGGTGTCTCTCCAAATGCAATCACATTTGCTGGCATCTTGAAGGCAAACATGGCATGGAGAAGGGGGAGATCTACGACGAGACGTCTGTAGCTCGGCCTCTATAATGAGGGGACCAAAGGCAAGCGTCAAAGTTGCAAAGCTCTGAGCTATTTTCAACCGATGCAGAGAGAGCACATCTCTCTAAACGCAATCACATACACTTGCACCTTGATGGCATGTGGCATCACACAAGACTAATATGGGTAAAAGAATTCACGATGATATTGTTGGTCTCAGATTGTTGAAAGAAAACATCGTGCTTAGCACGGCATTGGTTGACATGTATCTCACATGTGGTGTACTTCATAGAGCACAAAAGTGTACAATGAGCCTCCTAACTGGGATGTTGTCTATTGGAATGCACTAATTGCAGGATTAGTCCAACTTGGGCAGGGCTAAGAAGCTATGTGCTATTTTTGGCAAATGCCAAGCAAGGGTGTCTCTCCAGATGCAATCACATTCTCTTGAATCTTAAAGAAAAACATGACAAGGTGAAGGGGGAAGGGGGGGTCTGAAGTTTGGGCTCTACAATGGGGGAAGGAAAGGCAAGGGTTAGGGTCACGAAGCTCCAGGCTCCGCCAAAGGCGGCGCCGTTTTACTAGTTTAAATAAGGTACCTACATTTTTTTCCTAGGCCTTGATATTTTTTTCTAAGCTTATTGTACCTATCCTTTAGACTCATGACATGCAATTTTGTGCGAGCACTCTTTTGGGACCCAGTTATCGTTGATGATAAGCTCAAAAGTATAAGGATGCAATTTCCAAAATTTTAATAATTATTGCATAGAAATAATTTTATAAAAAAATTGGAGATATTTTTATTAAGATTGAAATGACATTTTATTCAAAACCTTGACAAAAGGACACTTAAGTGTCTTGTTTTGGTACCAAACTAGTGTTAAAAGTAGAAATAACATTTAAGATAAGTTTCCATCATGACAGTGAAAACAATGAAAGTCTCCCTAACCAAACACAACGCTAAGGTTTCTTTTAGAAAACCAAAAATGTAATGATTTCCTTTTCTCTCTAACGTTTTGACAGCCCCAATGAGGATTTGCTTTTCTCTTTGATACTTTATAGCCCCTACACTAGGAGATGTGAAATGTTAGCCCCAATGAGGATTTGCTTTTCTCTTTGATACTTTATAGACCCTATATTAGAAGATGTATGAGTAGAAATAATATTTTAAATAGAAATAACATTTAAGGTAAGTCTCCATCATGGCACTGCAAACAATGAAAGTCTCCCTAACCAAACACAACGCTAATGTTTCTTTTAGAAAACCAAAAATGTAATGATTTCCTTTTCTCTCTAACGTTTTGATAGCCTCAATGAGGATTTTCTTTTCTCTTTGATACTTTATAGCCCCTACACTAGGAGATGTGAAATGTTAGCCCCAATGAGGATTTGCTTTTCTCTTTGATACTTTATAGACCCTATATTAGAAGATGTATGAGTCATGTTTGATTTAACAATGTGAGGAGGCACGAAGGCTTGCCCGCGCGGGAGGGGGGTGTTTAAGATTGATGGAGAGTAAGTTGAAATGAGTGCCTACAATAACATGGAATTTAGGAAATGCTCCACTTAAATAATAAGGGGAAAGATATGCATTGTACATTATCATTTGAGAACAAAATAAAATGATAAAAAGTTAAAATAAAAACATACATTATATTATCCATCATACATCCATTATATATACGTAATCATGAATGTGTTTATATATTAGGGAAAACTTCACTTAGATAATGAGATGAATGAAAAGAAAATTTTAAACACAATAAAATAAAAAACACATTGAAAAAAAAGAATATTTTTATACCTTCATTAAAAAAAAATAGTTTTAATGAGCGTAGAGATTAATAAAACAATTTAATGAAAATAATCTTTGTGAAGTTCTTAAATGAAAGATGAAAGGACTCTTTACAAATCAAAATATCTAAAATACTAGCTCATGGATTAAACTCTTATGAATACACTCCTTACTATTTGTTCTCTGAAGGCTTTTTCAGCATGGCAAAAAAGGAATGCAACTTTGGAAAATAACATTTGAAAGGACATGGATTTTTTCTCTTCAAGACTTTTAAGACTCTCTCGAGGCACACAAGTCTGAAAATTAGAATCAAACTACCTTCACCCATATGCATACTAAAGACTTTAGCAGACCAACAAGTCAAAAATTGACCACCAAGTAGTTTAGCCAAAACTCATAAAGATATATAGAACTCAATGAAAAGGGGACCTTGTTTTGAAGCAATCAACGCATGAAAGTTAAGAGGCAATGGAATCTTTGTCTCTGAACTTCCATGTGCGAATTGCTTCAAGACAATGGAATCTTATATAACTTCTCAACTCAATTGTGAGTATGGCAAAAAAAAAGAGGCAATGGAATCTTTGCCATTTCACATTTTAGCTGGGCCATCTATAGTCATAACAAACAATTATTTGCTCACTGCATTGTCCTTGCGATCAAGATATGCTAGAATTCTAGTCGTGGAAGATAGTTGGACTTGATTACAAAATAGTTGACTTAACAAGTGTAGACAAAAAAATACACCCTTTAGCACATAAAGAGATATGTACTAGCAGTCATATAAAGAGACGTAGACACATGCACCGTCGTAAAGGAATGTCTTGCAACAAGATTTACACATGAAGAAAAGTATCTCTAGGCCAATGTTTGGAAAAAACCTTTATCGCAAACATACTCAAATCCCTTTAAGCCAATTCTTAAGCGGAAAGTTTGCAAATTAAACTATATTTTTGGCTATATTTACACCTTTTTCTTGCAAAATCTAAGCGAAAAGTTTTCTTTTTGCTCACATATTAATTGATTGTTTAGAATTTCTAATTGTCTCAAGGCTAAGCTAAGACACACCTTTCCCAAACACTGCTCTAGAAAAATGAAGGAAAGGGAGCAAATCCACATCCTGACCATAAAGAAGAATGTGTTATGTTGTGTGCATGGGCAACTAGCTTCCTTTTGCGATAAATGGAAAACGAAAGAGAAGACAATACGTCTTGAATTGTCATACCAAGTTTATCAATGTCCTAATTTTTCTATGCATGCAACTAATACTCTACATGCATGTGCACATATTTGGCAAAATATCCTCCAAACAACAACTCTTGCAATAAAATATCTCCACTCACAATTGTGAGTATGGAAAAAACAAAATAAAATTAGCACATCTTACTTGTAACAACTTCTTGGCAATGGAGTATGAAGAAACTCGTGGAATATGTGCAGGTTGAAGAGCTTGAATCAGAAGATTAAAAGAGACCAAGAAGCTAGCAACAAAGTGTCTCACTGTGCATAAGCAAGATGACATTGAAGGAATAAAGCACTAAGGGATTGTGCATGAGAAGGGTGAATCTGGGAAGCACCAACTTTTGTTGTGCACTCTAGAAATGACTTCATGATGGTGTTATGGGGGTAGTTTTAATTGATGTAGTGAATGGTGATGAAAAGGAATGCGGCGGGGCTTCGACTTGACGTTCAAAGTTTGTTTGCTTCTTCGAAATTCAACTAGAAGAGTTTTGGATATCTTTTCATTTGAGTTGGTGGTGGCTAGATACAATATTCAGTATTTGCATATGCGATGTTGTGTTGTATGACTGGTGTCATAGAGATGAAGAACCAATGAGCAATGGAGGCAAAAGGCTATAAAATGGCTTTGATAATGGAGAACTCCTCCCCACAGTGCAACAAGCTAGATTCTAAGGTTTGCAACTAGAATTCTAGCATTTTACATAGCGAGGGGGCATCTTAAATATCTTTGCTAAAAATGAGATATAAGACACCTTAGGCTAAAGTGTCTTTGCTTATTAAGGTTTTGGTACAAGTAATCAATACATTGGTCCTTAAAATAATGATCTCATGCGACATGTCTTCCATTGAAGAACATGTACTCGAGACAACTGGCTTCACAAATCAATCTATTATCCAACACAATTGAGAGAGAGAGAGAGAGAGAGAGAGAGAGGTGTGTTGCTTTTCTTCTACAGCAAAGACATTCTCTTCTACAAATTGTCAAGCAATAGTATAAACTTTATGGAAATACAACCCATTTAAACAACGGTTCAAAACAAGAAGAGGGGGGCTACACAATTCAACACTAGACAAATTCTTCTTCAACATTGACACGTTTTCTTTCTTAATCATTTGGTTTTAATCACTCTCGCTCATAATGCGACGCCATGTAACAAGCTAGGTTATTGGGATACGTTTCCAGGTACAGAAGGGACACCTTATTGTGATACCTCCGGGCATGTATCATCGGTTCACACTTGATCACAAGGGCTACATCAAGGTAGTAAATTAAGGGTTAAACTAAGGATAATTCTTAGGTCATTCATCTACCCAAAGGAAGCATGAAAAACAATGACGTTTGTTTATTATGTCAATGCAATACAGGCATTGTTGTTATACTCAAGCTATCCCAAAAGGATTGAAGTTATAAGACCTTTTGGTGATGATTTACAAGCAAGGTATTCCATGCTTACTTCCTTAGAAAGATGCTTTGTTTTCTGCTACGTGATGAAACAATTTTTTCTAGTGAAACCAAAAAAAAAAAACAGGCATTTATGTGAAAGGCATAATGTGGGTAGGCTCTCTAAGCCTGTCATGGGCTTGTGTTTTGTCTAGATGCCCTTCTATGGTTGCCTCAGGATGGGCACAAAGCATTGTCAAAGACATCTAGTCGGGTGACTACCTATATTTTCTCTATCACTCTTAATAGTATCCTAATTCGTTAATCTCAAAACTTAAATTTTGCCTTGAAACTTGAATTATAAGGTGATTTTTTTTATTTTTTTATTTTTTTGTGTGGTGGTTTATGCTGGCAGGAGAGACTAGACTATTTCAAGACCATATTGACCAAAGTTCATAACAAGGAAATTTGCAAGTGTTGAGAGAGGAAGATTTTTTTGCTTGAAAGCTTACATGAAATCACAACGTGATGCTTTGACTTGCACATCTTCCCTTGCTGACATCTTACATTGCCCTTAAACTCCTCCATATATTCTTTTCAAATTCAAACTCTATCTAACAACATGTAAGGAGCGTTGTAGTAGACCCTCAAAAGACATGGGATGCTTGTTGGACTGAAGGAGGGAATAAACAACCATACCTTGGTCTACATTATGGAGTGTTTTGGAGGGTAATGGTCTTTTGTTAGCAACGTAAAGGTGCTTTTCCATAATTGTATGAAGGAATTGGATGATGTACCTTATTTTACCTATTCAGGTTGATACAGCTCTCCATGTATGTTAAAATATATATATAAAAGTTCAAGACATGATTGCCATTTTGGGCTATCGACCTTGTAGACAACATTGCATTACATCATGCAAGAGTGAAATGTAGTTGCAAGATAATTAGCACAATAAGTTTTAGAAGAACGTGAACTCAAGAAACAAAATATCACCAAGGCATCAATGACACGTAAAGCAAAACAAAGGTGCAAAATATGATGGAAATCGTCTCCCATAGATGAAAGAAACTATTTTGTATAATATGTAAGTGCTGCATAAGCATGAGACACCATATTAGAGAGTTTGAGACTTTAGGGCCAATTTGGGAATCACCGATGTCTTAAAGATTTGGCCATATGAACAAATCTCAAGCTATTTTTTTAAGGCCAAGTCCTTCCACAAGTAGTACTTGAAAAGCTATGTTGAGCCATGCTCTCAAAACTTTGGCTAAAATTTGGCCATGTGGTCAAATCTTAAGCTCATTTTGAAAGTGGGAATTGAAAATTTCTCAAATTCACTATGGTGTTACGATCCAAATAATCGAGTTATTTAAAGTAGTGTAAGGACTCATAATAATTGTCAGCATTCATTCATCTGTGACTAAGTCCATGCCCTCATCTGCATGGGATTAAATCATTTAATCAGAGTATGAATTGTAAATTATGTGCACTATACTCATAGGTGACTATTGCAAATTGCCTATCAATTTTGTCTTGGAATTAGGGTTGCAGAAATGCACACACAAGGCTTGAAGAATAAGGAGAATTCCAAGGCACACAATACAAGATGTTTTGCCTACTTATTGTGCAAGTAGTTCTAAAGATAAGAGGGGCCCTATCATGTTGGGAAAAAACTCCTAGCTAGGGACAAAAGTGTTCTAATGGTCTTAAGTGTGTTCACACACACATCACTGCCAAATGATGGAAACAAATCCCCCTTGGGAGTGATGCAACAAAGATGAGCTACCACTCATACATAGGGAAGTGCCAAATCCTATCAAGTGTGATCAACCCACAAAGGGGATTAAGCTCAAAATCGTGTGAAGTGCTTCAAAAATTTCACGAGGCAAAAGCCTTTAAGACAAGATGTTACGAGACTGGGCACCCTCTTGTTGTAGTGGTTAGCTACAATTGGGATAGCTGGCGTAATGGTTAATTATGTGCTGTCTATTTATTTTCTAATTGAGTTGATGATGATTTTGTAGAGTGGAATGCGGGGAGTTGATGAAGAGGCGACGGTAATTACTCTTGGCCATTTTATATTTGCACAGTATTTTAGAATATCATTTCAACAAGCCACTATGGCTTTGTAAATAGTTGTAGTGGGAACTCCCCTTATGGGTCATGCAAGAACTAATGAGCTTCACTCATTTACAAAAGTGAAGTGGTTGTAAAAAGAGGGGCCTCAATTTTTGGTACCTTAAACTCAAAATAATATATTAAATACCATCTCCACAAGAGAGGTGCCAGTGGAGTTTGGGGCTAGATTTAAGCCTTTCTCTTGCAATTCTCTTCTCTACTCTCTTATTATGCTATGGTTATTTGTTGTGTACTCTCTAATTTAGTCTCCATCTCTTACACATCTCTTACAGTCTCTTACAAACATGTCTATGTCAATTCTATGTTTATTGTGTGTGTGTGTGTGTGTGTGTGTGTGTGTGTGTGTGTGTGTGTCATAGTCTAGGTGAGTGTGTGTGCTTGAAAATTGGAAGAAGAGGTGGACAGGTTGATGGTGATTGCTTGGAAGCATGTGTTGAATAATCTAAGCAATCGGTCTCCCCATCTCGTCTCCCAACAGTGGTATCAGAGCGAAGGTTCATGGCAACCGACAACTTGATTGTCGAATTTTAAAGAGGGATTTTCAAGCTTGCTGCATCGGGTTTGCAAATCGAGGCTTAATTGATGATGATCAATTGGCAAATCGACCAATTAAATCATGCTTATCGATCATCAAAATTTGGTATGTCAAACTCTAAATTTAAATTAACGGCTAAATCTTGTGGATGGTGAAGGCAGAAGAGCAAGAATCGAAGAAGCAAGAGATTTTGAAGATATTGATGAAGCGTGCATAAGAAATTCGGCATCAGAGTTCTTTGAAGGAGAATTTTGAACAGTTGAGTTTAGCATACATAAAGAAAAAAAAAAACAAGAGGAAACTGAATGTGAAGAAGCTCGGGAAGGCCGACCTTGGTTTAGGAAGAGAGAAAAGTTCTCATTTGGAATTGAAAGGAAGCAAGTCCAAGTCCACTTCATTTGCATATATGGACAAGCTTAAAACTCGAGTTTGAAGGGCGTCAAGGATTTACCCCAACAATTCTCAAAACCCTCATCCATGAGAAGGAATTGGGATTTATTAGTCGTTGGCGATATTTGGTTCTCTCGGCTTGTCGATAAGCTTTCACAAAAACTGACCCTTGCATCCGACAGGTTCTAGTGGACGAGCTACATCAAGTTCAGTATGACAGTCATGTTGCCCAAGCCTTACAACCTTCTTTTTCGTCTTCTACAAGCGAGTACTCCTTTCTCTACTCCTCATCAACTTTCATGCAAGTTATTTTCGTACGTTGAAAGGGAAAGGTGTCAATGAAAAGTGCTTCCAAAAAAAGCAATGGTCATAAAGTGATTGAACATTGGCGGCTGTGTTTTAATTTAAAGCTATGGTATAACTTACAATCTCAAAGCTGTATCAAACCCTTAATTGAAAGCCTTGTGGAATAACTAATAAGTTCACAAAGACCTTTGCTTTTTCCCTTAAGGCTATAAGCCATGGAATTTAAACCATTTTCCCACATACAAGGGAAACTTCTCTTGGTCGGTGATTTTGAGAAGTCCCACCAAAAACTTCTCCAGCTCGACAAAACCTCAAATTCCACGTTCTTTAAAAAAAAAAGAGAAAAAAAAGAAACTATTTAGGCAAACATACCATGCCACAACAAGCCTCTCCCATCACTTGACAACACGATTTACTCTTGATGTTTTGAGGAAAAGTATCTCTATGCATCGAAGACCTCCCATGTGAGGTCTCCACCCCATCGTATCAACATCGGATCTGATGGTGAACCTAGTGGCCACTAGATCTATTGCGGAAGCAAACAAAATGGTTCGGGGTTCGACTAACGGACGATCTCTCATCACAAAGTGAGTCGAGTTCGAGCCTACTAGCAGGGAGATCTAGCTCCACCTCGCAAGGGAAGCGTACTTGAGCTATCTAGCGATCTTAAGACCCACCTTCCAAGAGGAGAGAAACCCCGAGTGCCTTTTTCCCCATGTTTCAGAGGCACGTACTCTCGAGGATTCGCCGCTCTAGGGGCAATGAGTAATACCAATATCGAGTAAGCACTATGGGGACAGAGAGTTCCCGACCAATCGGGACCACCCATCTCGTAGGCATTGGCAACCCGAGCCAAGCCCCCACTTTCCACCCCCACACTCACACTTCCTCGTGTGACCTAATTACTACCACAAAGGTTGTTCAACATAGATATTCCTTGTTTAATTCCGAATCACATGGTTCGTTAAAACAGCCCTTCAACCAGTATTGCAAACAACACCAAGACAGAATTCTAGTAAAAATTCTACTCAAACTTATTCATAAAAATTCCAATGTTTTGGAGGTACAACAGCCCCCCTCCAGCGAGAGTTCACTCCTCCCGTTGTCGCCTAGCTGCCCATACAACTAGGTATGTCCACCGCATAGAAAGCACGTCATGGACACTCCCACCGCATAGAAAGCAAGACGTGGGTTCCCACCGCATAGAAAGCAAGTCGTGGGTATCCACCGCATAGAAAGCAAGTCGTGGATTCAAAAGCCCTAACGAGGAGCTCTGCCCCCTGTGATCAGTAGGGGGGTCAGGACTGATTCAACATTGGAAATAAAATGAACATGTCGAGCTAAATTTTCCCTAGCAAACATTCTTTCCTCTTGCAAACAACATACCCATCAATCATTTCTTTCCTACTTTATACTTAAATGTACTATGCATTCAATGCCGAGGTTTCTGTCGGATTTCTCCAACATGTTCGGGGATATGTTCATTCCTAAATAATCGTATGCAATGTTAATTAAACAACTTGAATAGAAATTGGGACCTGCCTCTTCCATTTCTTCGTCAATAGCCCGTGAGATGGCCGGTATTTGCTCGTCCATGGGAGCCTTTCCTTTTTCGTTGACATTGCTTGTTCCCGCCTCGCGATCATGGGCACCACGAAAGCGCGTCCTCTTAACCGGGGCCATTTCTCACTACTTTAAATGATTAGCTTGGAGAAAGAGCTAAGGTTCACAAGCATCATAACAGCCCAATGGGTAGATTAGTGACATCAATTAATCCCTCCTATATGAGAGTCTAGATTTCTTTCATAAAGCAATCATTAAGGATGGCACATAATCCTATGGAAACCGGCTCTAAGATAACTATTCGGCTTACATGATCAAGAATAATTTGGGATTTCACTATTGGAATTACCAGAGAATTAGATTAAGTATGATTAAACTATTTCCTAGCAATTAGATGATGTAGATTTTCCCTATGCATATGTGTGAGGAAAAACCAATTCTTAGAGACTTATTGACGGATTAATTTCTCCTTAATTACGTCTTAATGCATAAGAGAAATGAATTCAATTAAGCTACAATGTTAATGAGTGATTACAATAGTGATTCTCTTCAATCTGCACAAATACTAGCTTACCGATTAATTACTATGCTATCTAGAGAGAGAAGATTCTGATAATTATGTTTTAATCATTAATCGAGAGTGAAGAATGGCTGATAATTCAGCTATGGAATGATGATTACATAATAGAGTACGAATAAGGAGAATTTAGAGAGTAGTCATAGAGATTTTCGACTAGGAATAAGCATAATAGACAAGGAATTTAGATGGTAGAGAAAAAGATTTACAGATGGCATTAATTAAACTGTCGTTACCGTGATTAAGAACTGGTAATCTTCTCGATTTTCTGATCTAATCGAGCTTCTTGAGATGAAAATTTGGCAGCACCTCCCTCCTAGCTTCTTCTTCAATAGGTGTGTGATTCGGCAGCACCTCCCCAATGTATGTGTGTGTGTGTGTGTATGCACTGTGTGTGTGTGTGATCATAAGTGTGTGTGTGTGTGTGTATGCAAGTCTTTAAATAGGCTCCTATAGGCTGAAAATCGATCTGGGTTGCTAAATGCATCTGGGAGCTTCTCCAGTTAAGCATGGCAAGTCCAGTTCTCTGCCCACCAAGTGTCAGGTTGGCTTGGTTAACTGGTTCTGAGACTGAGTTGCAGGCTTAGCAGCTTTCCCAAGACTCCCACAAAGCAAGAGGGCGCCCCCTAGCTGCTAAAGCTGATTTGGAGTGGCCTGGGATCTATTCCCACACAGTCCCGGGCCCCCGGTGCCTCCCCGGACAATTTTATGAAAAATTGGTTCTAGGCTAAAACGGGTCATACGAGTCGGATTTTGATGCCGTAAATTGCTATACTAATCTCTAACTAAGACGTACTGGCCCGAGTACCTGCCATATTTAGCAGCCCCCCGGGTCCGAAAATGCATTTTTTTCAAATTCGGGGTACGGGTGCACTTTTTCGAGACGATCAAAACTGGACGGGTCGGGTGACCAAAAACTTACTATTTTTGGAAATTTTTCACAAAAATTATTTTAATTCACATTTTGAAGCTTTATAACATTCTAAACATCATGGCACTGACAGAATCTAGAAAACTGCTAAAAATAGTAACTTATTCCATTGTATTCATTTCATTGTACAAGGGTGCTCTTGTGATCGGGTCAGAGACCTTACAACATCCCCAACGTGAAAAATTTGAGATGTCCTCATCTCAAGAATGTGTTTGGATAATCTTTTATGAGCGTTGGTTCGTCCTCCCAAGTTGCATCTTCTTCGGGGTAATCCTTCCACTTTACCAGATGCTCCGTGATAGTTCTGTTGCGTAACTTCCTTCCCCTTTTTTCCAGTACGTAGTCAAGTTGGAGCTCGAGAACTCCTTGTGCTGGCATGACTATCTGATCTGAGTCCAAGAATTGATCAGGGTTAGGAATGTAGGGTTTGAGTAAGCTGACGTGGAACACATCATGAACCTTCAAGTTTGCAGGTAACTTTAGCTTGTAGGCTTGGTCACTTACAACCTTAACGATCTCGAATGGTCCACAATACCTTGGGCTTAGCTTCTTGTATCTGCCTAGCGATAAATTGCTTTTCTTAGGTCGGACTCGGAGAAAAACCTTATCTGCTTCCTTGAAAGTTCTATCTGTGCGGTTCTTATCCGTATAGTGCTTCTGCCTATCTTGAGCTGCCTGAATGTCCTGGCGAATGGCTCTAGTCTGTGCTTCCATATCTTCTAACATCTTTCTAGAGGCTTCTACTCTAATGGTTGGATCTGAAAAGTTCAGTGGTGCTAAACAGTCCTGTCCATAAAGAGCTTTGAAAGGTGACATTCCAATGCTTCTGTGTTCGGAAGAGTTATAAGCATATTCTACCAAAGGTAGATATTGTAACCACTTCTTTGGCTCTTGTGAACAATAGGCTCTGAGAATGTCCTCGATGACTTGATTAACTCTTTCAGTTTGCCCATATGTTTGTGGATGGTATGCTGTACTGAAAGCTAATTGTGACCCAATAGATTGGAAAAGAGAAGTCCAAAATTTTGATGTAAACTTGGCATCTCTATCACTCACAATACGCTTGGGTAGACCATGTAGCCTGAAAATCTCCTTGATGAATACCCGACTAATATCTAAAGCAGTAAAGGTTGTCTTTACGGGTATTAGATGAGCCACTTTTGTGAGCATGTCAACAACCACGAAAACAGAATCATACCCTCCTGTAGAAGGTAACCCTGTAACAAAATCCATACCGATGCATTCCCACTTCATCTGGGGTATGTCAAGAGGTTGAAGCTGCCCTGGTAATTTGATCCTTTCGGCCTTTATTCGTTGACAAGAAAGACATTTCCTCACATAGCGAAGTATGTCTCCTTTCATTCCAGACCAGAAATAACTCCTTCTGACGGCGTGAAGAGTTTTAGCATAGCCTGGGTGTCTGGATGTAGGGCTATCGTGTGCTTCATATAGAATGGCCTTCTTTAAAGCTGGGTCTCTGGGTACACAGAGTCTATGTCTGTAGTAAAGATATCCTCCCATACGAGAGTAATCTTTAGTTTCAGGCATCTTATTCTGCTGGACTAATGAAGCCATACGTTGGTACTCTGGATCTTCGAGGGATGCTTCTTTGATTCTATCCCAGATAGGGTTATTTGGAATAGAGATAGCTCCGAGAAATGATTTTCGGCTAAGACCATGTGCAACTGCGTTTTCCTTCCCTGGTCTATACTTTATGTCAAGGTCATATTCTTGTAATAGCTCTATCCATCGCCATTGTCGCATATTGAGAATGGGTTGAGTAAAAATTCACTTTAAACTCTTGTGGTCTGTAACCAACTGAAACTTGCGTCCAAGAAGATAATGTCTCCATAACTTCAGTGCATGTATAACTGCTAAAAGTTCCAGATCATGAGTGGGATAATTCTTCTCATGATCCCTCAACTTTCGCGAAGTATATGCCACCGGTCTTCCTTCTTGAGTAAGAACTCCGCCTAGAGCAAACTTACTAGCATCTGTCGCTACTTCAAATTCCTTACTGAAGTCTGGAAGCTTTAAAATAGGAGCTGAGACCAAGAATTCTTTTAGCTTAGCAAAACTAGACTCGTGCTCGGTCTTCCAATCGATCCTCATTCCTTTCTTCAGGAGTTCCGTCAAAGGTGCAGCAATACGTGCATAATCCTTGACAAAAATCCTGTACCATCCCGTTATTCCAAGAAATCCCCTTACTTCGCTGACGGTGGATGGTTGAGGCCAATCAACGATGTCCTTGACTTTGTCTGGGTCCACTGAAATCCCTTTAGCCGAAATGACAAATCCAAGATAGTTGACCTTTGGTGAGCAAAAAGTGCACTTGCTCTCTTTAGCGTAAAGCTGGTGTTTTCGGAGAAGATCAAGTACTTTGCGAACATGTTCTTCGTGATCTGCTTCGTCTTTGGAATAGATCAGAATGTCATCAAAGAAAACCAAGACAAAATCATCGAGGTAAGGTCTGAAAATATCCTGCATAAGTCGGTTGAAGCTTGCAGGAGCATTTGTTAGACCAAAAGACATTACTGTGAATTCGTAGTGCCCATACCTAGTATTGGAAGCTGTCTTCGGAATATCTGATTCCTTGATCCTGATTTGGTAATATCCTGACCTTAGATCAATCTTTGTAAATATTTTGGCGCCGTGGAGCCTGTCCAAGAGTTCGTCGATCCTTGGAATTGGATACTTGTTCTTGACAGTTACCTGATTCAGCCCACGGTAGTCTATGCATAGCCTTAAGGTCCCATCCTTCTTCTTCTGAAAAAGAACTGGAGCACCCCAAGGAGAAGTACTGGGTCGAATGAATCCTTGCTCAATGAGTTGCCTAAGTTGTTCCTTGAGTTCGATAGCCTCTGGAAGTGACATTTTATAAGGTCTTTTTGAGATAGGTTCATATCCAGGGATAGTCTCGATCTCATGATCTACCTCTCTGTGCGGCGAAAGATTCATAAGGTCTTCAGGGAATACATCATCATACTCTCTCAACCAGTTTGGTCAAAATGAGGTATCTGATTGGTCCACCTTGTTGAGTTTAACCGCATAAATTTGCTGACCCTTCCTTAGTCCCTTCAAAAGTCTGCTGGCCTTAACTAGAGTAGCCTTAGGTCTCCCATTTTTCCCCTGGATTAAGGCTTCATTACCCAAGTTATCTGTAAATGTAAAGTTTCCTTGTGCACAATGGATATGGGCCTTATTTTTCTTTAACCAGTCCATCCCTAGTATCCCATCAAAGAATCCTAAGGGTAGGGTTCGAAATTGGGCAGAAGTTGGGTGTCCCCCTAAATCAAAGTCAATTTTGCCTGTAGAGTGTTGAGATACTACCTCCTTTCCGTTTGCTAACTCGACAACTAGCTTGCTTGACAGATACTTATCTAGCTTAATCTTTCTCATGCATCTGGGTGAAAGAAATGAAAGAGTACTGCCACAATCTATAAGGAAGTTAACTTGTTCACCTCTGAGAGATCCTGGCATATGAATGACTGCGTATTGCTCGCAACCATTGGGATTTTCAATTGCAGCATGTAGGGTTGCTCTCTCCACTGCTTCGTCACCCACAGTTGGTTGTACCACTGCGGCATTCACTCTGGCGGTAGCTCCACGCCCCCGCCCTCTGTTCATCCTTCCTCGTCCTCCTCTTCCATTAGCTTGGCCACGCCCACGGGTATTCAAGGGTATGGCATTGGCGTTGGTTGCATGAATGTTCCTGGGGCAATTCGATCTGTAGTGTCCATGCTCGCCGCAACCATAGCATCGAACATCAGGGAATTCCATGGTTGTAGTGGTAGCCACAATAGGGTGCTGGTTATAGGTTTGGTTGGCTGGTCTGTTGTCCCAAGCAGTCATCCTTGCCCTCTTTGCCCAATTATTCCTCCTGTTCTGATTAGCCTTTTGTACTTCGAAAGCTAGAGGTTTGGCCCTCAACAAGGCATCCTGTAGCGTCGTCGGCCTGAGAGCTTCCAACCGAGTATTCAGGGGATCGATTAGTCCTTGGCAGAACCTTTCCACCTGTTGTTCCAAGGTCATCTTAGGAGCATATCTCCGAAGAGTGACAAACTTTGCATAATATTCTTCGATAGATGCATTCAGCTGCCGAAGCGAAAAGAATTCATTCATCCTCAAGGTTCTATAGGCAGGCAGTAAATAACGTCCCATTATCGCAGCTTTGATGTCTTCCCAAGATTGGGAAGATCCTTTAATGTCCAGGTCTCTGCAATGTTGCTTCCACCATATCTTGGCATCGCCAGTCAGGCGGAACATCGCAAGCATGGTCTGATTTACAGGTTGGGTTCCCGCAGCTTCAAAGTAATCGTCCATGGCTTCCATCCATACTTCCGCATCTCTCTCCACATTTGCCCCCTCGCCCTTAAAGATCGGAGGTTGGGCTTGATTGAGGAGAAGCTTCTTCTCTTGCGCTGCCGAGTACAGAGCAACAGGCGGTACCTACATGGGTTATACGAAATTCTTGATACCATTACTTGAATTTCAAGATAGACACGAGACTTTAATAAAATTCAAGAGACAGAGATTCAGAGACAAAAAGCACTTTATTGATGGAAATTTATTACAATCGAAACTCCTCAAGGTTTAGAATGACTGATGACCGCTTATTACTTGGCTTTATGGATTGCGTATAACATACGCTTAGGAAATGGTATTGACATGATGAACTACTTCATTCGTGTAATAGTTCTTATACACATTCTTGAGGGGATAATAAACTAAGATATCGGGCCGGAGTTCCGCTTTCAGTAATCCAAAGGTTTTGACTCAGTTTGCTGGAATCACATTGGTGACCTTCTCCAAGAGCCAGTCGTTGATGGTTTGGTTGGAGTTGCCCGAAACAGTCTGGTCCAATCGTGTGGGCACCAAGTAGAATATCTCTATTACTCTCAACTCTTCTCCCCAACGGATCTTCTTCAAGTCGGAAGCCAAGCACCCTAGCTTCCGAGCATTGATGTAGTAAACCCCTCCTGGAAATGTCCAATCAAGTTCCCATCCTTTGTCAATGCGAGTGGAGTGTGGCGTATAAGCCTTCAATAGTATCTCCATGACATCTCGCCTGAACTGGTAAACAGGGGATCTTCGAGCTTGCTCATAAATAAGCTCAAACACTTGGAACTTCCGATATTCGAGCACGGGGTCTTCCTGCAACACCAATGCAAGGAATTCGGATCAACTACCTATATACCTTCAGTTCCTTTTAAATGTTCAAACAATACGACTTTATTTTCCCAGCCTAACCTAGGCTTAGCTCTGATACCAGGTGTGAGGTCTCCACCCCACCGTATCAACAGCGGATCTGATGGTGAACCTAGTGGCCACTAGATCTATTGCGGAAGCAAACAAAATGGTTCGGGGTTCGACTAGCGAACGATCTCTCATCACAAAGTGAGTCGAGTTCGAGCCTACTAGCAGGGAGATCTAGCTCCACCTCGCAAGGGAAGCGTACTTGAGCTATCTAGCGATCCTAAGACCCACCTTCCAAGAGGAGAGAAACCCCGAGTGCCTTTTTCCCCATGTTTCAGAGGCACGTACTCTCGAGGATTCGTCGCTCTAGGGGCAATGAGTAATACCAATATCGAGTAAGCACTATGGGGATAGAGAGTTTCCGACCAATCGAGACCACCCATCTCGTAGGCATTGGCAACCCGAGCCAAGCCCCCACTTTCCACCCCCACACTCACACTTCCTCGTGTGACCTAATTACTACCACAAAGGTTGTTCAACATAGATATTCCTTGTTTAATTCCGAATCACATGGTTCGTTAAAACAGCCCTTCAACCAGTATTGCAAACAACACCAAGACAGAATTCTAGTAAAAATTCTACTCAAACTTATTCATAAAAATTCCAATGTCATCTCGGCCAACGAGAGGTTGTTTTGTCATGTCGGGTTGAGCCATGTGGTCGTATAAGCTCCTGCAAATTGGGAGCTTGGCACTTTTTTCCCCCAAGCCCTATGGATTGTTATTTTGCTTTTCCCCCTCTTTCTCATATTCAAACCCCTATTTATTGGGTCGTGGGCTGGAGGGCTAGGTCGCGCATGTTGGGTATTTCCCTATATAGGGAGTAGGGGCGTTACCTCTTTAGTATTGCAATTCATCCGCCCAAGTAGGGGGAGCCCTCCCTTGGGTGCCCTAATCGGAATCAGGTGGAGACCAACATTCCTGATGTTTTTCCTAGGAAGCAGCCCTAGCGTTTTTCACAACATCCCTAGCATTTTTGCCTAGAAACCCCTATCGTTTTTGGTGGCCATTCATGGCAGCGTTTGCAAGTGATGAAGAGCATGTTGTTGAGAGGGTCTTTTGCTAAGAGAGATGGACAATAGATATTCCCCTTTGAGTTATCCCCTCAAGGCAGCCCATCTTGTGGGCATCTCAGTCAAAGACACAACACCATCCTTAATGTTCTCTCTCTCTCTCTCTCTCTCTCTCTCTCTCTCTCTCTCTCTCTCTCTCTCTCTCTCTCTCTCTCTCTCTCTCTCTCTCTCTCTCTCTCTCTCGTTCTTCCTTGATTCCAAGAGGTGGATCAATGTTAGGGTTGGAGCCCATGTTGTGGCCGATGGTCAATGGTCTAGAGTGCCAGAACAATTGGTAGTGTCAAAAATTGCAATTGTGTGTACCTCGGGTCTAGCCATGTGGCATGTGAGATCTATGCCAGGACCACCCTTGGCCACCTGTATGAGCAGTTTGTTATCAACATGGAGAGCCTTTCCTAGATCTCTCTCTCTCTCTCTCTCTCTCTCTCTCTCTCTCTCTCTCTCTCTCTCTCTCTCTCTCTCTCTCAGATGTCCTCTCTCTCTTCCTTAGTAATCACTCTTCTCCACAGGTGCCTTGTTCATGTATGTGGCATTGCAAGTGTTCTAGATCGGAGTCGAGGTGTCCACCAGATCATGAGCTAGTTCTTGTCTTCATTGCACTTATGTTGTCCCTTTTGACATGGTATCAAAGCCCTAGGTGTCACGACCTCCTTGTTGTTGGGGTATAAAGCCCAATGTGGTCGCCCAGGTGAGTGGACGGGCCACCAGGTATGTACACATATTCTTTTGTAAAAACCTAATAAGAACTCACTATGCTCTACACATTACAGTAGAGCGAGTTCACCGTATCGTTGTGCTCTTCTTCTCGCACTCTCTCGCGTCGCACTTCCGCTCGTACTCCTTCAACTTGTATCAGAGCTCAGATCGAGGCTAGGGGCAGCACTGCAGGAGGCTAGAGTCACCAGCTCATATTGGATTCCAATTTCATTCTGAGGTCATCTCGGCCACCGTTCGGCTTCGACAAAGTTCTGCGCAGGCCATTTTCGACTACGTGGTCTCAGCGGGTGCAGATCCGACTCTGCAAATTGGGGTTTTCGGCCTACGACTGCAGGTGCTGAGGATATCGACACTCCTAGAGTGTTGATTTGTGGTTGTCTACACATTGAAGGATGGCTCACAGTTCTTAGAGGCGTGTCACATACGACACGGGCGCATCTACACACAGACTGTAGGCGACATTCACTAGTTCATTAGGTAGCTTGTGTTTGCTGCTTGATATTCCAGATTTCATCCTGACATTGCAGGTACTTCCACATGGGATGTCACATGGGATGTATTGTCAGAGATGATGTATGTCTGTTGAGGGTTTGCTAGCTGTGAGTCACGCAGCAAACAACCACCGCAACGGTTACAGCATATAGTGAGAAATTTGTGGATGTATGACTTTGTGGGAAGTCTATGTACTGTCAGATTTACTACAGCCTTTGTTGAGGGTCGACTGAGGTTTTATTGAGCTGGGGGATTCTCGAATGTTGAGATCCTTTCGGTGATACAGGTCTTGGAGCGATCCATCGAGCACCCTTAGATAGGCAGCTAGGATGTATTGACTGTGAGTTAGACAGTTGGGATTTCATCGTTGCTTTATTGCCGTTGAGGCATTGTCGCAGTCTATGCTTACAGGACAGTGACAAGACAGTGAGAGACAGTACATGTGCAGGACAAGTTTACCCACAGCTTACAGTGTTAGAGAGACAGTGGTTTTTTGAGCTGTTTTTTGGTTTGTTTTTTAGTACACCAGAGCCATTTTACAAAGGAGACTCTGCCAAAATTTATGCAGAATCTGAAGCTTTCTTGGTTCATTTGACAGGTTGATATTGGTTCAGAGTAAACTATTGTGAAGCGTAGATATGGCTGGATTACAGGACACTGCTCTTTACAATATCAAGAAGTTGGATGGAACCAATTTCCCATTGTGGAAGAAGCAGATTTGGCACGTGTTGGTACAAAAGAAGCAGATAAAACCTATAAAGCTCAAGGGGATAAAACCAGAAGATATGGACGAAGATGAATGGAGCGAAATGGATGAATTGGCACTTTCTACCATTATGCTGACTTTGGTAGAAAGCGTTTACTTCAATGTAGCAGACGAGATGTCGGCTTATCAAGCATGGTTAAAGCTGAGTGATCTTTATGAGAAGCAGAGTGCAGCTTCACAGGTATACTGGCTTAAGAAGCTTGTTGACTTGAAGATGAAAGAAGGGACACCTATGTCCAATCACCTGAATGAATTCAACACAATCTATAGTCAGTTGTCAGCTCAAGGTGTCAAGTTTGATGAACCTGTTAGAGCTATGTTCCTGTTGATCACATTGCCAGAAATTTGGGACACTTTTCTCACAGCTTTGAGTAATTCTGCACCTCCAAATGGTTTGAACATAGCAGGTGTAGAAGGAAGTCTGCTTACTGAAGAAACCAATAGAAAGACAATGGACAAAGGCAAAGTAACAGCCTTAGTTTGTTACCATATACATGTGGTAGTGATGTGTGTGAACACACTAGGACCGTCGGGGCATTTTTTCCCTCTTTAGGAGGTTTTTTCCCCCGTGCATTATATATACGCCCATCACTCTAGGGCTATCCATCTTTCCATTGCACACTAAGTAATACACTCTCTATTGTGTGCCTTGAGCTTCCTTTGTCTTCTCCAAGCTGTGTGTGTTTCTCTGCAACCCTAATTCCAACAATTGGTATCAGAGCAGGTCACGTCCTCCCGGGCTTAGTCGCCAGCTGTTCCTGTACACGCCTACTCACTTTCTCCGATTTCAGTTAGCTTTGGCGAGCGTTCGCAGGTCGACAAAAATTTTGGGAAGGCTCAAAGAGCTTGGTCTGCTCAGAATTTTGATTTGGGCTCATTTCGGCCTCCGTTTCCACTATAGGCAGTACTGCACAGGCTATTTCGTCATTTTGTGCAGAATTTTTGTCAATGTCAATTTCTGCATAACAGGTACCTTATAGTCTTCTACAGTTTGTGCTATATAGCACAGGTTGTTCCTGCTCCGTTTCTCCTATTTTCGGGTAGTTTTCACATCAGGTGCAGCATTTACCATGGCTGACAACAACAACACAGATGTGTTCACGATGTTTGCTGCCGAGGACAGGTTGGATGGGGACGACTACCCTATGTGGGCTTATATGATGCAACATGTTCTTGTGTCAAAGGGTGTGTGGAACATTGTGCAGGGCATTGATGTACGTCCTGGTTCTGAGGATGTAGGCGATGTTGAGGATGTTGCAGGTCTTGCTACAACGATTGCTGCTGTTAGAGTTGTTTTGCCTACGGCAGAACAAGCTCGTTGGGATGTTAAAGATGCACAGGCTCATGCATTGATTGCCTTGTCTGTGAAGCGCACCATTGTTCCTCACATCCGTTCAGCAAAATCTGCAAAACAGGCTTGGGATATTTTAGCAGGTCTTTATGCAAGCCGCAATGAGGCTGAAATTGCTTTGCTGCGTAAAGAGCTGGAGTCGAAGATTATGAATGAGGAAGATGATATGGACACTTTCCTTGCTAGTGTCAAGGATATCAATGAGCAGCTTATTTCTGCAGGTGAAGTCATTTCAAACAGTTCCCTTGTGCAGAGGGTTCTTGATGCCTTACCAGATTCCTACCAGACATTTGCTAGTACTTGGAGACTGATGACCCAAGGAAATCCTGAAGTTGTCAAGTTTGATGCATTATGCACATTGCTGTTGCAAGAGTCACTTTCTAGAAAAAGCAGGACTAGGCAGTGTGCAGTTGAACAGGCCTTTATTGCTTCTCAAAGAAAGGGTGGTAACAGTAATGCAGCCACTTCTTATGGTTCTGCTACGAGTGGCAAAAATTATGTTCCTAATGCTTCTGCTGGCAGTACTTCATCTGGAAATTCTGGTGATAAGGGCAAAAAGAAGATGCGTTGCCATTATTGTAAAGCCAATGATCACTTGATCAAGTCGTGTCCTAAGTTGAAGGCCAAAGAGGCTAAGAAGAAAGAGGGTGGTTCCACTGCAAATGCTGGTTCCACTACAAATGCAGCCATTGTTGAGTCTTCTGTGAAAGGAGACTGTGTTGCTAATGTTGATGCAGAATGGGCTTTTAGCGCAGAGTGCACTTACAATCCTGTTGTCCATGATGCATGCTTGTCAGTTGCTGCAGATTCACATGTGTGGTATTTCGACAGTGGTGCTACAAAGCACATTACCTCACATCGTGAATTGTTTATCTCTCTCGAGTCTGTCCCTCATGGGAATTCAGTCACTTGTGCCAACAACGCCTCTTATCCAGTTCATGGAGTTGGAAAGATTGTGCTCACTGCTGCTAATGGCAGTTCCTTCACACTTGTTGATGCACTTTATGTACCTGGGATAAAAAAGAATCTCTTATCTGTATCCGCACTTGCTAGACTTGGACTTGTAGTCAAATTTGTGGATGACAGATGTACAGTTCATGATCTCAGTTTTGGTGATGAAATTGTTGCATCTGGGCTTCTGTGCCATGGGCTGTATAAGCTCACTTTGTATGACAAGTGTGGACAAAATTTTGCAAATGCTGTTGCAGATTCAAGGGCTATTTCAGATGCAAAACTTTGGCATGCACGTTTTGGTCATCTGAATTTTGCCAGTTTACTACATTTGCAGAAATCTGATATGGTTGCTTCTTTGCCGCCTCTTGAAGCACCTATCAAACATGTTTGTGAAGGCTGTATTTTGGGTAAGATGTAGCGTTCTAAGTTTCCAAAGGATGGTTCAGTTCGGGCCACATGCAGGTTGCAGCTTGTGCATAGTGATGTTTGTGAGCCCATGCAAACTCCGTCCTTGGGCAATTACCTGTACTTCGTGACTTTCATTGATGATTACTCCAGGCATGCATGGGTATTTCCGCTTACAGAGAAGTCCGAAGTTTTTATGTGCTTCAAACAATTTTTGGCTATGGCTGAAAATGTCTCGAAATGTACTATGGGCACCCTCCGTTCCGATCGAGGGGGGGAGTATATGTCTCATGAATTTAATGAATTTCTGGCTAGTCGTGGGATAAAACACCAATGTACAGTGCCTTATACACCTCAGCAAAATGGTGTTGCTGAGAGGAAAAATAGGTCACTGACGGAAATGGCACGATGTATGGTCAAAAGTCAAGCTTTGCCGCATTCTTTTTGGCTTGAGGCCATTATGTGTGCCACTTATGTACTTAACAGGTGTCCTACGAAAGCTTTGCAGTCTATTACTCCATATGAAGCATGGCATGATAGAAAGCCTTCTATTGAGCACATGCGTGTTTTTGGTTGTTTGGCATATGCTTTGGTGCCACAAGTGCAACGCAGAAAATTGGATGATAAGGCTGTCAAATGTATTTTTGTTGGTTATAGTGCTAAAAGCAAAGGTTACAGGTTGTATCATCCGCAAACAAAATGTATTCTGGTTTCTCGGGATGTAGTGTTTGTGGAAGATTCTGTTCGGCCCTTGTTGTCATGTACTAGAGATAGTAATGTAAGCTCACAGGACATTTATGACACTTTGTTGCCTCTTTTCAGTGGTGGAAATACGAATGTAAGTTCCAATGAGGCAAATGTACAGCCTATGGGGGTTTTTGAAAATGTTTTAGATCAGCCTATTACTGATGCAGATGTACATGATGTACTTGTTGAGGAAAGGGCTGAAAATGAGCAGGCTAGAGGTATGCCAAAATGGCTGGTGCACACTTTGCGTGACAGTAAATTGGATGCACCTTTTTCTAGTCGTACTTGTTCAGGGTCTCGCCATGCATCTTATGCATCAGATTGTTATGCTTTGGCTGTGTCTACCTTACATGATGTTGAGGAGCCTTTGACTTTTGATGAAGCACAGAATTCAGAAAATTGGATGGCTTCCATGCAATCAGAATATGATGCACTTATAGAAAATGACACATGGACTTTATGTGATTTTCCTCCTGGCAAAAAGGCCATTGGTACAAAGTGGGTTTACAAGTTGAAACGCAAGCTGGATGGTGAGATTGATCGCCATAAGGCTCGACTTGTTGCAAAGGGTTATGCACAGCAAAAAGGCATAGATTATGAAGAGACTTTTGCTCCCACTTGTCGTATGACTACTGTGCATTTTCTATGTGCATTGGCAGCTCATTTTGGTTGGGATGTACATCAATCAGACATTGTTACTGCTTTCTTGAATGGTGACATATTTGAGGAAGTTTATGTAACTCAGCCTCGTGGTTTTGTCATAAAAGGACAAGAGGACAAAGTGTGCAAATGTAACAAGGCTTTGTATGGGTTGAAGCAATCTCGTCGTGCTTGGTATGAGAAAGTTGACACTCATTTGGTCAAACAAGGCTTTCGTAACAGTCCAACAAAAAGCACATTGTATGTAAAGCGTGAGGGTGATGTATTTCTCATCGTGGTTCTTTATGTTGATGATTTGCTGATCACTAGACCAAATGAGAGACATGTTGCTGAATTTTTTAGTTGATTTGAATGCTGCTTTCAAGATGAAAGATTTGGGGTTGTTGCATCATTATTTGGGCATACAGTTTAAGCAGTGTGATGGTGGTATTGCCTTGTGTCAGAAAAGTTACATAGAGACATTGCTATGTAAGTTTGGACTTGAGGATTGCAAACCTATTGCCACTCCCATGGAAACAGGTTTGAAGTTGAGTCTACATGATGCTGGCGATCCTGCTGATGTCACTCTTTACCAAACTGCTGTTGGCTGCCTCATTTATGTATGCAACACGAGGCCAGATATTCAGTTTGCAGTCTCACAGGTCAGCAGATTTATTCATAGCCCAGGGTCTAAGCATTGGCAGGCTGTCAAGAGGATTTTCCGCTACCTTAGTGGCACTTTACATCTTGGCTTGTTTTATCCCAAGGGGGGATCATTGCCGCCAGACTTACATGCTTTTTCGGACTCAGATTGGGCTGGTTGTTTGACACGAGAGTGTCCACAAGTGGTTTTTGTTTCATGCTTGGTAGTTCATGTATATCATGGTTGAGCAAGAAGAAACCTACTGTGGCCACTTCGAGTTGTGAGGCTGAGTACAGGGCAGTCTTCACAGCTACGGTTGAGTGTGTATGGCTCAGACGCCTTATGGCTGATTTGGGTGTTGGACAGGACACTGCCAACACTATCTACACTGACAGTCAGAGCGCATTGGCAGTTGCGAGGAACCCAGTTTTTCATGCTCGCACAAAGCACATTGAGGTGCATTACCACTATGTCAGGGAGAGGCTCTCAGCAGGACAGATCAGCTTGGCTTATGTGCCAACACAGGACAACCTTGCAGATCTTTTCACAAAGGCATTGTCTCATGAGAAGCTTGAAGCTTTCCGCAAAGCTTTGGGCTTACTCCCCTTTGTGGATTGATCCTGTCCTCAGGGCATGGCACTTTCCTTTACTCATGTGCCACCTCTCGTTCACCGCATCACTCCAGGGGGGATTTGTTACCATATACATGTGGTAGTGATGTGTGTGAACACACTAGGACCGCCGGGGCATTTTTTCCCTCTTTAGGAGGTTTTTTCCCCCGTGCATTATATATACGCCCATCACTCTAGGGCTATCCATATTTCCATTGCACACTAAGTAATACACTCTCTATTGTGTGCCTTGAGCTTCCTTTGTCTTCTCCAAGCTGTGTGTGTTTCTCTGCAACCCTAATTCCAACATAGTTGTCAGGGGAAGGACCAAAGAAAAGTACAAAGGTGGAAAGAGGAATCAGTCTCGTAGCAAGTCCCGCAGTGCTAAAGGCAAGAGTGACATAGAATGCTACCATTGTGGCAAGAAGGGTCACATGAAAAGAGACTGCAGAGAATGGAAAGCAGAAAAATGCAAAGAGAAAGCTGAAGACCATGGTGAGAAGAACCAGTCCTCAGTGAAGATTCAAGAAATAAATGTGACAAACACTGTTGCAGAGGATGACAGTCTAGTGTCAGGAGACATCTATTTTTTGAAGAATACAATGGACTCAGCTCTTCTTACAACATCTGATGGAAATGCACTGAGTGACTGGATTATAGACTCAAGGGCATCACTTCATGTGTCTCCAAACAAGGAGTGGTTTACCTCTTATGTGACCACTAAAGATCATGTTCGGCTAGGCAATGGGCAGACATGTGAGATCTTAGGTGTTGGAGATGTTCAATTGAAGTTTCAGAATGGCTCTTCTTTCACGCTGAAGAATGTGAGACATGTTCCCGCAATTACAAAGAGCTTGATCAGCACAGGTTTACTTGATGATGATGGCTACGTCACCACTTTTGGACAGAACATGTGGAAGATATCCAAGGGTTCTATGACAGTAGCACATGGAGTAAAGTCTGGAGGACTTTACATGATTTATGTATCAAATGTCTCTAAAAATGTAATCAATGTAACCGAGCAGCCGAACGTTTCTTTGTGGCATAGCCGCTTAGGACATATGTCCAAGAAGGGAATGGAAATCTTGTCTCGTTCTGGTTATTTGCCTGGCTTTTCATTTAATGATTTTGAATTCTGTGAACATTGTCTATATGGTAAGCAAACACAGCAGCCACATAAGCATAGAAGTAGTAGAAGAGATACACAGTTGGCACTTGTTCATAGTGATTTGTGTGGACCTATGCCTAACCTATCTCTAGGGGGAGCTTCTTACTTTATGATATTTATAGATGATCACTCAAGGAAAGTATGGGTTTACTTTCTCAAGCACAAGGATGAAGCGTTTAGTGTTTTCAAAACGTTTGTGACACTTGTGGAGAATCAGAGTGGCAAGAAGCTTAAATGCTTACGCACTGACAATGGTGGAGAGTATGTTTCAAAGGCCTTTCAGGATTTTTGTGAGTCAAAAGGTATAAAACGTGAACTTACTACTCCTTACAATCCTCCTCAAAATGGTGTTGATGAGAGAATGAATAGGACCATACAAGAGAAGGTCAGAAGTATGTTGTCTAATGCACAGCTACCAAATGGGTTTTGGGTTGAAGCTGTATCATGTTACAAGGAAGTAGTGCAAATGAAGGACTCCGGGAATTGGAAATTGGCCATGCAGTCAGAGATGACAGCTCTGCATAAAAACCAGACATGGAAGCTAGTTAAATTACCACAAGGCAAAAAGGCTCTACCTTGTAAATGGGTTTATAGGTATAAGATCACCGCTCATGATAGTCAGCCAAAGTACAAAGCAAGGCTTGTTGCCAAGGGCTTTAAGCAAGAACAAGGCATTGAGTTTGATGAAGTCTTCTCTCCCGTGGTCAAGATGACTACATTGAGATGCTTTCTTGCATTGGTTGCCATATTAGATTTGGTGTTGCACCAAATGGATGTCAAGACAGCGTTCTTGCATGGTGATTTAGATGTGGAAATTTACATGCAGCAGCCAGAAGGGTTTGTTGAGAAAGTCAAGGAAGATTGGGTATGCCACTTGTTAAAGAGTCTTTATGGCTTAAAACAATCACCGAGGGCATGGTACCATAAGTTCCACAAGTTTATGCTTTCTCAAGGCTACAAACGTAGTGAGTTCGATCACTGTCTATATACAAAGAAGGCTAAGGATGGCAGTTGGCTGATCCTTATTTTGTATGTGGATGACATGTTGATTGCTGGCAAGCACTTGGAAGAAATTTCAGCTTTGAAGTCAAAGATGGCAAAATCGTTTGACATGAAAGACATGGGTGAGGCAAGTCATATACTTGGTATGCGCATTGAAAGAGACAGATCAAAGAAGTTGATTTGGTTGTCTCAAACAGAGTATATTGACAAGGTTTTGCAACATTTCAATATGGAGAAGGGAAAGGCATTGAGTGTTCCATTGCCACCATATGTGAAACTTAGCAAACAAGATTGTCTTGTGTCTGAGGAAGAACAAACTGAAATGGATAAGATTCCATATGCGTCTGTAGTGGGTAGTTTGATGTATGCAATGATTGCTACTCGCCCAGACATTACATTTGCAGTGGGAGTAGTAAGTCGATACATGTCAAACCCAGGCAAGAAACATTGGGAGGCAGTGAAAGGAATATTGAGATACCTGAAAGCTACAAAGAGTATGCGTATATGCTATGGGAGTCAGGAGCTAAGTGTAAAGGGTTTTACAGACTCAGATTATGCAGGTGACTTAGACAACCGAAGGTCTACGTCAGGGTTTGTCTTTACATTGGCTGGTGGAGCAGTATCATGGCGTTCTAGATTACAAGATTGTGTTACTCAGTCTACTACAGAGGCTGAATTTGTTGCAGCATCAGAGGCATGCAAAGAATCAATTTGGCTTAATCGACTAGTAACAGATTTGGGAATCAGAGAAGAGATGCCTATGTTATATTGTGATAGCCAAAGTGCTATACAATTGGCTCGGAATCCAGTTTATCACTCAAAGACAAAGCATGTGGATGTGAAGTATCATTTCATCAGGGAAATGCTCGAGGATAAGCAACTTCAGCTTTGTCAAAGTTCACACCACAGAAAATCCTGCTGATCTACTTACAAAAGGACTTCCCTCAGAGAGCTTTGCGCATTTTCGCAAGCAGTTAGGTGTAGGGTAGTACATCACTTCTCTACATCTCTTGTATATTAGCTTGTATAGTAGCTTCTCTCACACTTAAAGTACCACATTGGACTTTAAGTGGGAGGTTGTTGGGGTATAAAGCCCAATGTGGTCGCCCAGGTGAGTGGGCGGGCCGCCAGGTATGTACACATATTCTTTTGTAAAAACCTAATAAGAACTCACTATGCTCTACACATTACAGTAGAGCGAGTTCACCATATCGTCGTGCTCTTCTTCTTGCACTCTCTCTCGCGTCGCACTTCCGCTCATACTCCTTCACTTGTATGCTCCGATATGGCTGATCCAGTGCCGTATTAGACTTGATTGAGAGAGAAGAAGCTTGCTTTTTTTTGTTTTTCTCTAATTTGTGGCAAATTTGAGTATGTGGAGGCTGTGGATCCTCGTCTACGACTTCCCCATCTTTACCCTTGTTTATCCCAACCTCTCTTCATTGAGGGGAACATGATGGAGGCTAAAGGATATTTAGTAGCAATGGATTGCTTTGGTGTTCCCAGATGGAGTCATGTTGGCATGCCTTCTCACAAGGGGAGCAAGCATGCGGTTGTTGGACCCAGAGGGGGATCTATTCATTCCAGCTTCTTCTTTAGAGAGAAGTGTTTGGACATCAGTAAGATCTTCTTCAACACTTTTGGAGAAGGTTTCTATGGTCGTGTTTTTCTTTGAGGAGATGAATTGGTAGATTTTTTGTGCCTTTTGCACAATGTACGTCTTTCTTGGAGTTGTCGACAGGGCTACCTGCATGTGGTGCCAGATGCTTAGCCAACAATGACAATAGTTTGAGGGGGTTTTGTTGGAGTGTGGAATTCTCATATCTCCATGTTTTCTCCTTCCCCGATGGTGATGTGGCCCTACAAATTTGGTTGTTTGTTTGCTGTTTTGTGACTTTTTGGTCCTTTTAATGCAAGACATGTTTACGATCTCTTGTCATTCCTTTTCCTGTTTGTGAGTTTTTATGTAGTGCAAGTTGTGGGATAGTTTTACGATCTCTTGTGATCTTGTCAGCATCAGTTGTGGGACAGGTTTGCAACATGTCCCTCTGAAGGTTTCCAACCTTCTATGGGCGTTTTTTTTTATGTTCAACAACAAATTTGTCAAGATCCTTTGGATGACAGGTTTGCATGTAGTGTCAACAGTTAGTGGGATCATCTAGTTCATACTCCCCTAGTTAGAAGCATTTGCATTAGAGAAAGTTTGGACTCAAATTTGGTCCTTTTAATGCTAGAGAGAGAATGCAACGCGACCAATGGATGGCAGGCTACAGTAACGGTAGCTCGAATTTTCCTTGTTTTTATCTCAAATTTCAGCATTTTCAAAAAACAGTTTTTAGTTGCATAAAAAACCTTAACAATAATATATGTTGTGATTTGTTCGAATCTTTCTTGTCAAGACCGAATATAGGACAAATGTACCATAACTCACACTCAATGCAGTTGTGCGTACCTTTTTCATAGTATTCCCGCTCATTCTCATTCATTTGCGCTCAACTAACTATATGCACTCAGAGTTGCGTCTACAAACAACGTCAACAAAATTTCCAACAAACTGAACAAATTATAAGTTTTCTTACATCCACAATAGATTTTACTTGTCACTCGTATATTGTGTGTTTAACCTGCCAGTTGCAGATATTTATCCTTCCGAGAAAGAAGACTGGCAGCCGATGGATTGCATTATTGGCATTTTTGATGTATTTCATGCAACTGTGGGAGAGCTACTCTATAAAACCAGCGCACAAAGAGTGTTGACTAAAAGGGGTTTTTTTTTCTTTGACCACTTTTATAATGCTCCGCGTTCTACGCTTGGGTTTGGTACTCTAGAATATCTCCCGGTTCCTTCGAAGGACAGTCCAGAGTGTCTAGTCCCTTCATCTGAAACCTCTAAGTGTTTTAGACAAAAGATCCATCAGGAAATACAAAAGTGCTTAAGATCAAATATTGCTAATCGGCTGGTACGTGTTTCAATCTTCATGCCCATATATGTGTTCATCGACTTTTTC
This sequence comes from Adiantum capillus-veneris, assembly GCF_014529385.1. Classification (NCBI taxonomy): domain Eukaryota; kingdom Viridiplantae; phylum Streptophyta; class Polypodiopsida; order Polypodiales; family Pteridaceae; genus Adiantum; species Adiantum capillus-veneris. Next base: position 10,149,291 of record NC_140940.1, read on the forward strand.
CATGATGAAGAGATTAGGAAGACAAGAACTATGCTACTCTGCAAGACAGAGAAATGCCTCGATTTTCTAGATGAATCTTGGGATGTCCATGATTTTGATGGAATCTTATGCAAGGTAAATAAGAAGTCTATTGTGTGTAAGTGCATGATAGCTTCTCAAAATTTCATAGCTTCCTTCCACTACATAAGGTGGCATCGAGTGAATGGTCATTTGGTAGCTTTGGACCAAGATTTGATGGATGACCTTAACAATCCTTTGAGAATGCTTGAAGTATGGTGTGGACCTAATCTGCTAATTGGTCTTAGCATTTGCGACAATGTGACACTACAACAAGTGCATGAGGATTCGGAGAATCGGGTTGACCTCAGCTTGCCTCCAAAATTTCTTTTCCAGTCAACATGTAAAAGGTAGTATGTTTTCTATGTAAACATTAATGTTGCATTAATTATTTCCTTGTTGTTATCATCACAAAATATTGTTCTAGTCTAACTGTTCAATTAACTATCGTGCAGGTGCCTTAGAGAAAAGAGAAGAAGACATTGTGCGCAGAGATAAAGGATGGCCGACTGTTTCTAGAGCAATGCAACTCTTGATTGAAGAAGGTGGCTCACACAATATATCACATTGCTCTGTACTTCAAATATTATAGAAAGTTGTTGACAACAAGATTGCAATCTACATTCGTGTGAAAATGCATTGTTAAGAAGTTTCTTGCAAACAAAGTCTGAGAACGATTATCTTTTCAAAATCGACTCAAGTTGTCTTTACATTGTGTTTAATAATGTACATTGTGATAATGTCCAATTAAATCTTAGTAGCTCTCATTTACAATTGAGGAGAGCTCCCCCTGGCTTGATTATCATGATTAGGATGTAAAGGCTCATGAGACGGTCTGGGGGTTGGGTCATGGGCTTGGGGTTGAGGAAAAGATTGTGCAGTGGCCTCGTCTTCCTCAATAAAATTGGGTATAACAAAAATATTAGAGGTCGAGTGGCCAGAAACAAGAGGAGAGGCAGATCCGGGTGCTTGGTCTATCGTTGGTGGGTGTTGCTTCATACCTTTGAGGTGGAGGCCAAGGATGTGGTCGTGGCGGTGGCACGACAAATGCATAGAAAACTCCTTCAGGATGAGTCTCCACAAGATTGATTATATTCTCGATGATCATCGTCTTGAATGCCTCCACATGCAAGCTTGAATAATCTGCCAGGTTCCTTGCCTGCAAATGAATTCCATAGCTTTAATATGTAATTGAAATAAATCATGTGTGCAAGGATTACAAAAGCGAAACATTGCACTTACACTTCTACACTCCTCAACATTAATGCATTCCAGAAGAAGCTCCACATTTGCAAGAGCTCTCTATCCACAAGAATGCGCATCGTCTTTCTTTAAAACCTTGCAACTCAACATTAGTATATCTTCCCAAACACTATCTTGGGTCAATGCTTCCCATGCAGCAACAAGCTTCTAAACATGGCTGCAATACATAGCATATGGTGACCATATGTTGCATCGAAATTGCAGAATCAAGAAACAAGTAACTATGTAACTTCGAGCATTCCCATGTAAACCATGCGCAGAGTTTGCAAGGTAGCAATACTTGCGCTCAATGTTTAAGCCTAGAAGGCTCCAATGTGAACTGATTGCATAGAAAAAGAAATTAGTTTGCTATTTGTAGTATACAAAATATTGAAGACTAGTGATATAAAAAATACTTACTTTTGTTGTAAGCTAAAAGTAAAACTTTCGCCGTGTCAATGTTTACTCATTGAAACCAATCAACGACTTCAATCAGGGAAGTGTCCTCCGAGATAAGCATGACTGACAGCTATGCGTCCAAAATGGCTACCTCAAATTGTAGATTCCATGCAAGGTTCAAAACCAGCATGCTGCGAATTGAGAAAATTAATTGATGAGGATCTCTATAAGCCAAAATTAAATAAATACCTTTGCAAAAATAATTTAACATACCAAAGACCGAAGTTGATAATTTGATCTGTACGCTCCCTCCCACTATTTTGAAAAACACCTATCTCGTGAGGGCCAAAACAAAAGTACAAAATTTGTTCCCATACAAGAAGTGCTACGTCGAAAGTTGGACCGAGGAAATGTAGGGTGTCATTGTTAGCTTGGTCAATTGAGAACAACATCTCTGATCGTTTAACGAAAGATATTTTCTACAGAAGCAGTCTCAAGTTGCCACTGCAGTCTTGCAGGAATGACATCAAATGTCCCGTACATAATCAAAAGTGACGAGTTGCAGAATACTATGTTGGGTTCATACTCTTTTTGAATGTTAATCTGGACGATCACCAGGACACAACAGAGGAAACCGAGAGCAGTCACCGTTCAGTCACTGGTCACAAGTTGGTGCAACCACCTAGTGATGCTTTGTGTGTTTCAGAAGGTGTTCAACTCCCAAGGGGAGATTACCCAACAAATGTGCTTCCTACCGTCCCCATCGGTGATCATCATTATATAATGCTCAATGACATCATGGAACTATTTGACTTGAGAGAGGACTATTTCCTTGCTATAGTCGCTCAAAATCTACAAGAGGATGGCAATATAATCAACCCTACCGATGACAGTAGTCTGTCATGGATGCTCATGTAACAACGGGTGAGTTTATCGAACCAACAGAGGCACTAGCAATGATATACAAGGATGCAGCCGCATATGCTGCGACACTTCCAATGGAGTCAGAGTTTAGGGAAGTATAGGAAAGGCTTGGAATCACAGAGATGGGTAGAAGTGCTCCATCAATGACATTGACGCCGTCTTCATCCTCTACAAATGAGAGTACACTTGACTTATGGAATGCTGCATTACTCGAAGAAGACAAAAATCAGAAGGTATACTCTTGTATAAATATTTTTTTGCTTCCTTGTATGAGAGTTTCATGTGTATATACCAACACTTGGCTTTTGTTTCTCGTAGCTCGTAGTCTATGATGATAAGTTCATTCCTCGTCCCTGTGGACAAGGTAAAGGAGACTTGGAAAAGAATTCCTCTCTTGGTCAATACTTGGAGAATTTTGAACGCTTATTTCCTCTGCCTTCCATTCTAGCTTCTTTGAAGACAAGGCTGAATTTCCCCTTTTTGTATTTAAAACACTCTCAAGATATCTAGGAGGTGCGGCCATGAGATGGAACACAGACAAGGTGATGCTAGACAAGCAAGCAGCAGTCTCAATTTTGTGTAGGGCCTGACATGTATAGCATGTGTAGTTGCTACTTTTTGACACATCTTGCATATGGTCTAGCTTGTGGAATCACAGACCCACGCCAATTGCCACAATATGGAAAACATGATTTGTTGAAACAAAAGTAGCCAATCATTCAACTTATAGAAGAGGCCCCGTAGGTTGAGGCAATTGAGGAGACTCAATTGCTTGACCTCAACGTGCTTGCGACGGATGCTGATGACGAAACGCGTCATTCAAAGAGACCAAGACATGAGGAACAGGGTCCTTCATCTAAGGGCAAGAGGCCAAAATATTTTGTATCATTTTCAGATGACTAGAAATAAATAGAATGTATTGTTTTATGCATCAAAGTTAGATTGATTATGTAACAATGTCTTGCAATGTATTTTTTTTGTTGCAACCATCATTCACAATATGAAAAGTTGAAATTACATCAATTCTTCTAGATACTTTAAGTTTGTTGTTTGGATCTTGCTATGACTGAGAGTTATGCCATAGCTTGCAACGGTGTTGTCCAAACCCTTCTGACGCTTTGTTTTTGTAGCCACCAATCAGCATGTTGCTTAGCCGCAGATGATAACTCCCATATCTCCTTTCTTCGCCGTTTTTTGGCTAATCTCACCGCATGGCCAATTTGACTTTGTTTGACTTGTTCCTTGCATGTGACCTGTGCATTAGTTTTTGATACGTCCATTGGTGTAGCTTCTCTAAGCTATTTTCTTTGTTTGCACCACCTCCATGTCGAGTGTGACTAAAATAATCAGTACGAGCTTGGTAGTGGGGTTTTTCCATGCCTTGTGTAGACCAAACACCCAAGCCGCCATATTGCCTTGCAAACCAAGACATGTGGTTACAGATAATGTGTTGCACACAAACCCTTATAAGGATGAGTATTCTCATTTCAAAATATTATCATGTCTTCAAACAAATTACAGTACCATGTAGTGAGTAATATGTTCATTTGTCCACGCACTTATGAATGTTTTGTGGTAGGTCTCCACGGCTTCTTGGAAATTTGTATAGTCGCCATCAGTCCATGAATTCAATTCAATTCGTAGAACCTGAATATTGCGTCCAAAGTTTTCCATACCTTCGCTTTGTGAGTCCTTGCTGCACCATTGTCTGCATGGTCAACTATAGGATTGTGCATAATTTTCCACCTATTGTATCTTAATGCTTGTCTTTCTTGTGCACTTTGGCTTTTGCGTTGTCGTCTAGTTGTGGGCACTGAAAGGAAGTGGCTTTCACACCACCAATGGAAATCTTCTTTGTAACATCCCAGCCATTTTTTGATCTCTTCTCATCTTGCTCTATCTTAACATGTCCTCTGTGCAAACCCATTTCTAAGAAGGCCGTCCCTAAGGCTGTGAGATTGCCCTTTGCTTTGCAGGAAGAGGTCGAGTGGTCCAGGAAAAATAGATGTAGAGAAACATTAGTTTTTCTATTATTCTGCAAAGTGCATGCATTGTGCATATATGTACTCTAGTTAGGGTTGCGCAGATGCCTATCCGGAGCTCTCCTCCAAATTTGTTTGTCAAGGATATGAACCCCTCCCATGAAATACAAGCAAGGGCTTTTGCTTGTTGCTCATTTGGAAAATTTGTACATGCATTTCAAGGTTTTGAGGTCTCCAGTCATGTGCCACTCAAAATTTGTAGGATCCCATGCCCTCCACATCCAATTTCTTTCCATTTCTCTATTTGCTTATTGTTTCTGGTATGTTTGTTTGATGAAAAACCCAATTCAATATATCAAAGTTCTAGTGGGCACTTGAAAGGATAGTTTTGAACTTTTTACAATGCACATTAAAAAGAATTCAACTAAAACATAATGATAAATTATCTTAAACATAACTTCTACAAACCTTGAACGTCACAAGAAGGAAAATGTTGTAATCATATTGCACACTAAAGTTTTGAGGATCATCTGGTCCAATGCTTGCATCCAGAGCTGTATTCATAAGTGTGATTGTGACTCGCTCAACCTTTGTCTCCTTTACAAGCTTGCACTCATCTAGCTTGATGACAAACTTCAGGACACCGTTGCACTCTTCAGCAGTGACATCGAACAACTGCACAATGTATGACTGAAGCGATGATATCACAGAAAATATTGTTATAATTGTCATAGACCCTTTCTTCTCCTTTTGGTGATCTGGTATGTCGATTCAATGTGGAAAGGACTTGCTAGGTTTTGAAGCACCTCCTCATTGACTTCCTGTCTTGTTTTTTGAATAGATAAAGGGTTTGGAAGAAGCGTGTGCTTGATGCGGAACTTTTGACCTGTCTTTGCACAGACCGGAGTAAGAGGAGTTAAGAATCAAAACCCTTTTCTAGTGGAACAACACTGCAAGTGATGCTACATACTTGAAAATGGAAGCATATCCTTTATTGGATATACCAGCTTCATCCAAAATTGATTGAACGTTCCATGCACGGAATTTGTTCTCCTTTAAAAGGATGTGAAGTTGTTTAGCAACAATCTTACCATACGCTTATCATCCAAGAGGCCAACTACATTTTTGCGATTCAATATGAGCCCGTAATGGGCCGAGAATGTGGTTGTGCTATACTCCACTTCCTTGTCAGGGTGAAGCAAAGATCTGCGCAAGCGTGTTAGCAGTAAGAGTATGAGAGTTTATGAATATAAACCTAAGAAGGATAGATGAACTCACTTGATGGCTTGCACTCTTTTCTTAATTCCTCCCGAGCCAACTTTCAATTCCTCAATGTCTCTTAGTTTTCTTTCTCTTTGGCAAAGATCTAGCGCTGTTTTGAGCGGTTTTACTCCCCACAGGGATTTGTTTACTGCTTGCACATTTTGTTTGGCGCATGTTTGAGCGTGTATACTGCACCTTGCAATATTGTTGATAGTGGATGTACGTTGAGTTGTGGAAACTGCCATATGTACCTTTTGTGGTGTCGATTTTGCTTGCTTTTAGCAGTACCGACCGTTTTTGAGACTCGATTCAAAGGCCCTTTCTAAGACTGGGCTGGTTTCTTATCTGCATAACCTTTTGTGAGGGTCAATAGCGTGAGGTTTTCTTGAGTTGGGGGATTCTCAAATGTTGAGATCCTTTCGATGATACAGGTTGTTGGAGTACCCCTTTTTTCGTGGCCTCGCCATAGGACATGTATAGAGAGGGCTAGGTGCATTTGACGCCATGTTGGCAGTGTTGGGTCAGTTTTTGACTTTTTATGCACAGTTAGTGGTTGATGTGCCTATCTTATGCTCTGAGAGCATTACTTTTTATGCCTTATTGATCTCTTGTGACAGTTTTGGATTGAGATGCTTTCAGTTTTCCTGGGGAAACTCTGCCAAAATTTTTCCAAAATTACCAGTGTTTATCACCATCTTATCTTTAGCTTGCAACCATGTCATCTAGTGGTGAAAAGGATATTTAAAATATCCAGAAATTTGATGGGACAAATTTTTCTATCTGGAAAAAGCAGATTCAAGATGTTCTTATACAAAAAGGCCAATTGGATCCTATCATGGAGCGCCCAGAGGGCGATTATATAGATGTTGAGTGGGAGAAACTTGATGCTAAGGCCAAATCTACCCTCCGTTTGCATTTGGCTGGATCTGTGTACTTTATTACAGTTGGAGAAAGGACTGCTAGAGATGTATGGGATAAGTTGTGTTCCAGTTATGAGAACAAAAGTGCCACTAATAAGGTTTTCTTGATGAAGAAGCTGTTTGACCTTTGTATGAAGGAAGAGGGCACTATTTTAGTCACATTAATGAGTTCAATATCATTTTCACTCAGTTGACCACTCAGGGTTTGGTCTTCGATGAGGAAAGATTAGGCACTTTGACAACTTTAAAGGTGGACTTGTACAGTTCATGATTTCCACGAGTTTATTATAGACATGAAGTAGTCTTTTTACACATCTGTGAACAATGAAGGTTATTTATTATTAACAATATTCAAGTCATCAACCATACCCCAAATAAACACTAAAGGTTTTATCAACCCTTACACTCTTATCTCTGAATGTGTTGCTTGTATGGAGTTGATAGTCCATACCGCTTGTTTGTCCAATTCTATGCATACAAGGCTCCAATGATTATTTGATTTGTATGGCAACACCAGTGTTGTCACCTGGAGCATTGGACAGTGGAAAAACCATCTCTCCAATGTGCCATGAGGGGTGTTCTTTATTCGGAGTGGCACATATATTTGTGGATCTAAAATATAAATTTCATTTTGGGTTTCTTGAGGGAGCTGGCTCTTTATTAAGCTACAACCACAAACAAGGATTTAATTAGAGGCCAAGTACCAACAAAGAAAGATATTAAAGGTAGAGATGAGCACTTACTTTAGGCATACATAAACAATAGAGTCGGTAATTTGTGCATTTGGATCTTTCAATATCCCAATATCAACAGAGTTCACTGCTAATTGCCTACTACCATCAGCAAGGGGAATGCTTGCTAAGAGTCCCTCTATCATGGAATGTAAAACATCATTGTTTCTTTCATTAAGCTCTGTGCTAACTTGCCCATAATTTCTCCTCCAGGCCTCTTCATCAGCAACAGCAGAATGTATACTCTTTAACTTCTCTGCTTTAGAGTGACGTCTTTCTTCTTTATCAGCTCTGGCTCTGGTGTTCACCTCATGAGTAACCTCATGAATCTTAACCCCTTGAACTCGGCGGCCTGGTGGTATTAGCATTATATCTTTCATTTTGGGATCAATAAACTCATTAGGGATAAGGAGCTTATCGTATCTCCAACGCACTCTATTAAGAGTCTCAGTGTCCTTGTCCATTATTATCACACGGTGAGCATGAGCAGCAACAATGGTAATATCATTAAAATACTCCAAAAGAAAATCTTATGTTGCTTCTTGAAGACATAGCAGGGCAACTGCCTTCCACCTCATTGTACCAGCACATGCTTCCTCACATATTTGTCTTACTGCTCTTTGAAAAGGAAGTTTAGGGACAAGCTCAATACATTTCTGAGCTTTTCTGATCTCCCTAAATAAACCCATGTTTCTTTAAATATTCTTCATTCTTGGGCCCTTCAATATCTTCATTGGTTTACCTCAAGTTTTCTTCTTACTAGAAGACCTTCTTACTAGCAGACCTTCCACATGCTTTCTTTGCAAGCACTGGTCCTTTCCCTGGAAGAGAAAAATACAGAGGATCACTCTCTCTCTCTCTCTCTCTCTCTCTCTCTCTCTCTCTCTCTCTCTCTCTCTCTCTCTCTCTCTCTCTCTCTCTCTCTCTCTCTCTCTCTCTCTCTCTCTCTCTCTCTCTCTCTCTCTCTCTCTCTCTCTCTCTCTCTCTCTCTCTCTCTCTCTCTCGGCACAGAGTTAAAGGCCGCCCTCCAATAACACCAGCTACGAGAATCCCTTGGTCTTAAAGTAAGGATCGGAGGGCTCCCATCACCATGGTGCACCACTGAGGACACTCTCGAAGAAGCGATTATCAAGCTAAATGACATCCTGCAGCCAATCACTATTGAGCCCAACATAGTCTCTTGGCTCAACGACACAAATAGACACTTGCCACCTGGGCAATGCACACTTACCTTCAAGGATAAAGAAGAGCAGTTGAGGCTTTTACGCCAATCCCGCCTCCTCAAGGGAATGAATTTTGGATTGCCGAGGAGTTAACTACAAACCAACTCAAACTCAAAGCAAGCGAGCTCAAGAAAATACATGAGGCTCGTAAACAAGGAAAGTGGGCAGTCTATCGAGATGGGCGAGCTCTCATTCAGGATTTTCAAACTCCCAAGAAGACCCCGTTGCTACCAGCAACAATAACCACTTAGGATTATTCCCCCTTAGGATTTTCCCCCCTTATTCTGTCATTTTTTCCCCCTCCTTCCCATCTTAGGATACGTGGCTCATGTGCCCGTTTGTATGACTCCCTTAAAAGCTAGTACTCCCACATCGAGTCTTCACACCCACCAATTGAGTTGTACCAGTTATATGATGGAGCTACCATTGAAATTTGTGTATTTGGTCCCATAGGTCATATTTGACCTCCAAGGATGATAATCAATCTCTCTCTCTCTCTCTCTCTCTCTCTGGGATCACAGCACGCGGGCCCAGATTTGACATGGGCTAATAGCCTATTGCATGTCATGATCCACAAGTTAAAGAAGGAAAATTAGAAATTTACTTCAAGCCTTTTAGGCAACAAGCCCCAATTTTAATGATTATTAAATTGAGTCTAAAGTAGTAATCTTGAGATGTAGAATACTCTTGAGATGTAGAATACTATCTCTATCTCTCTTTATCTCCCCTATCTCTCTCTCTCTCTCTCTCTCTCTCTCTCTCTCTCTCTCTCTCTCTCTCTCTCTCTCTCTCTCTCTCTCTCTCTCTCTCTCTCTCTCTCTCTCTCTCTCTGTATGGATCACGATGCGCGGACACAAAAGCAAGCAAAGAGAACACTCTATCACGCGTTGTGATCCATTTTGTGACATCCCTCTCTTTCTCTTTCTCTTTCTCTGTCTCTTCTTCTTTCAAACCAAGCAAAGCTTCAAAAATACTATCTCTCACACTCTCTCCCTCGATCTCTCTCTGTCTTTATCTTCCAAACCTAACAGACAATCAGAAACTCTCGCTCTCTCTCTCTCTCTCTCTCTCTCTCTCTCTCTCTCTCTCTCTCTCTCTCTCTCTCTTATCTCTTTTTCACTCTTCATCTTTAAAAATCACTATGGAAATACCTCTCTAGGTGGTATTCAAAAGGAAGAAAACGCGTGTAGGAGCCTTGCGCCTTGGTTGCAGAGGATGTCTCGGCTATAGGTGTCTCTCTGTCTCTCTCTATCTCTCGTAGAGGTCATCTTTTCCGTTAGCTATCTCCCTCTCCTTCTCGCAAAGGTTGTCTATGCAGGCTTTTTCTCTCTCTCCCTCTCTCTCTTTGTATTTCACTCTATATCTCTCTCTCTCTCTTATTATGAAATCAAGTGTACATTTGTTACTATAAATGTACACGTATTTGTGGGTTGTTAAAAATCACTTTTTTGGTCGTACCGCCCATTAAATGCATGTCCTTGTAACACTCGTTCAATATATGCGGCTCGCATCGTTAAAAACGACAACGATAATATCTATTATTGCATGAAAAGGGGAGGGGAGAGAGAGAGAGAGAGAGAGAGAGATTAACTGGTGTGGTCAAGCTAATTACAGACCTCGAAAGAGATGGAGATAAGGGCTTAAGAGACAGAGAGAGAAAGTGAGGAAGTGGGAAAGAGACACCTAAGATGGCCTCTCTACCTCCTTCAAGGTGCAAAAATCAGAAGCTTGAAGACTCAAAACTACATTCCCATTCCAAAACCTGTACTCCAACAACAATGTCTAGTCCTGGCAAAGGTAAAGTCAATCTCTTCAGTTTCACTATGTCCTTAGTTTAGTTGTGTTTTGTGAGTGTGCTTCAAAATGTAAAAGATCATTTCACCATTCAAATACCATAATTGGATCACGGCACACCAATTACGTTATGGAGATTCGTTTACATACTCCGCGCGCCGTGATCCTCTTCTAATATTTTCAAAGGGATTTTTTTAATAATAATATTGTAGGTATTTCAATGCATGAAAGCCTGCTAAGTGGATCACGACGCGCCAGCTGTGTTTTTAATGTCAGTTTACATACTCCACACGCCGTGATCCTCTTTTGATTTTGTACAAACGTTTTTTTTTTTAAGTACAATTGCTTTGATGTATTAGTAGCTATTCTATTTTATGAAAGCCCAATAAGTGGATCACGGCACGCCTATAGCTGTGTGGATATTTTTTTATGTATTCTTCGCACCGTGATCCACTTGTATGGCTTTTACTCCTCACATATATAACCTAGTTTTGCATTTAATTCATAGTAATCATCTTTTTTTTTGACTATATGATTAGTTGGTAACAATTGTGAGATACCTAGTTATAGTTTGTTCAAAACTTATATGACCATTTGGTGCTCTTCTTTTTATATATACTCATTAAAACTTATATTTGTGAGTATGAAATAAATGGCAGGTTTAAGATCACATAGGAGGAAGAGGCAGAAAATAGATCCCGAGCGTATTGTTGGCCAAGAAAACCTTCCAAGAAGACTGCCGGAGCTGTTAAAAAAATCAATGAAGAGGAAGGTAGTCTTCACAGAACCCATTGATATAACTACTGCAGAGCCTGCCAGTAGTTTGGAGGAGCCTGATACTGACCCATTTGTAGAAATGGAGTCCCCTTCTACTCCAAAATTTAATGTACCCAACTCACTTAAGAGAGAAGTGGATTTTTCAGCACCTACTTTGCAGAGTGCCCAATGTATTGCAACAATCCAAAAGAAAAAAGAGACTGTTATTTATGAAGACCCTACAATGATTGATGAAAGGCTTTTAGATTTTGCAGTTTCTTCTGGGGCTGGTGATAAGTTTGATTTGGTCTCCTGGATTTTTAATGCTCCATTTAATCTTGATGTGTTTATAGTTGAACAAAGTGAACACTTGAAGTTGGAACGAGAGAAGTTTGACCTTCACACTCAAGAGGGCAGGGTTAATGTTGGTAAAATGTTGGTACTCCATTTAAAAGGCTGTGATCCTAAAAGACAGTCTTACAAGAAGTATAATCAACTGCCTCTTATGTACACGCCCCATTGGTGCAGCTTACATGATCGGGAGTGCAAGCTGATTCAAGAATCCTTTGGATTTCTAATATTTTTAAATGGATTATTTACAAGTCTTATTAGAGGTCATGGAGGAACAAGATTTACCAGCAGATGAAAAAGAGGAAAAGAATGAGGAATATATTGAAGTGACAGAGATAGAGGAGTCCATCAATCTTGAAGAAGAAGCAAAAGAGGTGAAACGAAGCAATCTTCTCTCAGTGAAAACCTCAGATATCAAGCTACCTCTAGATGTGTCAGGTTTCAATGAGCGGCAAGCCACCTTAATGCTACCAGGAGTGTCGGAGTTTAAATTTGGAGATAGGTCATACATTTTCCTTCATGATATACAAAGTATTTTTTGTTTGCGGGAGGACTTTGCACTGGCCACTATCTCCAAGTATCAGGAGGAGAAGAATGGATTTGTTTCAGATGACAATAGTGATGACGAGGAAATGGAGATCTCCAGTAACCCACTGGATTGCCTTAAACTCTGCTTTGAAAAGGCAAAAAAGTATAAAGAAAGCCTTCCTGATGAAGCCACATTTCAAGCTATTCGAAATAATCTTAAGCCATCAACTAGTAAACAGGATATGGAGGATTGGTTTAAGCGACCAGCGCAATAGTCAACTGGATCATTTAACCTATGGAAGGATGAGCTTTTTTTGCAAGATGAGAGTTTCATGGTATAAATTCCTACCCCCCCCATCTCTCTCTCTCTCTCTCTCTCTCTCTCTCTCTCTCTCTCTCTCTCTCTCTCTCTCTCACACACACACACACACACACACACACACACACACACACACACACACACACACACACACACACACACACACACACACACACACTTTTTTTTGTTTACAGTCATGGATTGCTGAAAAGGATAACTTTCTTTGTCGTCAAAGAAGACAGTTCCATGGTAGGGATGCAGCTCTAGGACAATATCTTCCTAGTTTATGTGAGGCACCCATCCTAATCTTCCACAACGGAATGTCACAAGAGGGGAATATTGCAACCTATGCTTTCAAGACATTATCTCGCTCCTTAGGTGGTCCAATGCTGCCACAAAATGCTGACAAAATAATCCTCGTCGACAAGCTTTTTGGGAGAGAATGTTTTGGTTACTCGTCAGGATATACTGGGGGCCGTGCAGCATAATACTACACATACACAGCAATGGCATTATCTTAAGGGAAAGAAAACCCTACTGAACTCTTAGAGTATGGCAAACATTTAATGATCAGATACAAGGGTGAGGTTACAAATGACATTTGCAAATCATCAAAATGTTGAAATAGTTGTGGTACATATTGAATTTGATTCTATATGCATTTGTGGTACATCGATCATCTAAACTCTAACTCTCTTGTTCTACTGATGATTGGCATATTGCATTGTCTCTCTCCACTTGATTTGACTTTCAAGAGCACTTGAGTTGTTGAATGCGTCTTTTCTCTTTCTTTTTTAAATTTGAAAATGTTTGATTGCATGTATTTTTGTGCTGAAGAGGCCAATACTTGATTTTGTGCATGCGATGAATGGTTCTGCGATAAAATCACTGAAATAACTCCTTTAGACTGTTTGCCTTATTTCGAGAGCCTCCATGTTGTGTGTGTCTGAAGTACACATTTCTAACCATGTAATGAGACTTCTCAAGGCCCTGGGTGTTTCATATACCTGGATTCCCATACTTTTCGATGAAGTATGGCAAATGATTAAAATAATGTGCTACAAAAGAAGAAATTTATTTAGAAATTTAAACACAAACTTAGTACTAAGACTATATGAGGCGCTTTGAATTTACCATGTAATGAGTGATTTGAGTGTCAGTCCATGGTGTCTTGAAGGATTTTTTCAGTAGTAGCTGAAGGTTCTGTTTAAACTTGCTGAGATTATCCTGCGACCAATCATCATTCTCACACATTTGAAATAATATGTCAATGGAACGCCACACATCACCCTTTGCATTGCGAGTTGTTGGCTCTTGGTCTTTCACTGCTAAATGAAGTTTTTTCCAGTGCATATACTCAGCTTTGCTAATGTAGGTAGAGTGATATACTCTCCCTCACTTTGTTAGCTTCACATCTTTCATACCTTGAGGTTTAGATAGAAAATGGCATGCCTTGACCCCACCTATGGATGGTTTGTAGGGTACATCTTTCTCATTGGTTGACCTTTTTTCATCCCGCTGTATTTTCACATTGCCCCCATGTAGACCAATATCTGAAAAAACTAGTTCCAAAGCCTCTAGAGCGACTTGTCGTTCAGATGACTTTTTTATTTTCCAAGCAAACCCAATGTACAGATATACCAACTTCTCCACAATTCAGCAGAGAGCATGCTTGTACAAATTTGGACATTAACAAGTGGTATATTCAAAACTACTCAGAAATTAGAGTCTTGATTGTGACAAGTAGGAGCCTTTCGTCACCACTTTGGGTCCATCACTTTTGCAGGCTCCATGCTATACAAGCATGGAGAATTTTCTATGGAACCCGTTCCACAATTATACATACACTTTAGTGTTTTGAGGTCACCTGCAAGATGCCATTGAACTTGAAAGTCTCCTCTCCCATCTACAGCCAATACCTCGCCTCGATTCATTTGCCTATCAATGATATCTAGAATAGGGGTTTGATGGAACACCCAAAATAAAATTTCATGGTCTTCTTTCTTTACCTACAAGATCAATCCTTATGAGATACAAAAATTAAATCTAAAATTTAGGTACAATAGAGGGCTTGCTAGAGGTGCAAAGTTGGAGATAACTGGATTACTTGAAATGCACCAAGCCACCATATGTTTCTTTCTGATTGAACACTGAAGTATGAAGGGTCATCAGTGGGACATTTGGAAAGGGCCCTATTCATTAATGTGATTGTTACTCGCTCTAGCTTCTTCTCTTTAAGAATCTCACACTCATCTAGCTTCAAAACAAAATGTAGAACACCACCTGTCTCTTCGAATGTGATATTGTAGAACTCTACCATTCTAGTTTGCAGCAAAGTGAGGTCCATGAAGATATTGTTGTACTCATCATAAGTGACAGTAGTTCCCTGTGAGCTATAAATATCTTGAATATGAAATGGACATCCAATTGTTAGGATTTGGATCGTGCTAGCTATGGTGGATGAAAGAGAAACATGGTGCAAGTGTGTGAGTGTATGTAAGCAAGCTTATCACTAAAGTGAATTTGGTTCCAAGATAGGATTAGCTTGGACTCATAAACACAATCTTGAGTATTGACTTAGCTTAGCACAAAGCTCACCATAGACAAGCATGTAGTGCAAAATGAGTTGTTGTTTATTGATTCAAGAAATGAGCTTTAAGTAGCTCTACAGGCTTGCTCCACAGTATCTGGGATAAATCCACTCTCCTCTCCTTGGCTCACACCTTAGGACAAAGCTCACACTTTACAATCCTCCCCTTGAGGTTTGGACTAAGACAAGATACTGAAGATGCATGATCCACACAGGCTAACAAAATCCACACAGGATGGTGATATCCACACAGGAAAGTAAAGTCCACACAGGATGGTAAAATCCACACAAGAAAGATCCACAAAGGATGGTGATGTCCACACAGGATGATAAGCTTGTATCCACACAGGAAAAAGTCCTCCCCTACAAGTAGAGAGTCTGCATCTTCAAAATGGGTCTTCCCAAACGCTACCTTCGTCTTCGTCCTTTTTGTCTTCTACTATGTGAGTTGATCCTCTCTCAAGTCTCTTGCCTTCGTTGCTTCTACTGTTTCTTTCAACTGCTTCATGGCCTGACTTTGTATCCTCCCCTCGAACGAGTACTTCTGTCCCCTTTTTTGTGGTACAATCAGGCTTTATTCCATGCGTCATAATGACATGCAACAATATGCGAAAATATCCTTTGAAAAGGTTTATGCAAAAATTAATGCTCTCTTCCATCTTGGTTATACTCCGAGAGCCCAAGCATGCGGAATTTCTCATACAATTTGTCACAGATTCTTCACTCATGGAGAGATTTTAGCGATTTGGAGACTCTCCAATGCCAATTTCTATCCCATCACAAAAGCACATAATGTCATCCATGTAGACAAATACTATTACAAACATTGCAAGAAAGTGTTGTGCTTGGCTGCAAGATTTGAATTTGTACTTTGGATTTTATTTTATTTTCCCTTCAATGTGAAGCTCCTCTTCACTGTCAGTGAAGCCCCTCTTCACAGATAGGGGGAAATGATTCTTTGCTTTTGATGCTCGAAAGAACTCCCTCTTTGAAGCTGTTGAAGTGGGTGTTCAAGCTCTTTTGAGTGCTTTGGAGAATCTTGATGAAGCCTTAATAGTTTGAATTCTTTGACTTTATGCTTGGACGAGCATTTGGTGCTATGCAGTGAGAACACACTCTAGGGGCCTTGGAGGCTTTTGGAGGCTTTCCTTGGAGGGCAGGAGCAGTGCGGGAAGGGGGGTTTAAAAGAGGCTTTTGGAGTGCTTGGCAGCAGGCTATGGGACTGCCCCCTTGAGGGAGAAGGTCTTTCGGGGCTTTTGTGGCCGGGAGCAGTGCGGGACCTAGGGTGAGCTCAAAGGCTTTTGAGGCAGCACCGTGGGAAGAGGGGCCCCGTAGGGGCGGACCTGAAAGTCTTTTAGAAATCGATTGAGCGCTTGGAGGTCAGGGCAGTCAGGCAAGCGTGGGCACAGCCGGGCAGGCGCGGGCAGTCGGGCAGGGGTGCCGGGGCGCGGGCAGGCGCGGGCAGATCCGTCAGCGCCAAAAAAAAGCTTGCATGGGAACATTCTCCAGCGGACCCGCCAAGTGCCAAAAACCGTTTGAATTACACTTTCACATCCGCCCAACTCGCCCAAGTTAGGCAAATCCAATTTGAGCCTCGGACCCCACAAGGCAAGAAAAGCCTTTCCAATTTGAGCTAACCACCAAGCCAAAGTGCTTCTTTGTGAAGATCTCCGAAAATTTAACTCTTAAGAAAAGCTTAGCAGGCTTTCCACACACACACACCTAAATATAGGCAACCTTGAAGATGGAGTTTGAGATGCTTCTGAGCTCAAATTGCAAAGCTTGAAAGCTCTATGCGAAGCTTGCAAGGAAGGCTTCAAGATGGGATGATTGAAGCTTGATAAGTGCAAGATCGGAAAGATTAATTGAAGGTGCAAAACACTAGAAAATTGACACAAAAGTTGCTTAGGAACGCAAAAAATTGGATGCTAATCTTCTCCCTAATCAAACCTATCTAGCCATGGAGGGTAGTGGCCTCTTGGGTGTGCCAAGGACATGCCCACACATAACTAGATTAAGGCCTAATTAGTGAGATGCAACTAATCATGAAGAATGTTAATGGGCCATGATAATGAAGTGCAAATCGATCTAATGGAGATGCTAATGATTAACACACACTAATGCATAATGAAAATCCTAGCTAGCACACCAAAGCTCTAATACCAAATGTTAGGATTTGGATCGTGCTAGCTATGGTGGATGAAAGAGAAACATGGTGCAAGTGTGTGAGTGTGTGTAAGCAAGCTTATCGCTCAAGTGAATTAGGTTCCAAGATAGGATTAGCTTGGACTCATAAACACAATCTTGAGTATTGACTTAGCTTAGCACAAGCTCACCATAGACAAGCATGTAGTGCAAAATGAGTTATTGTTTATTGATTCAAGAAATGAGCTTTAAGTAGCTCTACAGCCTTGCTCCACAGTATGTGGGATAAATCCACTCTCCTCTCCTTGACTCACACCTTAGGACAAAGCTCACACTTTACACCAATGAAGTCTATCTGTTCATTATTGAGCTGTAGTCTTTCCTTCTAAACACTTGAAGTTGTTGGGAAAAGCTTAGACTTTATTCCCTTTTTCACAAACATGGAAGAGATAGACTATTGAATAATTGAGTAACCTCTTTTACTAACTCCAAGGGAGTCCAATGTACCCTGTATATGTTTGGCAGGCACTGCATTCTTTAAAATGAAATTGTCAACGACATCTCGTTGCAAAACCTTAAACTTTTTGTCATGCATGATATCCTTTGCAAGACCACTAGTTATCAATGGCTTTAAGTGCTTTCCTACATTGGCCTTCGGGTCTATGTTTTCTTTGTTTGGATAGATGGAATCTCTACAAAGAAAGCATAGCTAACATAAATAAACACTTACATTGATTTAAATTAATTAGACAGTTTACAATGTTCACCTCAATGCTTGTGTTCTTTTCTTAAGGTTGCCAGAGCCTACCTTCAACGTTTCAAGATTCCGTAGTTTCTTCTTTCGCACATGAGTGCCTAACATTGTCTCATTATTTTGTAATGACCGTACCTTTGTTCGCAAGACCTGTGATTCTTGTGTGCGCTGCATTACAGTCTTCTCATGATGCAAGTTTGAAAGTCTTTGAATCTCATTTGCTTGGTGCTTCACCATGTCTTCATAAGTTTCTGATTTGTTGTTTAGAGCTTTACAGTAGCCAAGCAATCCATTCTCTCCATTACTACAAAGCTCAATAAGTTAGTGGGATTTGAAAATGCTGGGAAAGCATTTGTCATGGGATTCAATGGATAGAGTGAGCCTTTTGTCCAAATATCTAAGTGTTTTTCTCCCTCTACTCTGAGTCTCTCTATCATGATCGGTGTCACTTTGATGTTAGTTTTGCCTCGCTTACACAATGGCATATATTGGGGATCCAGGTCAATGTGTAGATGATAGAAGGGTCTTTTAAGGAATACATTTGTGGGGGTGGAAGAAGAAAGGGAAAGAAAAGGAGGATTTCTTTAAGGTCGGCGCACAAACAGTGAGAGAGTAAGGAGAGAGCAGATTTGGAAGGATACGTCCTATTTCCTTTAGTCATCCATTCCATGTACATCAAAATCCCTCCAATTCTAGGACGTTCACTAAATGCAACTCAAAACGATTTATTCTTCAATCACACGGTCGTTATGACACTGTGGCAAGAATCTACTTGTAAGTACACTTTTCGAATGGTTATTCCAACTTTACATTTGCTTTTACCACACCTAATTTCTAGAGAGAGAAATTCAAAATTCTATTTTTCATAGAACGCCCTCCAAATGACCTCCAAAATTTCCTAATGCTTGGTTGTCTCATGCCCCAACCTTGGCACTTTTTTCTACTAAGCCTTATGGATTGTTATTTACCTTTCCCCCTTTTCATGTTCTAATTAATGAATATATTCCTCTTCAATTGCACATAAGAAAATTTGTTGATCCTTATCCCACCTATAGAGTTGTTATCCTATCGAGGTATATTTCAAAACTTCAATGTCAATGCTCTTAATTGGAATCTACCCATATTTTTTGGAAACGTCTTGTTTGATCGATATTCTACCAAGTACTTTGCCCACTTTGGAGTGACCATAATTTGAAACAAGGTTGCCAATAGTACTGGACAGACACATCGAAAATACTATCCACCGAGATATCAATCAAACGTCTTGTTTGATCGATATTTTATCAAGTACTTTGCCCACTTTGGAGTGACCATAATTTGAAACAAGGTTGCCAATAGTACTAGAGAGACCTATCGACAATACTACCTACAGATATGCACATTGTTTCATTGATGTACCCATGATATCACCCTCTATGAATTCCTATATAAGCGGCTTTGTTTAATGCATAATCAGGGCTTACTTCAAAGTATAGATTGTGCCTCTCATGTCTTTCACTATACACCCACACATTTCTGAATGCTACACTCACTAATCCATGCTAAATCAATCAAGTGGTATCAAAGCTATAAGGGTTAGTCTACTCCTTAACTATATTATGCCTCTAGTTAATGTAGTTATTCCTTTCAATCTATGCTTGGTTAATCAAGTGAAGGCATGTACCATCCTTGGTAAATCCATCATTGCATTGGAAAGTGTGTGTGCAGACTTTCATTAATCACTTAAGCATCCTCATAATCCCTTACCCAATCTTATCATTAAGTATTCCTCATAATCTCCTTAATTGAGCACTTCAATTAGTTTTAAGTTAGTTTTTTCACTTTCTTTTGCAATATTTTGTTAACCTTACCTGAGTAATTTCTTGCTTTGTCTTTAAATTTTAAGCTAAAATTGGTTTGTGGAGAAAGCGCTAATTCAAGGTCTCAAATTCATGTGTAGCTTAGGGATCCAAAAGGCATCCATGCTAGACTTCACTTTAGAGGTGTCCTACTTTGGCTGGCTATTCTCTCACATATCATTTCTTACACACAGTAAGGGTATTTTGAGCATACGTCAAGTCCCTAGTGTTCCCTAGAAATCAATAGCTAGTGAGCAAGTGGAAAAAGTTTAGGGCAAGGTAGTTGGTAGCAGTGATGCAAGCATTGAAGCCCATTCGTAGTGCAAGAGACAACCGACACCATCTACTCACCAAGGGACAACACATCGTGATGCTTAAGAGCATCACTAAAAGCAAAATCAAAGCCAAATTGGGGTAGTTGTAGTGAACAATGGGGCTCAACAGGAGTAATGCAAGTCAAGGGAGTCTTGGAAATCAGGTCTCATAAGGCATCTTCCATTGTGGGTGGAATAGATTGGTGGCCCGTGTGTCAGCCTCAACCTCCTGGGTAACACATACAAACTTAGCATAGGTAGTGCACACAATTCATGGCCACAAATAGCATTCTATAGATCTTGCACATTCACAACAGTGCATAGCTTCTAGCAGCAAGCGGTCTGTGCTCAAAGAAATGGTTTTGGTGCACATTTATTGAAAGCAACATCATCTTGGATTTGGTCAAAAAACACTTGCTAGCTTTTTCTTTTTTGGCAAAATTTCTCAAGAAACACAGTCATCACTAGGGAAGGCATCTCAAAGGCAATCAAAAAAGACATTTCAAATTTTATTCTGAAGTTACGAAGGGTTTGCTAACTTTGCTTAAAGTGAGTTCGCATGCTGTATCTACTTTGATTAAAGTGGGTTCACGTGCTCTATTGGGGGGAGATTTTTATTTTCCTTTGAGGGGCATATCACACCTTTCAATTGATTAAGCTAAAGGTGTCTTTCACTTATCTAAGAGGAAACTCATGAAAGAGATCTTACGTACGGAGTACTTTCAACTTTGGGCGCACTCACAATTGTGGTATGAAGATTCCAAAGTAATGTATAACATAAAGCATACAGAAAATCTCTCTATCTCATTGTATAGACGTGATGCAATTTTTTATGTATGCCAAACATCTTTAAAGGAGAAGAAGAAGGTGGAGCTTCTATCCTATACAAGCTTGACGAAAAATGAGGATAAACAAAAGGAGCAGGGAAAGTGTTGCAGCAAATCAAAAGGCGATGAAGGGACACTGACAACTTGTAGAGGATATGGGTGATACTTGGCCTCCTTAATGCAATATTTTTTAGGATAGCATGTTTCTAGTTCATTCATTGTTTGAGGGGAGGGATTTTTATTTTGTGTGATTATTGAAATATAGGCCACTATGGGTGGGTGGTTAAACATGGTCAGCTGCCCATCCCCTTACTAAGACCCCTCACTAACTCAATATACAATATAATTTGTGTATAATAGAGAATAAGTAGATGCATGATTGTTGTACTTGTGCTCCACAAGATGTCCCTTGCTCGGAAGAAAGACATATTGTATGTACCATGGCTGATGAGGTAAAGAGAAAGGTCATCCTTGAAAATAGTTGGATCTATCTCAAAGGAACGGGTTGTAATGTATATGAGTATTGCACTCTTATGCAACAAAATGCACATCACAAAGCATATGAGGAAAGAAGCAGGAATGTTGAGGTGTCATCTCAAGAAGAAAAGTCACTTGAGGAGGATGCAAGTCCACCCAACAGATACCAATAGGGAATCATGATCTATGAGACCAACTCACGCTTGTGAATAAGCTTTTGGAATTGTAATGGCTATCCATGGAATGCGGGAATTGGCATTGATGACCTTACCAATGACTCCTATGTGATACTTCTTGTCAAAACATGGGAGCATGATGCTTAACAAATTCTTGGATTTGACAAATATGATGTGCATTCTTTGATGTGGGCAAAAAATGCAAAGCAGCGTAGAGGTCAAGGAGGTGTAGCATGTATGATTAAAGGGTTTGAAAGATGTTTCCATTGTCAAAGAAGATAAGTATAAATGCTACTTGTGGCTAAAAATCAGCCCATCAAATGGTCAACTCATGTTTGTGGCTGGTTGTTACATTCCTCACTATGACTCCAACTTTTATGCTCGCTTGGATATGGATAGAGAGCAGCCCTTTGTTGAACTAGAGGAAGACATTTCTCATTACAAAGACCAGGGTGAAGTCATTATCTTTGGAGACATGAATGCTTGCGCAAATACGTTACAACACAAAACACAACAAGTCGACATGCCGCATGTCTCAAGAAGAATGGATGACTCATAAATGTATAATCAAAGTTTTAATGATGCAAAAGAATTGGACCACTATAGAAAGTCACTTCCACATATGTGCAATAATACCAGAATGCTCATTGCAAATGGTGTGTCTTTATGGCAAGGCACCAACGACTTTACATGTAGAAAGCACAATGGTGATAGTGTGATTGACTATATGTTGTTTTTGGAAGCCACTCTAGAATGCATACAAAGCTTTACACTTGGTGAATGGAATCCGGAATTGGATCATAGGAAGTTATGTATTGACCTCAAGTGTGGTAAAAGACCCGAACCTGTAGCCTCCAATTATGATGTGAATCATTCACCTATGTCTAGACTTCAAACAAGCACTTATATATGCTAATATGTTGGACCAAATGTTAAGCATGATAGAGCATCAAGAGAGCCCAACATTAGAATGCAAGTGGAAAGTTTTCAAAGAAGTAATTTTCTCTTGTGCGAAGGAATGCTTTTTGGTGAAACACATGTCTTGCAAAAGGTCTAAGAAGGGTAGCACCAAGAAGAAATGGTTTGACATGGAATGTAGTCAAGCCCGAAACCACTTGCTAAGTTTGGATGTAAGCAAAGATAAGGAAGTTTACTTGGAACTTTCACACACATACAAAGCCCTTGTTCAAAAAAAGAGGAGAAGGTGGGAAGTCAAAAAACAACATATTTTAGCACAAGAGAAAGCACATGCATGTGGCAAGTTTTGGCAAAATCTAAAAGGCAAGCGTGTTGAGAGCTTTCGTGACTTGACTCTTGAGGATATGTATACGCATTGCAAGAACCTCTATGAGCAACCCAATGTTGATAAGATGGAGTGTTGTAGCTCCCTTCCGTTTATGCCTCCCTTCTTTACCATTAAATATGTATGTCGCGCTCTTGAGAAACTTGCGCAGGGGACCTTCAAGGTGTCAAGGCTGAAAATATTAATTGGACAAGCGAAAAAACACGATACTGGATACGTGATAGGTTTAACCTTGAACTTCAGCACGGCATGCCTCATGATTGGAGTACAAATTGGATCAAACTTTTTCACAAAGGAGGATATGTAAACAATGTGAACAACTATCGCACTATAATGGTTGGTTCTTTGATGGCAAAGTTATTTGGATGTATCATGGAGATGAAGTCAAGTGAATGGGCTGAAAAGAATGGAAAACCTGTGCTTGGTCAAGCAGGTTTTTGAAATCATCATAGCACTATTGATCACCTTGTCACTCCTCAAGTTCTTATGGAAGCGTCTCGATTGAAAGGAAAATAAAATTATTGTTGCTTTGTAGATTTCAAGAAAGCTTTTGACATGGTACCGCGAGGAAATCTTTGGAGACGTTGGTGCAGCCAAAGTCGATCTAAGCTAGGAAATGGTCTATGCCAGGCAGAGGCAATATGCAAGTGCAATGCAGAAGGCTAGGGCAGGTGCCAAGGACCTGGGCAGCCAAAGGGTAGCGGAGAAGTATGTCTAAAGTGTGTCTTTAGGCCAAAAGTGTTGCGGGATGGTCCGGATGGGATGGTAGATAAAGGTGTCTAAAATGCCCAAGTCAGTGCTCTAGAATGTAGTGTGCAGCGTGCTCTAGAAGCCGATCCAGACGGCCCGTCAAACAGAGCCTCGGTGTGCAAGATACTGAAGTTTAAAGGCGGACTGTGTAGCAAATCCCCGATGGACAGGGTAGCTGGGGACAGGTGGCCCAGACAGGTGTCAGTGGATACATGTGTAGAGCTCGAGTTACGAAGAATGCTTGTCTTCGCGGATTGCAAATCGGAGCTCTAGTTAGCAAGATATGGTCAGTTGAAAAGTTGACCGCATTGGAGGATGCGCCATTTGACATCGTTTTGGCCTCGGCAATGTTCTCGCTGGTAGTGTGCATCATGCGGAGCTAGGACAAATCGACGGCACGTTAATCGGGTTCTGGGTCAGCAAGATATAGTAGGACTAAATTGGGCGCTAGTGTAAATGAAGAGATTGACAGGTGTTTTCTGCCTTTTTTGCAGCCTCGGATAGCGCACTCGAAAGGATCCGAAAGTGGCAAGATTCTTATGGTCCAAGACTGGCACGACAAAGGTTCAGCAAAAGGCTTAGCGGCTCGAACTTCCGACCATTGAGCAGGATATGGGGACCGGGAGAAGGAAGGCAAAAAAGGGAGTTTTTTAAGCTAAAATTTTGGGCCTTGGATGCCTTCCTAAGAGGGAATGCCCCAGCAACTGCCACATGGCAAAGGGGGTAGTCCCATATGGGGGGTACAAGGTCCGGATGGCGGTGTCAAGAGTTTTTTGGAGCAAGGGATTGCGCATATGTACATATACATGCATGGTGCATCAAATAAAGGATTGCCCATTTTCCTTAGCCAGGTGGTTATGTGGGGCCCACATGTGTACAAGTAGGACAGGGTGTACATAGTGCATCGATTTTCACTATTACCAGTACCACTGTGTTTTTCTACAATAATGAGGAGTTTATAGCGTGTAAAACTTCTCGAGGAAGCTATCCGCGGGCCGACGACATGCGGTCAGCAGGTGCGTCAGATGGCATCTAGTGGCGTCAGGAGGGCGAACGAGGTCAATATTTGCACGCAGATGAGGACGGACACAACGTGGGTGTTTTCTTGTGAGAGTTACGCAGAAAGGTCATCATTAGGACCACTTTTTGGGGCCACTTCACGTGGTGGAGAGATGCATTATTGAAAAAAAGTTGAGTGCCAGGTGTGCGGATGATGCAAAAAGGTGACAACTATGCACTGCGAGGTAAGTTTTTGGCCTGTTCGGGGTCCGTTTGAGGTCATCTAAAAGGCCAAGAGTGCCCAACTAAAAAAGCTAAGTGTGGGCACTGAAAAAACTGAGAGAAGACCAGAAAAAACGTGGAGAAGAGAGGAGGAACAGCCGCAGGTGTGTTTTTGCTCATTTTGGAGCCTGTTTTGGCCGTAAACTGCTCATCCGAGGTCGGATTTGAGCACTTTGACATTGTAGACTGGGGTTTTGGGCCGTTCCGGACGCGATGGCGCTGTCCATTTTGCCAAATTCCTCACTCTTTTTCTGTTGTTTTTCTGTGTAATCTTCTCCGGTAAGTGAAGCTTCTTCTCCGATTTGTGATTGTATATGGTATCTTTTACCCATATTGTGTGAGCTGTTTGCCCCATTGGTGTTGGCCCAAGCTCATTTGTATCTAAACATCAGAAGTTCTCCTCTTTTGAGCTGAGTTTTTGTGTGTGTGTGTGTGTGTGTGTGTGTGTGTGTGTGTGTGTGTGTGTGTGTCTGTGTGGAGTGGGCAAGTGGATAGTCTCTCTCCTCTCACTCCAGAGGTGTGTTCCCTGTCTCGGCCAGGTGTGTTGTGTACGCCGAGTGGTGCCCCATAGTGTGTGTGTGTGTGTGTGTATCTTCCCAAGAGTGTGTGTCGGGTCGTTATAGAGGCGCTGTGTGTGTTTTCATCCCGCTCACAGCGGGAGATTAAGCCTAGCCCGTGAAGCTTCATTAGGTATGTGTGAGAGGGTGAGGACTCTCTTGAAAAGGTGGTTATGGTGTGCCTTGAGGCGTGCGTCCCTGCAGGGTGGAGCTCCGGCTCTGCGCCGTGCTGCATCTAGTAGAGTCTGGCCAGGAGGGACGGCACGGTGGCGCGCGCCCGTGTGAGGAAAGAGGCCGACGATATCCATTGATGATGTGGCAGGCCCCGATGAGGGGGTCGTTCCCACGGCAAAATTTTGGAAAGGGAGAGAGGAGGCATTAGCAACATCGCTAATGCGCCCCTCCCCCTTGCATGAGAGGGGTGTGTCCCATAGGGCTGAAAGGGAAGTAGCAAGGTAGCCTGCAAGGGGAGGGTCCTGCAGCGAGACAGTGAGCATAGAAAGAGAGAGAGAGAGCCTGAGGGTGGAAAGGAGCCCATTTCAAGGGCCGTCCGGGCAAAGCAAAGGCCAAGGCAGAGCAATGGTAAGGCCGGACCAAAAAAAGGGTGAAGGAGATAAGGGAAATAGAGAAAGAGAGGAAGAAGGTGTGAGTCGGAAAAATGAGCCAAAGGAGCAATGCAAAGTGGGCATTCCCAAAGGGGTAAAAATAATGAGGGAAAAAATAAAAAATGAAAATTTCCTAGGGGGCAATAGCGACATCGCTAATGCCCCCCCCCCCAAAGAGCAAAAGAGAGAGGAAGAGAGCAGATGGAGTAAAGCAGTTTCCCCCTTCCAAAAAAATGCCAAATCGAGATGCGAGATTGTCCAATTAAAGTGTAAATTCCAAAATTAAAGGGCCCCCCTCTAAAAGTCAAAATTGGATCAAATTAGGGGCTTTTTTTGTGCCGTTTGAAGCTTGCAAAGTGGAGTCCTCTGATAGATCAACCCCTTTGTAACTTTTTCTTGAAAATGGCCATAGTGATGGCAGTGCAAGCCAGTGTACATGCCTTTTGAAATGCAATCAAGCCACTATTGCCTCATCTTGATGTTGTTTCCCCTTCCCCCCTTCTCTTTCTTCTGCTTTCATGTTTCTCCTCGATGCCGGATGTGTGGATGTGTGTGCGATGGTGTTTTGTGTGAGAGAGTGAGATTGAGCGGCTGTGAACGTGTATAAGGGTGGAGACAGGCCGTGGCAGTAGGTGTGCGTTGTGTGGTGGATTTGCGGAGTGTGTGAGTAGTGAAAATGAGCAGGCAATGGTCTGTTAGTGTAAAGTGTTTCTTTGAAGGCGTTTTTCGAGAGGATAGGGGTGATGTGGATACCTTGAGCTATAGAGAGGCCCTTGTGTTGGTGTCGGGCGTGTTCCCCCTCTCCATTTTCTAGTGCCCCCATGGAGGAGCACGTTGATTGCTCCCAGCTAATCGAAAAGAAGCATTTTTTTGCGTTGGAAGTCATGGCAACTAGAAGCTATGGATTGATTGTCACAAGTGAAGAGAGCCCTAATGAGTGGATGTCGGATTTCGATCTGTATATGCTATCGTTGCGTATGTCAAACGAGGATAGCAAAATGCAGACTTTTCCTTTAGTGATGCGTGGTAAAGCTAAAGCATGGTACGAAGCGTTGGAAGGCGAGCCGAAGTGAGCATGGCCGGCTCTACAGGCAAGGTTTCTTCATGAATTTTGCAAGGAGGCATCCCCAGTAGAGAAGGATGCGAGGCTGAAGGTGCTTAAGCAAGATGTAAGCGAAGAGTTCAATCTGTTTTTGGGTCATTTCAAAGAGCGTTGAGCAGAGCTAGCGACAACCATGCAGTTGGCTAATGGAGACTACTTCAAGCTAGACAAGTTTATGGCCTGTCTGCACCCCAAGGTGAGAGAAAAAGTCAATTTCAAGAGCCCAAAGAATTACAATGGTGCGGTAGCGATCGCGCGATCAAAGAGCAGAAAGATAAAGAAGAAGATAGAGCAGGGTGTGTCAGGCTATGAGATGATGGCCCATCTTCAACCGCAGAGTCCGAGAGAGGTTGTACAAGAAGAAAATCATGGAAATCAAGGTGTAGCTGTTGTACCGCAAAATTGGGTGCCCACGGTGCAAGATTTTCTGAGCAAATGCAAGATTTGTGGCTCAGTGTGATGGATAGAGGACAGCCAAGAGGAGCAAGGGGCAAGGCAAGGACGCTGCCAGGTAGGTGTTACAATTGCATGGAAGAGGGGCACTATGCACCCGATTGTCCTCAACCACAGAGAGAAAGAGGAGGCATCTACCCGCTTTTTGGTAGAGGTCAAGGTCAAGGTCAATTCAATGGTCCAAGAGAGCAAGCGATGGAGAATCCTGTGCAACCAGCTCCTCCAAACGGACTAAGGTCCCAAGAGTGAACATTGTCGGGGTGGATAAGCAGGATGTCAAAGTTTTGGCTAATAAGAGAGCAAGAGCTGAGAGAGAGACAGAAAAAGAGCAGGAAACCAGAGCTCGGAAAGGCAAAGAGAAGGTGTATGAAGGTAGAGAGCAGCCCAAGCCTAGCAAAAGAAGGAGGTGTTGCAAAATCAAGCAAGCGGATTTCCAACTAGGGTGTGGCTGTCCCGAGTACAATCTAGTAAGTGATGTTCCAAATCAAAAAGAAAACATTACTTTTGGTCAGTTGTTAGCTTTAAATCCAAAGTTAAGAAGGCAGTGGTCCACAAGTGTCAGCACCAGGCTGCCGAGAGCTAACGAAAATGTGCAAGCAGTGCAAAACATGGCTTTGAGGGTAGGTAGCCCCACTGATATTCTTCCGCTTGTGGATGCAATTATAGAACAGAGGATGCAGGTCCAAGCCTAGATAGACGGTGGAGTGCACGTTTGTGTTATGACAGATGCAGCCATGAAAGAGACAGGGGTCAAGGCAGTAGTCAAATCGAATGTGCACATGATGATGGGCAACCATACTAAGGCCAAATGTTTGGGTGTGGCTCAGGATGTGAAGGTCAAGGTGATGGGCATAGAGTGCCTGATAGACTTCTTTGTGATGAAGGCAGGAGATAATGCTTATCCAATCATTTTGCGTAGGCCATGGCTTTTGGCAATAGGAGCTAAGCAAGATTGGGAGAGCAAAGTGTTCACCTTGCCTGACAAAGAAAAAGACAGACAAATTGTGCTTGATTTGAAGACCAAGGAGAGCAATTTTCTTCCTATGGCAGTTAGAGATGAGGGTGACATGACGAGCTACGAGTACGATGTTAAGTATGGAGCCTTATTTACCCTTGTAATTTTCTGTGGTAAAAGCGCACATTTGTAAGGCCCCCATTATGAGGAGAAGCCATCATGCGTGAAGGAAAATCACTCACCGGAAACCAAAATTTTCACAAACAAGAATCAAGGGCAACTTTAGAGGCCTCGGGGGTGGA
Source organism: Adiantum capillus-veneris (assembly GCF_014529385.1). Lineage (NCBI taxonomy): Eukaryota > Viridiplantae > Streptophyta > Polypodiopsida > Polypodiales > Pteridaceae > Adiantum > Adiantum capillus-veneris. The sequence continues at coordinate 10,178,209 of NC_140940.1, forward strand.
GGCCCCCGAGACTTTTTTTTCCGTCGGAATATTATGGCCGGACGGCGGTCGGAAAGTGGTCGGAAAACAACCGGTCGGTTGGCCGGTGGCCGGTAGTCAATGGCCGATGGCCAGTGGTCGGAAGTCAATGGCTGGTGGCCGATGGTCGAAAGTCAATGGCCGGTGGCCAGTGGCCGAATTCAAAAGCGGACTTGTCTTCTCAAGAGCGGCCACACATGGACGGATTGGAGGGTCCGATTTGGACTTATTCGCACAACGGCGGCTACACATGGCTGTCTCTCATAAGAGAGGGCAGCCCTTTTGGCCTATAAAAGGAGGCCATTTCTACACACATTTCATAGTGTGAAGTTGATGCAACAAGGTGAGTGTGAGGTGGTGAGAGTGAAGCAAGGCGGGAGCTATATTAAGGGTTTAATCCCTTTGTAAACTACTTCTTCTTTTGAAGTGCTAAAGCCATTGAGTGGCTGCTTTCCCGTGGACGTAGCCCACATTGGGTGAACCACGTATATCGTGTGTACTGTCTCTCTCTCTCTCTCTCTCTCTCTCTCTCTCTCTCTCTCTCTACTCTATAATCTCTTGTGTGTGAAATCTATCTCTCTCCATTAAGTAATCTACTCAAAAATCTATTTAGCTACGCCTTATTTCCTAACATACGAGACAGAGATGGGCTATGATGAAGGCTATACTAGCATAGAGGAAGAGGAGAGCAAGAATGACATGCTGAAGATAGATGCAGACTTATTCGGGGTCACCATAGACAATTCCCCACCTAAAGAAGAAGGTATGAAGCCTCAAGCTCATGGTTTAAGCATAGAGGAGGTTCCAAGCATGTTGAGTGAAGATTTAACCAAAGGTGAAAAGGAAGGTTACGTTCAACTGTGTGAGTCCTATCCAAATCTATTTGCGACGGAGTACAAGCATTTGCGAGGTACAAAAGGGGTTGAGCACAAGATTGTTCTTAAGGAGGGGCATAGGCCTAAAGCACAGAAGCTAAGAAGACTAGAGGAAATCCAAAAGCAGGCCCTTTTGTAGGAGATCAATAAGCTGCTGGATGCTGGCATCGTATTCCTTGTGAAAGAGTCAGAGTGGGTCTCTCCAGTGGTCATAACCCCTAAGAAGAATGGGAAATGGAGAGTGTGTGTCAACTACAAGCCCCTGAATGCTGCAACCAATAGGAATCACTATCCATTGCCGTTTCAAGACGAGATCCTTAGGGATTGTACTTTAAGACCAGTTGAAGACCACGTTCATATCTCCAGGGGGTTGTTTCGCTTACCCGCAGGATGCCATTTGGATTGGTGAATGCATATGCCACCTCCAAGATTGGATGAACAGGGTATTTAGTCCATACTTGGGCCGATTTATCAAGGTCTTTATGGATGATATAAATGCTACAGTTCAAGATTGGAGCACCTATCGAAGCTGCAGTTATGCTTTCAATGGATTGATGAAAAAGGAGGTCAGCTAAACCCCAAGAAGTGCAAGCTAGCACAGCCTCAAGCGCAGCTGTTAGGTCATGTGGTGTCGCAAAACGGTATAGAGGCTGATATTGAGAAGGTGAAGACGTTGGTGCTGATGGAGCCACCATCAGATGCTCAAGGTTTGGCTTCGTTTGTTCATAATCTAAAGTATCTATCACGTTTCTTCTAGATGCTATCACAATATGTGCATCCTCTTCAAAAGAGGGCTCAACAAGCGCATGGTTATGAGTGGGATGGAGAAGCTCAAGAGGCCTTTGATAGGGTCAAGGAGATTTTGTGTCAGTTGCCAGCGGTATGTCCTCCCAATCGAGAGGATGACTTCTATGTTTCTATGACAGTGGGCACAATTGCTATTGGAGTGATTCTATTGCAAAAGGTAGGAAGAAGCAACAAGCCGATATACTTCAAGAGCAGGGTGATTAGCCCAGGAGAGGTTACCTACACCGAGGCAGAGCAATGGGTGCTGGCTCTGGTCTTCGCTTGCAAGAAATTCAAGGTGCATCTAATTGTGCACAAGTTTTTTGTGTTGACAGCTAATAATCTATTGCCAGAGGTAGTGCCACATTTGAAGCTAGGAAGGAGGATTATGAAGTGGGTGTTGGAGCTGCAAGAGTTCGAGTTCGAGTTCAAGGTAGATCACACGAGTCGGTCTCACTTGGCGGACATTCTTGTCAACAAGGCTGTCGATTTGTCGTCCTATCCAAGAGTGGTACGACATGAAGCTAAGGAGAAATCTGACTTGGAGGATGCTTTTACAATGTAGTTTGACGGAGCGTATCCAAGGGTAGTACAGAAAGTATGAGGAGGTGTGGTGATACACGATCCACACGGCAAAGCTATATTTTTGAAGGCGTATGATCTAGAGAATGTCCACACCAATAATGAGGCGGAGTATCTCACTCTGCATTTGGGTCTAAAGCAGTGTATAGAGTTTGGCATTTCAAGGTTGGTACTGAAGGGAGATGCGTTGCTAGTCATCAAGCAACTGTTAGGCCAATGGCAGGTAAAATGCAATTCTTTGAAGCATTGGTTCTTTTCCATCAAGAAGATGCTAAAGTCTTTTGAGGAGGTCTAGTTCAAGCATGTGAGAAGAGAGAAGAACCAAGAGGCGGATCAGTTAGCAAGTAGCAAAGTGCAAGTGCATGTTGCAGGTCTATATGTGGCCCGAGTCACTTAAGCAAGTAGGGAGACTCTAAAGGAGATTGAAGGGTTTTTTAGTACAGGGCAATTTTTGGAGAGTTTGTCCAAGTTGCAAAAGAGATAGGCCCACAAGTTCACACTGATAGGTGAGGATCTCATGAACTATGGGCACAATGGAGTGATTAGAAGGGTGATGTACAAAGAAGAGTGTTTAAGGCATAGACATTCAGAATAGACAAAGCACAAAAATTAGAATGAAACTGGAACTAGAACAGAACACAAAAATTGACAACAAACTAAATCCTCCATAACTTCTGCCTTCACATTCCCAAGAAGATATTGATCGACAATTACATAGTTGGAGAATACTAATGGGCAACGCCCTTTCCCAAGAACACCCCTTGGAATCCCAAAAATACAAAAGTTGATATTCCGAATTCCACTAAGGTAAAACATCCAAAATTCCCTAGGCTTAACACCTGGCGCAGTCCGGTGGCTAGATCCATAGGCTAACCTGGACCCACAATCCCTTGATCAAGTGATCTGCTCCCCAGCAACTCCTTCTACATCTGTCTCCACAGCCTTTTCTGCCACAAAACTCGGATCCGCTTTCTTTTCCACATCTGATTCCCCGTTTGATTTCCACTTCCGATTTCGCCTGCTTTTCCACTTTCGATTCCACTCCACCTACCAAATTCTGATCTGGTTCAAAAAAGCCACTGCTCAACTCCGCCTTCCACTTACTCATACCCCATGCACTTAATTCAATTCCCTTGCTTTTATTCTTCAACTCCTCCATCTCTGCAACCAGCCTCTCATTCTCCATCTTCAATGCCTCATTCTCCCTCCTAATGCTCTCCTTTTCAGCTTGTTGAAACCAATTCTTGAAGTGGTCCGTCGACACTTCCATATGTTCCCTCCAAAGCCTAGTTGTTGTATTCCACATCTCCTGCGCGTATTCTAGCACTTCTTGCTTCAAGGCATCCGCATCCAAATCAGCTACTAAGAGACCTGTCATCCCCGCCATCAGCTTTCCCTTAACATTTTCAAAAAACATTTTGCCCGTCTTCTCCTTAACAGTCAATGAACTGCGACGTTCGCACACTTGGATGTGATCTCCAACACCTCTCACCACCTTAATCTTATAATGATGAATTTTCACCTCGATTCGGGCACACCATGCAAGATTCGCCCAAAAAATATTCGTCCTTAAATGAGTCACATCAGCACTAAGCGAGTTTTTAGCCTTAAAGTGAGTACCCCCACTAATGAGTCCCCTTGACCCTTTTGCCCAATTCCATTCCTTTGAATTTCCTCTTTCTGGACTTCCAATCCCACAGTCTGAATTCCAATATCCAGTCCGCCATTCGAATTCTGAATTCCAGATCCCTTTACAGGTTGAACATACTTTGACATTAAATCTGCATTCTGCTGAACATCCTCTACTTCCACATTTACATCATCTGCTTGACTCCCAAATTGACAAATGGCTTGACAATCGCCATGATAAAATTCAGCTCCATCTGCATTTCCAAAGATGACTTCATCATTTGCTGCAATATCTTTAGCCTTCCGCAACATCCACTGTGAAATTTCAAGAACTTTTAATATCTAAATTTGCGTCTGCATTTTCGCCTGAATCTGAATTCCAATATGAATCTAAATTTGAATCTGAATCTCACTCAGAATATGAATCTGAACCAAAATCTAACACTTGGGATACTCCTGTTCATGTCCCTTATACAATAGTGCCCTATCAACTCCTACATATTTGTTCTGATTTTGTCCAATCCATGAAGAAAATGATGTTGTTAATCCCCACTGAGTATCGATGTCATCCTCCTTGTGACACTAATTGTCATACCTCTTCATCAAGCTTTCCACGGCTTCCATTAAAATTTGCATATGAATTGGTCTTTGCATCCAAAAGTGCAGTTGAATCCAAATCCAAAATTAAGACTAAATCTGAATTGAAATTTGAATTTGAGTCTGAATCACATTCGGCATCTTCCAAAATTTGACTTGCTTTATCAACAACTGAAAATTTTCCCTCAATATCTCTTCATATCCATCTATATGAAACTGCTGCAATATAGAATGCCACCTCCAACTTCCAATATGAATATCATCATCCTCAATCTCCTCCATTATACTGCTGTCATCTTCTGGTCCTTGCTGCTGCAATTGTTGCTTGGCTCTTTTGACATCCTCTTTTGACATTTGCTTTGAAGTCCGCTTGAAATGACAAAATTCTGCCATGATATCCGCATTAGCATGCACATCCTCCATTTGCTGCTGACAATTGTCCTCTTCAAATGTATGTGAATTCCCAATGAGCACTACACTTCGATCAGTCAAAAAGGAATAATCCTCATGTGCTTCATGGACACACTTCCATGGTAGGATAGAGGTAACCAGGGTTTCTGCCCGGCTCTGTTCCCTGACCTCATGTTGCTCCTCCTTACCTTGCTGCCTTTTATCCTGCTGATATTGTTGATCCTACACATGGTCTTCTTTTCGACTTCCCACTTGCATTTGTTGAGATACCACCCATTGATTTTCTGATCGAAACTGTTGTGTACATTGTTGGGATACAATTTCCAGAAGATTTGATAACTGCATGTTTCCATTAGTGGATCTTCGTGGTGACAATTCCTCCGAAACTGAGTTGTTCATTGTTGTTGCTGCAAATTCCTCCTGAGTACATATGATTTTTGAAACTTCTTCCTGCTTTCACTCTTCATTTGTAATCCTACATACATTCTCAATTGAACCCAAAAATAAATCAATCACCTCTTCTTCTTCATTCCTCTCTCTATCCATCACCTCTCCGTTCATCAGACTATCCACCTGTCCATTCCTCACATTATCCGCCTCTTCAAATGGTCTTTGATTTCCGTGAACAAGATTTTCAATATGTATGATTTGCTTCTCCTTTGAATAATAAATCTCATTGACAAGTGACAACACCGACATCAATTTCAGCAATGGATATTCCGTCTCCACTCTATGAGCACACTCCAGTGGTAGGGTAGGGGTATCTAGGGGCAGTATTAGGCTCTCTTGGCCAACCTCCTTTTGCACCTCCTTCTCCTCCACATTTGGTATCCCCACATGATGGATGTCCGTCTCCAAGCCAACCCATCCATCATCATCATCACTTAATTCATCTTCGAACTCAGCCGCATATGCATCCCTCAATCTCTCACATGCTTCCTGCAATTAACTCACCTCCTTTCTGCTGGAACATGATGTCCTCCTCTTTCCTTTATGATTAGTCAACCACTCATATGCCCTCTCTAAGTCATCCTCAGAATCTTCCAACTTATCCCATGCTACCTGTGTCCCATCAACTGATGCTTTATGCATTCTTCGACTAAATTTTTGCAGTTTTGAACACAAATCCACCATACACCACTTCCTACATGCATCTCCCTCTGAACATGAATCTCCCTCTGAACACTCATCAACTGCACACGGGCAATCCTCCACTTCATGCTTCTGACTCATGCATACCTTGCATTTCTTTCTCTTCTTCTTTTGACTCTCTATGGCGCTTATCCGCTAGAACTTTGATTTGAAATTTGGCTGCTTTCTAACTTCCACATTTGCAACAATTCTAATTCCAAATTCCGCAATTTGACTTAAAACTCTGCAACAGTCATTTTGATTTGAATTATGATTCTGCAAACTTATCTGATTCCTGATTCTGGTGGTACTCAACTTCTTGCACTTCCTCCTAGTGGAACTTGACTCCCATAACTCCCCCTGGTGGAATTGATCCACCGGAAGATGTTAAAGAAGTACGTATACAAGCAGGAAGCTGAGTGGGAGACAAATCTAGAGAAGTGTCTCTGGGCATATAGGACGTCCTATAAAGTAGCTACAAATTTCACTCCATTTGAGCTAGTCTACGATAAGGAGGCTGTGTTGCCAGTGCATGCGCAGTCAGGTGCTTTGAAGGGTATGTGGTGTGTCAATGCCACTCAATAAGGAGCTCTACAGGATCGGATAGCCAATTTAGAGGCTTTACACATGGACAGAGAGGATACGGCAAACTACTATGTGAAGCAGAGGGAGAAGCGGGTTGCCAAGTTCAATCAGAACCTATCGGCGGACAAGAAGATAGAGGAAGGAGACCTAGTCATGAAGTACGAAAGCTACCTGGATTTCACATTCCAAAAGAAGTTCAAGAAGAAGTGGACAGATATGTATAAAGTGCGGAAGGCCTTTTCGAATGGGACCTATCAGCTGGTAAGAGCAAATGGCAAGCTTCTTAGAAACAAGGTGAATGGTGCACGGCTCAAACTGTATTTCGAGAGGGATTTAGTGCCTGAGGTGCAGCAAATTGTAGTCAACGGGGGTGGGCAACCCATCTAAAACATGCAGTGTGCGAGAGAAAGGAGATGAAGCTTTTGTACATAGCTTGTATATACAGTTATGGTTTTGCGAGTGCTTTTAATCGTCAATTTGGTGTGCCAGTTTTATAGTTCTTTACATATGCTTTTGGTCGAACATAAATGTTCGACGAGGGGGTTGGGCAATGATGGTGCATCCAAAGTTGGTCTAAGCTAGGAAATGGTCTATGCCAGGCAGAGGTAGTAGGCAAGTGCAGTGCAGAAGGCTAGGGAAGGTGCCAAGGACCTGGGTAGCCAAAGGGTAGCGGAGAAGTATGTTTAAAGCGGCTTTTTAGGCCAAAAGTGTTGTGGGATGGTCGAGATGGGATGGTAGATGAAGGTGTCTGAAATGCCAAGTCAGTGATCTGGAATGTAGTGTTCAGCGTGCTCTAGAAGCCGGTCCAGACAGCCCGTCAAACGGAGCCCCGATGTGCAAGATACTAAAGTTTAAAGGTAGAGTGTGTAGCAGATCCACGACGGATAGGGAAGCTGGGGACAGGTGGCCCAAGAAGGTGTCAGTGGATACATGTGTAGCGCTCGTGTTACGGAGCATGCATGTCTTCTTGGATTGCGAATCGGAGCTCTGGTTAGAAAGATATGGTCAATTGAAATTTTTTCGGGGGCCGGCTCTGAGCCCACTTGACCGCATTGGAGAATGCACCATCTGGCATCGTTTTGGCCTCGCCAAGGTTATCGGTGGTGGTGTGCATCATGCAGAGCTAGCAAAAATCGACGGCACGTTAATCGGGTTCTGGGTCAACGAGATATAGCAAGACTAAATTGGGAGCTAGTGTTAATGAAGAGATTGATAGGTGTTTTCTGCCTTTCTTGCGGCCTCGGATAGCGCACTCAAAAGGATCCGAAAGTGGTGAGATTCTTATGGTCCGAGACCGATGGTCCGAGATCGGCACGGCAAAGATTCAGCGCGGCTTAGCAGCTCAAACTTCCGACCATTGAGCAGGATATGGGGACCGGGAGAAGGAAGGCAAAAAAAGGAGTTTTTTAAGCTAAAATTTGGGGCCTTGGATACCATCCTAAGAGCGAATACCCCAGCAACTGCCACATGGTAGAGGGGGTAGTCTCACATGGCGGATATAAGGTCCGGATGGCGAGAGATTTAGCCTAGCCCATGAAGCTCCATTAGGTATGTGTGAGAGGGTGAGGACTCTCTTGAAAAGGTGGTTATGGTGTCCCTTGAGGCGGAACAGCGCGCGGCCCTACAGGGCGGAGCTCCGGCTCTGCGCAGCGCTACGTCTGGCAGATTTTGGCCAGGCGGGGCGGCGTGGTGGCGCACGTCCACGTGAGGAAAGAGGCCGGCGATGTCCATTGATGACGTGGTAGGCCCCGATGAGGGGGTCGTTCCCGTGGCAAAATTTTGGAAAGGGAGAGAGGAGGCATTAGCGACATTGCTAATTCCCCCCTCCCCCTTGCATGAGAGGGGTGTGTCCCACACGGCTGAAAGGGAAGTAGCAAGGTAGCCTGCAAGGGGAGGGTCCCACAGCGAGACAGTGAGCATAGAAAGAGAGAGAGAGCCCCAGGGCGGCAAGGAGCCCATTTCAAGGGCCGTCCAGGCAAAGCAAAGGCCAAGGTAGAGCAACAGTAAGGCCGGACCAAAAAAAGGGTGAAGGAGGTTAGGGAAATAGAGAAACAGAGGAAGCAAGTGTGAGCCGGAAAAATGAGCCAAAGGAGCAATGCAAAGTGGGCATTCCCAAAGGGGTAAAAATAATGAGGGAAAATTTTAAAAAAATGCCTAGGGGCCAATAGCGACATCGCTAATGCCCCCCCCCCCCCCCCCCCCCCCCCCCCAAAGAGCAAAAGAGAGAGGAAGAGAGCAGATGGAGTAAAGCGGTTTCCCGCTTCCAAAAAAATGCCAAATCGAGATGCCAGATAGTCCAAGTAAAGTGTAAATTCCAAAATTAAAGGGCCCCCCTATAAAAGTAAAAATTGGATCAAATTAGGGGCTTTTTTGTGCCGTTTGAAGCCTGCAAAGCGAAGTCCTCTGATAGATCAACCCCTTTGTAACGTTTTCTTGAAAATGGCCATAGTGATGGCAGTGCAAGCCAATGTACATACCTTTTGAAATGCAATCAAGCCACTGTTGCCTCATCTTGCTGTTGTTTCCCCTTCCCCCCTTCTCTTTCTTTTGCTTTCATGTTTCCCCTAGGTGCCGGATGTGTGGATGTGTGTGCCCCCCTAGACCGACGGTGTTTTGTGTGAGAGAATGAGATTGAGCGGTTGTGAGCGTATATAAGGGTGGAGACATGCCGTGGCAGTAGGTGTGCGTTGTGTGGTGGATTTGCGGAGTGTGTGAGCAGTGAAAATTGAGCAGGCGGTGGTCTGTTAGTGTAAAGTGTTTCTTTGAAGGTGTTTTCCGAGACAATAGGGTGTTGTGAATACCCCGAGCTATAGAGAGGCCCTTGTGTTGGTGCCGGGCGTGTTCCCCCATTCCCCCTCTTCAACGTATGCAAATCCTTCCAGTACCGAGAGAATTTATGCATGCAGTCTTTCTCATCAAACAAAAAGTGATATGTCGACTACGTATGGGAGATGGAATTTTAGAATTTTTTGCAAGCACCATTGGTGTCAAACAAGGATGCCCACCTTCCCCAACCCTCTTTGGGCTACTCATTGATGAATTGGAATGCATGGTTCTTGATTTTATGCAGCAAGAAGGCATAGAAGAGGTTAAGATTGGAAATGTGGTGATCATGCTTTTGCTTTATGCTGATAATGTAGTGCTCTTGGCATATACTTTAGAAGATGCACAAAAGCTTATAAGTGTCTTGAAACGCTTTTGCCTACACAACCGGCTGATCGTGAATGGATCCAAAACCAAGGTTATGCTTGTGAAGACCCTCAATGACGAAAATCCATGCATTGTATACAACAATGAGCAACTTGAAGTGTTAGATAACTTCAAGTACCTTGGCCTTGAGGTTCTATCCAATAAAAATGGAAGGATTGCGCAATGCATCGCTTGCTTCAAAACACAATTTTTATCATCTCTCTCTCTCTCTCTCTCTCTCTCTCTCTCTCTCTCTCTCTCTCTCTCTCTCTCTCTCTCTCTCTCTCTCTCTCTCTCTCTCTCTCTCTCTCTCTCTCTCTCTGTGTGTGTGTGTGTGTGTGTGTGTGTGTGTGTGTGTGACTCGGATGTATGTGATTCAAGGTCCTATTCCTAGGGTTTTAAAATATTTGGACATGCTGGGTGCAATCAAAGTTTTGAAATTCTACACCGATTATTTTTTGTCAGTAGGTCAATTCTCTATTTTCGGATATCAAAATGAAACTTCTGGCACATTGCTCTCATACAAACTTGCATAGATATGATAAAAGAGTCTAGATTTGGGGCTTGGCATGTTCTAGATGCTTGATATTAGAATTTGCAACATGTATAACATATAAGAGTTTTGTCGGATTGATGCCTACACTATATGGAAATGTATATTGTAAGTGTTAAGACATGTATACCACTTGGGAATGCTCATTGTTTGTGGATGAAAAAAAATCAAAAACTTTTGAAACATCATTTTTTACTATCCAAAGTCCCCCCAAAATTATTCCTCAGTCAAAAATTGATTTTCTCTCTCTAGAACCCCTTTTCCAACCCCTCCTTGGTTGCAACCATCACACTCACCCTCTACTCCAACACACTCTCTCTTTACACCATCTCCATTGCTGTAGCAAGGAAGCTCCTCTCTCCTCCCCTCCAACCTCCCATTGCCACACCAATCAAGGGTTATCCACCTTCTCCTATCTCGATTGCCGCCACGTCCCCCCCCCCCCCCCCCCCCCCCCTCCCTTCACTACCACCTCCCATTGGCACATCAAGCAAAGTCATTCACTTTCTCCCACCTACATTGTAGCAACAAGCAAGGTCCTCCTCCTCTTCCTAATTTTCTTTGTTCACCCATGGCCAGCTCTACTCCGCAAAGGCGGCCAAAGGATGAGGTCACAGTACTTGCATGCCACAACACAAGAGGTATAGATGATGATTGGGTGCCACAAGAGTTCACCAACGATGCTTGGGTATACATGCACCCATCTGCTATTGGCCATCACCATGTGCAAAATCATGCAAACTTGGATCATCATTGGAAAGGAAAGCTCCTTGGCTTCAGGAATCACAAAGATAAGGAGACTGTAGCCATTGTGCAATATATTTTCTCAATGTCAAGATGCGATTGCAGCAACCAGCTCGATTTCCAACACATTGCAATATGTTTTCTCAATATCAAGCTAGGAGTGAAATCACATTGGAATGTTTTTATGGATTCATATTTAAGATTTACCATACATTTATAGTCATATTTCCATCCATATTGGTGGAGAAGCAGCCACTACATAGTCTCTTCGGGACATTCAATTTTATACATGCGAATATTGGAGCAACAATTTTCGCACATCTTTGCCCAACCAAACTGGTTCAAAGAAGTATTTTCTTCTATTATCACTCATATATTGTGCCTACTTCTACACAAAGGTTTGGAAAGCTTGAACCCATCAAAGTATCTTCCTTATTAAGTTATGCGGTGGCCATAGCCAGATTTGTGGTCAGTAGCATCTTTCAAGCAAAAGATGTTAATAGATGTCCAAAACTCTTTCAAATATTCTAAAGCTTCTAGGTATGTGGGCTTGATTTGGTGTTTTCCTATTCATTGTTTCGTGCTTATGTTTAAAGAGTTTGGATTTGTGGAGACTACCACAATGCTTGTATGTAAAGATGTGCATTATGAGGATTTAGGGAGGCTTTTAGAAGAGGACTGGGGTTTGATGGAGGGCATGCACAATAGGGATAGGTACCATTGTAAGGTTGGAGCTTTAGGTATTTAAAATTTTGCACCTCCTTGTACATACAATTTCACTATGATCGTTGGATGTGCAAGCTTGAAGTGTGGACTCCCTTACAGAGTGTAGATGACGCTATTGCAAGTTTTGACATTGGAGTGAGGATGCCCAACGATGCTTTGGATGTTGTCCACGTGAACAAGCATTGGACTCTCAGTAATGTGCGAGAACATTTGGCTACTATGGGTTTTGAGGACTTTCAACAACAGAAATTTTGTTTACAAGGTCAAAAGGTGAGAATCCTTCCACCACATTTTCACTCCATCATAGTTTGACTATCATTGGCTATTTATTGTAATGAATGTCTGCAGATTGGGAAGAGAATGGAAGACAAATTGAAGGTCCAGGAGAATTGGGTCATGGATGGAACTATGCTATCACCTACATTCACTTTCTCCCACCTACATTGTAGCAACAAGCAAGGTCCTCCTCCTCTTCCTAATTTTCTTTGTTCACCCATGGCCAGCTCTACTCCGCAAAGGCGGCCAAAGGATGAGGTCACAGTACTTGCATGCCACAACACAAGAGGTATAGATGATGATTGGGTGCCACAAGAGTTCACCAACGATGCTTGGGTATACATGCACCCATCTGCTATTGGCCATCACCATGTGCAAAATCATGCAAACTTGGATCATCATTGGAAAGGAAAGCTCCTTGGCTTCAGGAATCACAAAGATAAGGAGACTGTAGCCATTGTGCAATATATTTTCTCAATGTCAAGATGCGATTGCAGCAACCAGCTCGATTTCCAACACATTGCAATATGTTTTCTCAATATCAAGCTAGGAGTGAAATCACATTGGAATGTTTTTATGGATTCATATTTAAGATTTACCATACATTTATAGTCATATTTCCATCCATATTGGTGGAGAAGCAGCCACTACATAGTCTCTTCGGGACATTCAATTTTATACATGCGAATATTGGAGCAACAATTTTCGCACATCTTTGCCCAACCAAACTGGTTCAAAGAAGTATTTTCTTCTATTATCACTCATATATTGTGCCTACTTCTACACAAAGGTTTGGAAAGCTTGAACCCATCAAAGTATCTTCCTTATTAAGTTATGCGGTGGCCATAGCCAGATTTGTGGTCAGTAGCATCTTTCAAGCAAAAGATGTTAATAGATGTCCAAAACTCTTTCAAATATTCTAAAGCTTCTAGGTATGTGGGCTTGATTTGGTGTTTTCCTATTCATTGTTTCGTGCTTATGTTTAAAGAGTTTGGATTTGTGGAGACTACCACAATGCTTGTATGTAAAGATGTGCATTATGAGGATTTAGGGAGGCTTTTAGAAGAGGACTGGGGTTTGATGGAGGGCATGCACAATAGGGATAGGTACCATTGTAAGGTTGGAGCTTTAGGTATTTAAAATTTTGCACCTCCTTGTACATACAATTTCACTATGATCGTTGGATGTGCAAGCTTGAAGTGTGGACTCCCTTACAGAGTGTAGATGACGCTATTGCAAGTTTTGACATTGGAGTGAGGATGCCCAACGATGCTTTGGATGTTGTCCACGTGAACAAGCATTGGACTCTCAGTAATGTGCGAGAACATTTGGCTACTATGGGTTTTGAGGACTTTCAACAACAGAAATTTTGTTTACAAGGTCAAAAGGTGAGAATCCTTCCACCACATTTTCACTCCATCATAGTTTGACTATCATTGGCTATTTATTGTAATGAATGTCTGCAGATTGGGAAGAGAATGGAAGACAAATTGAAGGTCCAGGAGAATTGGGTCATGGATGGAACTATGCTATCACTCTTATAGCTTTGTAACTCTTGCAGTTTTGGAAATAATCCCCTATGTAATCAATATGATTTGCTTCGGCAAATTTAAGACTTTGAATATAATTTTTCACATTGAGGTGAAAGTTCATTGTTAGTGAACGTGCCTTTTTTTAATTGGAAAAAGCGTCTTCTTTAAAAAAGGGACCATTATAAAAGGGGGCTGCATAACTCATTCAAACCTTTCACTTTTGCAACCCTTGAGCTTCTCCACTCTCTGCTTGCACCCCGGGCTAGATATCGCCTCCACAGCCTCTGCATTTGCACCCACATCCACCCCTTTGTCACGCTTCACCCTCTTCCTCGAGGACACCAACTACAAAGGGAAGTTGGACCTTCGCACCTTCTTTACTCATCTCCCCGACCTTGACGCCACAATTTCCCTTCACATGGATGCATTTGCCAAGATTTCAACGTTCATGGAGGAGGACATCATAAAATATTTTGTATCTATCTCCCCACATGCAAGGATCTGGGTGCCTTGCAATCTCTTGTGCTCCATACACAAAGGTGATTGCCCATTCTCCAAGTAGTTGAGACAGTTCCAAGAAATTTCCGGTGACGTAGGCCATTTCTTGGATGAGCAAGCCCAAGGGGTGTTAGCGCTCAAGAAGGGCAAGTTGGGGTGGAGTACCTTTCTTGGATGGCAACATTCATATTCTTTGTGAGCAAGGAACCTGATTTCGAGGAGCTCCGCCTACCGCACCTTCAGGTTGGGTCCTTTATCAAGGACGCCAAGGAGCAGGAGGGTGTCCCCATGAATTTTGCAACGAAAGGACAGGTACTTCTGCTCGAGTACCCTAGAGGGTTTGAGGAGGTGGTTGGCCCTGGTGACACTCTAGTGGATGCACCACTGACGGATGAGACTGTCCCAGAGGTAGAAATTAGTCACTTCTCCTCAGTGGTAGTGGATGGGGAGGAGTATGTCTTTATGCATGACTTTGAGAAATCATTTGGTCTGCACATGGATGAATGCTTGAGCGTGCTATGCACCAACGCCCAATTTCCCTTAGAGAGTGCGTCAGATGCCCTTGAAAGCAAGCTCTTGCCACTTGGGGACTCTGTAACTGGCACTATTGCAGTTGTGTGTGCGGAGGTCCTGGCAACAAAGCAATTTCACGTGGATGAGGAAGAATAACAAGCCACTCAAGGCAAGGTTGTGGCCGCTAGGATGCCTACTCCACTGTAGAACCCCCCCTTGATGATCCAAAGCTCGTAGGTGCAATGAAATCAAGTGTCGACTTGCGTGGAAAGGGCAATAGGGAGGAGGAAAACAAGGAGTAAGAGGTAAACTCTATCCTAATTTCCATGTTGTTTTTTATGCCCTTCATTGTCTTTTTTCTTACCCTTGACTGGTTTATGACAGACGTCCTGGAGGTTGATGCGTTTGCAGCAAGGACAGGTGGCAGGCGACAGATGGCCTTTGGACCTCAGTTCTTGCACATTACATAGGACAACTCCCCCTTGGCGATGTTGCCATTGTACATAATGAATCTACTCCCCAAAGCCATTTCATGACATGGTCGTTGAAAGCTCTAAGCAAGGTTTTGTGTTTGTCCACCATTGCTCAAACTTTGTGTGTTCCTAGTGCATAGATCCCTTGTATGCACAACATTTGGCACTGGCTTCCGTGGCAAAGTGCTTGCCCAGATAGGGATACACGCTTTCGTTGGCTCAACTGACCCTCGGGAGATAGCGCACTCCCTCCTAGCCGGGGAGTTGCCTTACACGCAAGAGAGGCACCAGGAAATCGAAAAGAAAATTATGAGGTCCTCAGATGTATGATGTAAATTCAACTTTTCAAACATAATAAAACATATTTTGAATTGCCTCTCTATCTTGTACATTCTTTTCAGTGTGATCTCTCAATCTTGTAAATTACTGAAATTGGTGATGTGTTTTAATGAGCGGTGTCCTTTTTGCTTAAAGCAACAACTCAGCATAAGAAAGATGCACATGATCACTCCATGCAACTTAGCTTAATACGTTAAAAACCCAAAAAGGAAAATCATTCTAGGGACAGTATAAAAATAATCTGAGTGAAAAGAAGTGGAATTTACAATGTCATGTTGCATAAACATATGCTTTCACTAAATATTAAAATTTTTTGGTATCCTAGAGGGCAAACAAGGCCAGAAAATGCCAAAAAGGGGGTGGCCACAAGGGCGCGCAGATGGCCTAGACAAGAGTCCTAGTTGGCTTATTTGCGTGCCGTTGTGGCCACCCCCTTTTTGGTATTTTTTGGCCTTTTTTGCACTCCAGGACCCTAAAAAGGGTGAGATTAACCTTTAATTTAACTTTTAATACACATGATCACTCCCTTCAACTTAACTTAATACATAAAGAAACCAAAAGGTCAAATCATTTTCGGGACAGTATAAAAATCATCCGAGTGAAGAGAAGTGGAATTTATACTGTCATGTTGAATAAACATCTGGTTTCACTAGATATTAACATTTTATGGTATCTTGGGGGGCATACAAGGCTAGAAAATGCCAAAAAGGGGATGGCTCATCTGCGTGCCCTTGTGGCCACCCCCTTTTTGGCATTTTTTGACCTTTTTTGCACTCCAGGACCCTAAATATGGTGAGATTAACCTTAGATTTTAACTTTTAATACACATGATCACTCCCTTCAACTTAACTTAATACATAAAGAAACCAAAAGGTCAAATCATTTTGGAGACAGTATAAAAATCATCTGAGTGAAGAGAAGTGGAATTTATACTGTCATGTTGCATAAACATCTGGTTTCACTAGATATTAACATTTTCTGGTAACTGCATACAAGGCTAGAAATTGCCAAAAATGGGGTGGTCACAAGGGTGCACAGATGCGTTGTCCAGGACTTCTGTCTGGGCCATCTGCACACCCTTGTGGCCTCCCCCTTTTTGGGATTCTTTGGCCTTGTATGCCCCCCAAGATACTAAAAAATGTTAAAATTTGGTTTAAATTTAACTGTTCATGCACAAAATCACTTAACTTAAAGACATGAAGAAGCAAAAAAGGCAAATGAAATTGGAGACAGTTAACACAAAACTCTCAATCATTTGTCATTGCAAAGTCATTTGAGTACAAAAGGAAGGGTGTGTAATACAAAAAGGGAGGTGTAACTTTGGCTAATGCTCGAAGTCTTGCCGCCGCAATTGGTGTGCAAGCTGCATGTCCTTTGGCTGTATTGTCACTTTCTTTGCATGTATGGTGCATATGTTGGTATCTTCCAACACCAAAATGATGTGGGCCTCTGCAGCTTCTTGAATAGCCACCAGTGCCATTGCTTGCTTCCTATATTGATTTCCATAGCTTTGAAGCACCTCCTTTACCGTGCGAGCGAAGGGGGCTCGTCGAATTAAAAGCTCGGTAGTCTTTTGGTAGTGCCGTATTTTTGCAAATGCCCATGCTATTTTACAACACCGCTGAGGTTGTCTAGGGGGCACTTTCACATTTGTTGGTGGGTGGCATTTGGGCTTCTTGAAAAACTTAGATTTGTGCATGTTTACATGCTTTGGCATTGGATCTGCCACCTCTTCCGCGTCATCCTCCTTCCTTGCCTCCCAATCTTGTGTTGTGGGGAGAGCTCCCTAGCCACAGGACAGTGTCTTCCCCCTACTTGGACTCTGTGTGTGCGCGGTATCTGAGCTCATTGCCATGGTGGCTCTGTCTCTGATTTAGTATCTGTATGGACCACCCAAGCTCTAGATAGTCCTTCTTGTGATTGGTGGCGCGGTGGCTCCTCCCTGTCAGACTCTAATGTTTGTTGGCCCTCCTCTTCTTGCCAGCACTGGGTGCGTTCCTTCACTCTATGTGGAGGTGTTTGTTGTTGTACACGTGAAGAATCTTCTGCCCTCAATGACTCCTAGGCTAGTGCCTAGAACGGCCAGGTGTTCGTAGCCGTTTTCTTGTGCCTTCAAGCCACGCCGGCTTCTCACATCAATGGAGGGTGTTTCAATTCGCATGCGGATGCTCTTTGGAGGTTTGTTTGGTGCGTGCCATTGGGTATGGTAAGAGCTCACATGTGCTTAAAAAATATGTGGTTTATGAGAGGATCCAATATTTATAAGGGCCCGTTTTGAAAGGGCCGTGTTTACACTAATTTTTGCAAAAAACTATTATTTTTTAAAAGGATACAGCAAACTTTATTTAAAAAATATGTACGTGTAGTCACTCGCGCGGAATCCACTTTGACACTTGTCGCACTCTCTATTGGTGCCATGCATCATGCTTGGCGGGGCCTTGTGACATTCGTCACTTGTTGTTGTGCTCTTGACAACTCAATTTGCGCACTTCCCTAGCAATCTTGGATTGTTGCGCACGCTCCATTGTGAGCTTACGAGAAAATGTTGTGCAAAAAAACCAGTTGAACATCTCCTCCAAATAATTGGATTGCACCATTCCATCACCATGTCGAGTATTTTTGAAGTACACCCCCCTTGCTCGATAATGGGACTTCTCCATGCCTTGAGTGTTAAAAATCTCAAGCGAACCATATTTGTGCATAAAAAATGCACCATGCGCAAACAAGATATGTTGTTCACATGAGAAAACGATGCACATTATTCAATAAAAACAATCTCTTGTAATAATTTCACTTAGTAACATGGCTTACCATGTAATGTGTGATGTTATTTTCACCCCAAGAAAGGGTGAAGACCTTAGTGAAACCTATCACTCATCATTTGCATACTCAACCCGAAGGTGCAAGGGTTTTAATGGATGAATACATACGTGCATTTGTGCTCCCTTGCACCAAGGGGTGTTTTTTTCAAATATGTGATGGTGTTGGCAAGCTTCATAATGTGGGCATCCTTTTCCTGCATTTGTTGTTGAAGAGTTTCAACCTCGCTCTTCGAAGAGGCAATACTTTCTTGTAATGACACCATCTTGAGCTAAAGAGCTTGACATTCATGCATCCATGAATGCAAAGAAGCACATGCACCCATACACAACCGCTTGCAATAGCTATTGAAGAAATGTCGAAAGCATATTAAAGGATGGATGGAAGCGGCTTATAGGATCGTAAGGGTACAAATGGTTGTCCACCCAAACGTCAACATTAGTCTCACCAACAACACAACGTTCTTGTGATGACCTTTGATCACCCTCACATGCGGCCTTCGATGCAAACGTCGTGGGCAAGCAAATATGTACGCTTTTGGTGTGCGGAGTACGTGATGGTGGAAGCGAACGATTTGTGATGTCCGTAAGCGCCATGGAAGTTGTTGCGTGAGGAAGCAAAGAATGAAAAGAGAGAGGGGGAGGGAGAGGGAGGAAGATGTGAGCAGAGAAGGGGACAGGGGGGAAGAGGGAGAGAGAGGAGAGGAGGAGGAAGGTAGGGGTAGGGAGGCAGGAGAGAGAGGGAGAGAGGAGGAGGAGAGAGCAAAGTGTTTTTTTTTTGGAGAAAGATTTTGAAAAAATAGACTTTCAAAGCTTGCAGGTAACAAAAGGGTCAAAAAATGATTTCTGGATATGTATATATGTTTGGAGGGGGGGGGGGGGGGGGGGGGGGGGGGGGGTTTAAGTCAAAAATAAGTAAAAATGAGTTTTTTGAAAAAAAGTCAAATTTTGGCTCTTAGTAACCCACGTTTTTGCTTTTGTTGACGTGGCCACACCCCTTTACTCCCTTCACTTTCAAAAAGCTAGAGAGAGAAAATAACCTCTTAGGTCCACATCCTCATTTATCTAAAAAAATGCTAGAAAAGCCTACTCGAAACTACCTTCTTGAATACCCTTGTCCTCTTAACCCTACACAACATTAACCTTAATCCCTAAAAATTAAAATTCCTTATAAGACCCATGCAAAGTCCATATTTCTCCCAATGATGTACCAAATTTTTCACTTTTTCAATTGAAAATACCCTTATGTATATATATTTTATGTACCTTCATAAGAGAAATAAACCCCTTCTATTCAACTCACATGCTATTGTATTAGTGAACCCCCCAAGGCATGTAATAGGTACTCTTGAATGGTACGAAATTTGTACTCTACAAGGAAGGTGTAAGTAAGGATGATGTTTTCTCTACTATCCCGAAGTTCCTTATCCTAGTTTGAGAACTAATCGGGAAAAAATCTTAAAGGCTTAAGAATTGATATTGATAGGGAGTATCTCTCAAGGAGCATGGTTGACTTCTAAGCAAAGAGAGGAATTAAGCAACAGTTTAATGTGCCATACATACTATCCCAAAATCGTGTTGCATAATAGGTAAACCACACTATACAAGAATGTGTTCTTGCTATGATTTCTATGGTGAAATTTACACAAGGCTTTTGGGTAGAGGCAGTTTTGACGGTAGTACATATGTCCACATTATGATCTCTTACTTGTCTTTGGTTCCAAGGCATGTGCTCATGTGCCAAAAAGCGCTTAGTTCAAAGCTTGATTCAAAATCACATAAATGCGTCTTTGTTGGTTATGGTGCTAATGGTGAGATGGGTTATTGTCCATGGCACTTCAAATCTTGTAAAATTATCAAAAATTTTAATGTGATATTCAATGAGTCAAGGATGCATACCAAATGGATAGATTATCCTAGTGGTATAATATTGGTATTATGTCTGTAGAGCAATCCTCCCGTATCCATTTATACCTCCTTTGTACCAATTTTTATTAACACTAGATTGGTAACCAAAAACTTTTTTGTCCTTTTATCTTAGCAACTTCCTAGAATTATTGCTTGAGATGTGAAGGAGATTCTAAAGTGATCTATATCCACAAATCAGCTTATGACTTGAAAAAACCTTGGAAATTTTTTGGGCTACTGATTCCACCTTCATAATTGGGTTTGAATAACGTTGTGCTCATCAAAGAATCTTTAAATCTAGGATTATGGATTACATCAAAGGGGATTCTGCATGCAACAAAAGCTTGGGTCCACTTGAGATGTAGCTCAATTGCTTGTCAAATGCTTGATGCAAAGCAAAACCACTATGCGCCTGTTGACCACCAACCGATGCTACACCGCATCTTTCTAAATGAGAAGTAGAAGGTATGGGGTTTGAACAACCAGGCCCTTGATTGTATGCAGTGGTAGTGGGGGAGCATGGTTCACCCCCTTGTGCACACGGGGGCTAGCTTACTTCATCCTCAATTTGAGCATTTTGTTAAGTATGGAGCCTGATTTACCCTTGTAATTTTCTGTGGTAAAAGCGCACATTTGTAAGGCCCCCATTATGAGGAGAAGTCATCGTGCGTGAAGGAAAATCACTCACCAGAAACCAAAATTTTCACGGACAAGAATCAGGGGCAACTTTAAAGGCCCGGAATATTACGGCCGGACGGAGGCCGGGAAGTGGTCGGAAAACAACCGGTCGGTTGGCCGATGGCCGGTAGTCAATGGCCGATGGTCGGTGGTCGGAAGTCAATGGCCGGTGGCCGGTGGTCGGAAGTCAATGGCCGGTGGCCGGTGGCCGAATTCAATGTTCGGTGGCCAAATTCAAAAGCGGACTTGTCTTCTCAAGGGCGGCCACACATGGGCGGATTGGAGGGTCCGATTTGGACTTATTCCCACAAGGGCGGCTACACATGGCTGTCTCTCATAAGAGAGGGCAGCCCTTTTGGCCTATAAAAGGAGGCCATTTCTACACACATTTCATAGTGTGAAGTTGATGCAACAAGGTGAGTGTGAGGTGGTGAGAGTGAAGCAAGGCGGGAGCTCCATTAAGGGTATAATCCCTTTGTAAACTACTTCTTGTTTTGAAGTACTAAAGCCATTGAGTGGCTGCTTTCTCGTGGATGTAGCCCACATTGGGTGAACCACGTATATCGTGTGTACTCTCTCTCTCTCACTCTCTACTCTATAATCTCGTGTATATAAATATGTCTCTCTCCATTAAGTAATCTACTCAATTATCTATTTAGCTACGTCTTATTTCCTAACAACTGGTATCAGAGCAAGGTTTGCTCGTAGCTAAATTATCTCAAGGAAAGGATTCCTTGAATTGAGTGGGAGTTATGGCGGAGGAAGGGAAGCTCAAGATTGAGAAGTTCAACGGAAAAAACTACCAACATTGGAAGATGCAGATTGAAGACTATCTCTACTAGAAGGACCTCTATTTGCCACTAGGCGGTCTTGCGAAGAAGCCCGCAACAATGGCAGATGAAGCATGGATTGTCCTTGATCGAAAGGCACTGGGAACAATCCGGTTAAGCTTGGCGTCAACGGTGGCCTTCAATGTTTCGGAGATGAAGACCACGGAGGACTTGATGAAGTCACTTGACGACTTCTACGAGAAACCATCGGCATCCAATAAGGTATTTCTTATGAAGCGTTTGTTCAATCTAAAGATGGCAGAGAATGGTTCACTTGAAAAACACCTAAATGACTTTAACACAAACATAAGTCAACTTCGATCATTGAAAATCAATTTCGATGACGAAGTGCGAGCTCTCCTTATACTATCATCTCTACCGGATAGTTGGGACAGCCTTGTGATGGTTGTAAGTAATTCTATCTCTGGCACAAATACTCTTAAGTTTGATGATGTTGTGGGTGTTCTCCTAAGCGAGGAAATGCGAAGGAGAAGCACAGGAGAATCATCAAGTGCTGCACTATCAGTGGAAACAAGAGGAAGGCTTAAGGAGAGGTTCAAAAACCAAAAGGGTCGTGATCGCTCAAGGCGGAGCAAGTCACGCACAAAGTCAGTTCTTGAATGTTGGAACTGCGGCAAGAAGGGCCACGTCAAGAAGGATTGCTGGTCCAAGAAGAAGAAGGAGACAGAGTCTCAAGACAACAAGCCAACATCGGAGGCCAATGTGGCAGGTAAAGGAGAGCAAGATGCTCTAATTCTCTCATTAGACAATGTGTCTAATTCTTGGATAGTAGATTCCGGGGCTTCATTCCATGCGACACCACACAAGAAACATTTCCAAGACTACACCAAAGGTAATTTTGGGTATGTATACTTGGGAGATGATGAAGCTTTTGAGATTGTCGGCAAAGGTACAGTTTCTGTCAAAACTGCTAACGGAAATGAATGGAAGCTTAAAGATGTTAGGCATGTTCCTTCTCTTCGCAAAAATTTGATCTCTACAGGACAATTGGACGATGAAGGTCACAACATTGCATTCGGAAACAAACGGTGGAAGATCTCAAAGGGATCTTTGGTGGTTGCCAAGGGTGAAAAAGTCGGTACACTTTACTTGTGTACTGTTAGCACGCAACCTTCAGCTTGTGCAGCAACTACAGAAGTTGACAGTGCGGTGTGGCACTACCGACTTGGGCATATGAGTGTCAAAGGAATGCAAATCCTTCAAACAAAGAAGCTTCTACCAGGTTTGAAAGAAGTGGACTTAGAGTTCTGTGAAGATTGTGTTTATGGTAAACAAAAGAGGGTAAAATTTCAAAAATCAGGAAATGAAAGAAAAAATAAAAAACTTGAGTTGGTTCATTCTGATGTTTGGGGTCCTGCAAGTACACCATCACTTGGTGGCTCATTGTACTATGTAACATTCATAGACGATGCGACTAGAAAAACATGGGTTTATGTCATGAAGAATAAATCCGATGTATTTTCCATATTTCAAAGGTGGAAAGCCTTTGTGGAGAATGAAACAGGTACCAAGGTTAAATGCCTCAGATCTGACAATGGAGGCGAATATTGCAGCCAAGCTTTTGAAAGCTTTTGTGCTAGCAATGGCATTCGGAGGCAAAGGACAACCCCAAGGACACCTCAACAAAATGGGATTTTGGAAAGGATGAACAGGACAATCATGGAACGAGCACGAAGCATGTGGCTACATGCAGGCCTACCGCTTGAGCTTTGGGCGGAAGCTGTAAGTACGTATGTGTACTTAATCAATCGGTCACCCTCAACGGCATTGGATGGGGGAGTTCTAGAAGAGGCATGGACAGGTAAACCGGTGAATTATGCATTTCTCAACAGTGTTTGGGTGTGAGGCTTTCATGCACATAGATAGAAGCCTAAGATCAAAGTTAGATGCAAAGTCCAAAAAGTGTTTCTTCATTGGCTATGGAGAAGGAGACTTTGGGTATCGCCTATGGAATCCTGAAGATGGTAAAATCTTAAGGAGTAGGGATGTAATTTTTAACGAACAAAATATGTACAAAGATTACTTGGAAAGAAAACAAACAAAAGAAACAGGTGATGAGTACATGGAGCTTGAGGACGGTGAAGACTTAAGGACTGCAAACGGTGACAATGTGCAACAACGTCAACCAAATGAGGAGCCTCAACCTATTCCCCGAAGATCTACAAGAGCAAGTAGACCTCCAGAAAGGTTTGTTCCTTCCTTCAACCATCTCTTGATCTCAGATTCTGGAGAGCCGGAATCATATGAAGAAGCTATGCAACATGAATCCAAAGAAGAATGGACGAAGAGCATGCAAGTGGAGATGGACTCACTACATCGCAACCAAACATGGGAGTTGGTTGAGTTGCCTAAAGGTAAGAGGGCACTTCAAAACAAATGGGTGTACAAGCTAAAGGAACAAGAAGGTGGGAAGAAAAGGTACAAGTCTAAGCTTGTGGTAAAAGGTTTTTCTCAAAAAGAAAGGTATTGACTTCAATGAAATATTTTCTCCTGTTGTAAAAATGAACTCAATTAGGCTTGTCTTAAGCCTTGTGGCTGCTCATGATCTAAATCTCGAGCAAATGGATGTAAATACGGCATTCCCTCACGGCGACTTAGAGGAGGAAATCTACATGCTTCAACCAAAGGGGTATGAAGTAAAAGGTAAGGAGAAAATGGTTTGCAGATTAAAGAAGAGCTTGTATGGTTTAAAGCAAGCATCAAGACAATGGTACTTGAAGTTTCATCGATGGATGTTGGATCATGGATTCACAAGATGCAACTCGGATCACTGCGTCTACACGGAGAATTTGGGAGATGGGAAATTCATCATCCTAATGTTGTATGTTGATGACATGTTGATTGCAAGTGCTAACATGCAGGACATCAAAGACCTAAAAGAGGAACTGTCCAAATCTTTTTCAATGAAAGATTTAGGTGCTGCAAAGAGGATACTTGGTATGAAAATATCAAGGGACAGGACGAAGAAGACAATAAAGCTATCTCAAGAAGATTACATCAAGAAGGTACTAGAAAGGTTTGCAATGCAAAATGCAAAACCAGTTTCTACACCTTTGGCTGGTCATTTTAAACTAATGAAGGATATGTGTCCAAAGACACAAGAGAAGATAGCCTATATGTCTAAAGTTCCATATGCTACAGCGGTAGGTTCTCTAATGTATGCTATGGTCTGGACAAGGCCAGACATTGCACATGCAGTGGGAGTTGTGAGTAGATTCATGGACAACCCAGGTAAAGAGCATTGGCAAGCTGTGAAGTGGATACTTAGGTATCTAAAAGGGACAACAACAAAAGCTTTGTATTTTGCAGGAACTGATATTTTTCTAGAAGGGTATGCTGATGCAGATATGGCAGGTGACAAAGATACTCGAAGGAGCACTACTGGCTATGTGTTCACGGTTGGAGGCACAGCAGTAAGCTGGGCTTCAAAGCTGCAGAAAGTGGTTTCACTTTCTACCACGGAAGCAGAGTATGTAGCAATGATGGAGGCAAGCAAAGAAATTATGTGGCTTCACACATTCTTAGAAGAGCTTGGATTCAAACAAGACAATTGTGTCTTGTACAGTGATAGCCAAAGCGCTATCTATCTTGCGAAGAACTCAGCCTTTCATTCAAGGACAAAGCACATTAAGGTGAGATATCACTTCATACGCACTCTTTTGGAAGAGGGACAACTAAAGCTAGGAAAGGTGCATACAAGTGAAAATCCTGCAGACATGTTTACAAAGGTGGTCAACAAGGAGAAGTTGAGCTTTTGCTCATCTTCAATCGGCATTCAAGGATAAGAAGCCAGAATGGAAAGCAGTCACAGGTTTGGTTTGGAGATCAGTCTCCAAGTGGGAGATTGTTAAGTATGGAGCCTGATTTACCCTTGTAATTTTCTGTGGTAAAAGCGCACATTTGTAAGGCCCCCATTATGAGGAGAAGCCATCGTGCGTGAAGGAAAATCACTCACCGAAAACCAAAATTTTCACGGACAAGAATCAGAGGCAACTTTAAAGGCCTCGAGGGCGGAGGCCCCCGAGACTTTTTTTTTCGCCGGAATATTATGTCCGGACGGCGGCCGGAAAGTGGTCGGAAAACAACCAGTCGGTTGGCCGGTGGCCGGTAGTCAATGGCCGATGGTCGGTGGTCGGAAGTCAATGGCCGGTGGTCGGAAGTCAATGGCCGGTGGTCGGTGGTCGGAAGTCAATGGCCGGTGGCTGGTGGTCGGAAGTCAATGGCCGGTGGCTGAATTCAAAAGCGGACTTGTCTTCTCAAGGACGGCCACACATGGGCGGATTGGAGGGTCCGATTTGGACTTATTCGCACAAGGGCGGCTACACATGGCTGTCTCTCATAAGAGAGGGCAGCCCTTTTGGCCTATAAAAGGAGGTCATTTCTACACACATTTCATAGTGTGAAGTTGATGCAACAAGGTGAGTGTGAGGTGGTGAGAGTGAAGCAAGGCGGGAGCTCCATTAAGGGTATAATCCCTTTGTAAACTACTTCTTGTTTTGAAGTACTAAAGCCATTGAGTGGCTGCTTTCCCGTGGACGTAGCCCACATTGGGTGAACCACGTATATCGTGTGTACTCTCTCTCTCTCTCTCTCTCTCTCTCTCTCTCTCTCTCTCTCTCTCTCTCTCTCTACTCTATAATCTCGTGTATATAAATCTGTCTCTCTCCATTAAGTAATCTACTCAATTATCTATTTAGCTACGTCTTATTTCCTAACACATTTTCTATGTCAGGTTTAGTTTTTCACTATGGCTAAGAGCAATGATGGTTTCAAGATGTTGTGTGCTGATGGCAAACTGGATAGAGACAACTATCCATTCTGATCTTGCATGATGTAGCATGTATTTGTTTCCAAGGGTGTATGGAACATTGTTAAAAAATTTGATGTATGTCGTGTTGGGTTAAAGGCGTTTGTGCCTTGCCCAACCGTCCAAGCCATGGGCGCCCACCCACTTCTCACCTTATAGTGTGTACATATATAAAACAATAAGGAGTAGCTCATTTGAGCCCTACTCCACCCACTCTCTCCCTCTCCCCTTCTTGCACGCACACACGGCAACGACACCGTGCACAAGCACTCTTCAACTAGTATCAGAGCTACGATAGTGATCGGCGAATGCGACGGCTTCTTGGCGAGAGACGATAGCATCAGAGATCGGCTTGAGCTTAGAGGCTATGGAAGCTTGACGTAGCTTCGTTGAGTAGATCCGGACTGGAGGTGGAACCGGATCAAGGCGGATCAGAGTGAACCGGCAAGATCGGAGCCCTGGCGTGTGCAGCCCTCCCAAGCGGGAGATAGAATCTTGAGAGGTCTCATTGGCATCTCTGCAGAAATGGAGCACTCGAGGTCTATAGATGCTTGAGACTTTAGAAGCTTTGCAAAACCAGGGTAGAGCTTGAGTAAATTTGCAAAGAGAGTGAGCAGTGCAGAAATCAAATAGCCGAGCTCGGCAGAGCAAGGGGGAAATTGTGGGCAAGCAAGCAATTGGGCAACGCAACCACTATTGTAGTCAAAAGCAAGGCTTGCCATAATCAAGCTGAACCAAGGAGTTCAAGAGCTCGTAAAATCGAGCAACGCTATGCATTTGTTTTGGCTTGGACAACCAAAGGCACATGTGTGTATACACACACACACACACACACACACACACAGGGTACACACGTTCAAGTAGAAAAATCGAACTTGAAGAGGGCTGAAAATCGACAGCGCTAATCTGCAGGAAATTGAGCACATCGAGCTTGAGAAGAAGGTGAATCGAGGAGAGTCAAGAAGAGCATTGAGCAAGTAGGGGCACTGAATTCAACCACCAAATTATGCACCATTCGTTCACACTGGGGAGAGTCGACAGCTACAGATTGTAGAGCAAGGGGCAGCAAGACAGAGACTAAGCTTGAGAGCCTGAAGCAGGGGAAATTGTGTGTTCTGTACACATACATACACACAGAGTCGACTTTGAAGCAGACAACAAAACAGAGTGGAAATTCTTTTTATATTCTCTTTAAGGGTGTGTTCACACACTTGTTAGCGAAAGAGATGGAAGAGCGGCAACGATAGTAGAAAGCAAAAAGGAAGTGAATGAGAGAGAGAGATTTTTGACTCTCTTGGTCGCGGAGAGAGGAGAGAGTGCATGCAGTCGGTGCACACATATACATACACAAGCGTTTGCGAGCTTCGACGAATAAGCCCGGGCATCACCCAACATTGGCCAAACTTCAGCATTTTTTATCGGCATTGATTGGGCGACTAACACATCAGCTCTTAGAGTTTGGATCTAGATCGGTTTCGACACTGATTGGGTGGTTTTTTGGCTTCGACGTTCTTATCGGCATTGGCGACTCGGCATCAACAGCTACGACCTTGGTGAGCGCTTTCGTTCGACTGTAGAAGGCAACATCAACTTTCTTTTCTCGGGTTTGACATAGCGAGAGTGGGAGAGGATGGCCTGGCCCTCCTCTCGTGTAGATTCGCTAGTGACGCCCCTCCCACGTGCTCATTCTGAAGCCGTTTTGGCTCCAACAGACTTCCCAAGTACCCCGGTTTTCCAACCTAGACACAGCACAGGAGACAAACAAGAGAGAGTAGCATCATCTCTCCTCTAGTCCCCATTCAGAGTGGCCCGGCTCTGACATAGTCTCCATGACGTTTTGACTTTGACGGTTTTCTAGCTTCCAGCTTCGACAGCACATACCAATATGATAGCGGCTCCGACGGCCCATTTGAAGCAATTTTTCCCACAAGGGTGGCTCTCGAACGACGATTTTGACCACATGCAACTGGTTGTGCTTTGCGCTTGGTTTCCAACTGACCTACTTATTGGTCGACGACATAGGGTGCACCAATTTCTCAACAAATTTTTACTCGTAGTTTGTGCTTTCTTGCAATGCAGACTATGTATGATTGTGTGGGCCAATCCAAAGAGTGGTTTTAGCACAGTTTTGTGCAATCTTATGCTATGTATGCATTTGCAAACACAGCTTGAGCTAGGTATAGCTTGTAGGTACCAAGTTCACAAGTTTACAGCATGTTTGGACAGGTACAGGTCCATAAGAGCCACTCGTTAAGAGTGGGCCAGTTTGCCAAGCTTCTGGCACTGCATGTATACTATTTGTGGATTTGTTATACGGTGTTGGTGAGATTTTTTTAGTTTTCATTCAGTTTTCAAGGAAAGCTCCGCCAAATTTTTTCCAGTTTCTTGCCATGTTTTATGCGTGTCTACAGTTTTACTCTGTAATGGTTTAGAGGTCGTGTTTGACTCCCACTTTGACAGTGATCGAGTGTTCACTCACTTTGACAAGTTTTGTCAGTTTGGACACAGTTTAGTGTTCTTGTACCCACTCTCCCAAGAGTGAGGATTGCATATACTCGTTTGGCTACAGACTTTGCCAGTCACAAGTTTCACAAGTTTTGGCAGATTTTTGCAGGCAATCTCTTGTGGGATCCATTTTGAGCTAATTTGCTCACTACTTGCGTATATGGTTATGCGCTTTATGCTCAATTGAGTTGTTTGTGCCACATTGTGCGCTTGTAGTTTGCAAATTGTGGAGTTAATTTTATGCATACGTGAGCATCGACTTTGATGCAATTGATCATGATTTCCATGATTGTGTAGTGGTGAGTGATCTTCCACTTTGTTGCCAGTTTGGCATGGTGGTCACATAGGGCACATAAGGCACCGTTGTTTTAGACATATGAGACAACATCATAGAGTTCTGGGAGATGTAGATGAGGTTTTGACGCACACTAGAGTGGTGGCTTCATATGCAAGTGAAGATGATGTCACATTTGCCTTTAGCGTTCCTCCTAATTACATGTCTTTGAGAGGTGAAACTTCTCCCCACGACGTTGGTTTCTAGACAAAGATGCAATTTTCCACATCACACCACATCGTGAGACTGGTTTAACACCTTCTCTAGTGGGAGCTTTGGTTGTCTACACTTGGCTGATGGTCTGGCGTTTGACATTGCAGGTGTAGGAGATGCTTGCTTGTTATTATCCAGTGGTGAATCATACATGCTACGACATGTGCGATATGTCCCTCAACTGAGAGAGAGCTTGATCTCAATAAAACAGTTAGCAAATTGTGGATGTCAGAATCTACTTAGAGAGCAATCTTTCCAGATGCATTGGGGTTCATTAGTAATTTTTAGAGGAGCCCATAAAGTGGCTTGGTTCAAGTTCGAGATGACATGGTCTCGGTTTTGTTGTTGGAATGCTTTGAGTGAGAGACGAGACATGTCTCCTTCATGGGTGAGTTCCACCATGCTCATGAGATAAAGTATTTAGCTATACAAGACATGCCAGTAGACTTTGTAGAGATAGAAATAGAGCGGTAATGCTCTAGTGAGACACATCATGTTGTCAAAGTCTGTGTAGGCAAAGGTAGAGCATGTCTGACCCCTAGAGACACAGGTAGAGATGACAGACATGGAGTTCTTTGATATACTCATGCTAGAGACTGATGAGTTGATGCCAGGACGCATAGTTCCACCTATGGGTGAGAGGGACGTAGCCATCCCAATGTTGGTGTTGACACATCTATTCGCGATACGTAGTCTTGATGATGCAGTATATGCAGATATCATAGGGGAGGCTAGAAAAGCCAAGTTCGAGCAAATTTTGATAACGTTCAAGCATCTCATATACGACCTACTAATGTTGAGGCCCGACCTAACAGCTACAGTGGGAACGTCTGCAATAGCAAGGATTGTCAGTCATAGTGGTTGATACTAACATGATGCATAGTGGAGTTTTGCAAACCATGCAGAGTACTCATGCCTCTCTCTCTCTCTCTCTCTCTCTCTCTCTCTCTCTCCTTCCTTTATCGCGTGCACAGAGGCTTCTCTTAGTTTTGGAGTTTACCCTTCATGTCGCAAATTTTGACATGTAAAGGACTCTCCCCCTTCCACCATATTATGTTAGTTTAGATAAGCCCAATTTCTAAAACTTAACACACCTACTACTGATAAGGTTTTTAATTTCCTCTTTACTACCAACCCATTTCGCACTAAGCATAGACTATATTTATACTAGCTGGTGTATCATGCCGCTTCCTTGCTACACATGTTTCTTGCCCTCACATGCTCCTTCCTCCACGCGGTGCTCATGTTTCTTGCCCTCACATGCTACTTCTACACATTGCTCATTCTCTCACAATGACCAAAGCAAGATTGCTCCAAGATTCTTCCACCAAAGAAAATAAAAACCAAGGTTTAGTGTCTTCTTAATCGACTAAAGTTGCAACATCCCAACTAGATTCCGTCGTAGCCGTGCAAAAAACGGGCAAAGTTTGTATGCTATCTTTTCAAGCTAGACAAAGCCTTCACAAATTAGAGAGAGGAGAAATGCTTTGAGAGATTGGATCAAGTATTTGCTCTCAATGGTCACACTTGACACTAGGCTTCTTCCATGTACTAACTTCATCTATTAAAGAACCGATCTCGAAAAAACTACCCTAGGTTGCCACACTTGTAGCATTAAAACTGTCTTTATCTACGTCCCTTTTCTCCATGACACCTTCCTCTTTTTCCACCTCCTTGTTCAAAGAACTTGGCCTTAGGGGTCACGGATTATTGTCAATAGATGAAACACCCAATTTTTATGCTACCCCCGCTTGTACAAAACTGCCCTAACTATGCCTCATTCTTGGTCACACACAAAAAGGAGCACTAAATGAATAACTTTGCCCACCCTTTGTAACTATGCCGATTTTGGCATAGTTAAGGTTCAAGACTTGGTTGGGAGGATGAATGAATAATAATGCCTCGCGTTACATGCAAGAAGCTTAATTATTCATTTAATGCTCTGTCTAGGCATAGTTGGCTTAGTTATCAATAACTCATAACTAAGCCTCGCGTGACCATAGCCTTTAGTCCCACCATAGTTTCACCCTTTTCCTTATTTGAATTATGAGAATGGATTAAGACATTGGCTCTTGAACATATTTGTTCAATAGGCTCTAACCAAGACGTCCACAATACTGATGTGAGCAATCACTTGATTGCCAGGTGATGGGGAGATTAGTCATAATGCCTTGTGGTAGATCCATCTCTAATACAAACCCAAGCGCACCTGAGCAACATGAATCAAATAGACCTTGAAGTGGCCAACCAATTTCACACTTTCTACAAGCAATTGACTATCACACCCCACCATCGTGATGTCAGACCACTACTACAAGACCAACCAATGGCCTGAATAATCATATATTTCACAAATGAGAGATAGCCTAGTCTCTCCAGAGAGAGAGGGCCATCTGAAGCTGTCATTGTGTTCATTACTCTCTATCCTCACACTCACTTGCAATCAATGCTGCCCATAAAGGAGATTTATCAAAGGTCTTGCTTTCCCATGCTTGTCAGATCATACATGGCCTTAAGGAGCTATATACAAGTACGCATCACAAACAGCACTTTCCTTTCAACTGCAGCAATCAGGGAGCCTGTAAGCTGTAGCTGGTTAGTTGTGTCAGAAATCTGACCATGCCAAGCTTAATAGAGAGACAAAACAAGCTGCAGGTGCCTTAGTTGTGTCTGCAATCTGACCATGTCAAGCTTGACGCAGGGAAAAACCAAACTGCATTTTTCTTGTCCCAGGCTCTAGTGTTGGGTAGAGAAATCAAAGATTTGGTTAGCACACTCTCAGCCTTTCGGCAAGCCTCCTCTCCAGCTCCCTCACCATCTGCCATCTCTCTAGCGAGAGAGTCGATTCCCCATAGCTTACGGACAGCAGCCTTGCCATTGTCAGCCACCTGCATCACCAGAAACTCTTGTTCAAACGTGGGGCAAAGGTATAACTTAACTCCAACTATCCTAACTTCACATAAATTCCTACCGGTGAAAGACCTCCGGGCCAATTGACCGGTCTTCTTGTCGTGCAGTAACCAGGTCCTCTTCCAGTATCTGCACATCATACGAAGCAAGAACACAATGTTTTTAGCCTTCTCCTTGTTAGCTATTTCTAAAAGACCCAGCCCTTAGGAATTGAGTTACCTTTTGGATGGAAGGGTCAATGGTATGATCGCCCGCCCTCGCAGCCCCAAGATACGTTCGCCACTTAGCAACCAAATCAGGAGATAAGTTTGACGAAAAGTTCAGGGTTGGTCTTAGAGGGAGAACTACATCTGCCGGAAACAATCTGGATCTCGCTGTGGATAAAACAAGCACCGGGACATCTGCAGGCATCTCCATCTTGTAGAACTCAAAATCATACTCCACCTAAATCCAAACATTCGGTGTTTCCATGAGCTCCATTATGGAACCTACAAATTAAGTCGGAAACCAAATAAAACTAATCGCAATCTGCTAACCTTTTGCCACTCCATCAAGTTCTTCAGGAACTGTACATTTTGCAGCCCAATCTCAGTCAATTGACCCGATTTCAAAGCAGTTTCATCAAGCATCAAATGCGTTCCCTCCGCAAGCTGCAAATCGCCGGTTACAAGTCTACAAGTAAACCGTTAGTGTATGCCATTCAAAGGGCTAGGCTGAATAAAACATTTAACTCGGGTTAGATAGCGATGTATACCTGTTGCTGCTGTAATTTTTCCGAGGAGCGATCGGCTTCTCATTGAGAAACTCCAGAGATAAAGGCATCAAATGAGAACGTGGTAAAAGAGCTGCTATAGCCTGTGACACCATTGTTGCAGGAAGAAAAACTCCCTCTCTCGACGCACTTGATTCCACAATATTAAGAGAGAGCTTTCCCACAGCCATAGGCTCAACCCGTGCATGGACCTGTAAAAGTTTAAATACCTTTGAAATAAGAGGAGCGCATGAAAACTGAGAATACATAATGGAATAATGTGAATATCCACCAACTGACACGAGAAAGAAGATGGAGTAAAAGGTATTCAGCAGCTAAACCATCTCCGCCGAAGATTTCAGTCAGCCTTGCCACTAGGGAAGTGCGCAGCTCCGCAAAACTCGACCTATTGAATGCATCAAGATCTATGCACTCGGGGGCATTACGAGGCATTGCGCGGAACAAATTGTCTCTAGATAGCTTTCGATGAAAGATGGAGTGGAGACGGGGCACCTGCTGACATCAAAGATTGTTTACAAAAGTAACATAAACCCTCTCTGCTAATAAGTATAATACTACAAGATCCCATTGATATCCTTGGTGCCAAGTAGGCAGTGTAGAGCTAGTATACATGTGCTCCAAACATACCACGCACCACACGCATCGACATTGATAGTGTACCAACTTTTTGGCTAGCTCAGAGATGAAAAACTTAACCATATACTTGCATGAGCTTCAATATATATATCCAAACAAAGAGTTTCCACTAGAACATGTCATTTCCTAAGTTATGAAGACGCAAAATAACAAACTACTGAGCAAGAGGAAAATGAGAAGTTTCTTGGTAACAGTAGACATTTGACAAAGGGTGACCTAGATTACCTTGCTTGCAGGCAACTGTGATGAGATATCTTCATCCAAGAAGGCTTCTTGGACACCATCTAGAATCTCTCCCATGAATGCGTGATGCCTGGTGAGTTCGGGATCAAAGGTTAAAACTCCAAAGAACTCCACAATGTCATTCAGCTTGAGATCAGCATCCAAGCCGTCATAAATCTGCATAATTTTTGAGGTCAACAACCATCATCGCACAACCAGAATAGTCCCACATGCTCAGCTTCAATGATTAATGTCATGGCCATGTCTTGATGACACTGATAAACGACACTAATCATGTAATTACCTTGACGACACAGGGGACTAGATTTTTCTCCCCCAGCGGTATGTTAAGGTCATGAGGCTCAAGGGATGGTGACTTTGCCTCCCCATTGGATGTGGTAGCACCTCGACACTGCCATCAAACTAACTCAATGTCAGCTATTGCTCCTCTAAAGATGGCAGTCGTATACTTCACATCATCCTACCGATCGCTTGTTCTCGGCTGGCCCTTCATTTGTCTCAAGGAGATCGGTGTCCATATCCTGTCACAGGACTATCATTCATTGAGCAAGCTCAGCATCAAGAAACACAAACGCTTCAAACACCATGCCAGCCCACTTGTTGAGCTGCCTTACTGACATGTAGCCTACCTCAATGTTCATCCGGAATTCCTCTCGAGCTCTTTTCTGATTCATGCTAGCGTCTCCATTGGCAGGTGAAACAGGAATCTGAGAATCCCGAAGGTTGAAAGCATTCTTCACCCAGAGGTTTTCTCCAGGGACCTGCAATTGTGTTAAGCACATCAAAACCCTCAGTACTACTACAGTCTATGCATTATATTAATGAATATGCGTGTGGCCATGTGGCAGAATAAAGCTAGGATATATACTGGAACACAGTATAAAGGCCTCCTATCCCATATTCGCATGTTGGCCTCAGAACAAGGAGGCACCACAGCAACATCGGAATACTTGGTTGTGCGCCACACATCTCCATCCTGAAAAGTTTTACTTTCAAAACCAATAATGTGAAAAGGCTCCTAGAGCACTGCTCATGCATATGAATAGATTGAATGCAAGACCTTGTAAGCTCCAACATAATAATCGACATTGAACATGTCTTGAACCTGCAATCATTATGTAGAGCTTGATGAATATATATAGTTACAAATTCCAAATGACTAGATCGATTCATCACGGTTGACACTACAAGAACACGTGCTTGATCATCTAGAATATGTGAAAGAGATCTTGAGAGAGCTATGCATATAGAACCTCTGAATCTCAAGCTAAGCACAAAACGTGTGGATCTCAAGCTATGCACATCAAACTGTGACTACAAGTGAAAATGTGATAAACTGAAGATTCCATAAATGTTGCAAAAAAAAAACGTATACTTTGATGGGCAACATCAAACCTCCCTGGCAATTATAGCACTCTGGCAAGTCTACAGCATCTTGAAGAGTAGAAATTAAGATTGCATATGAAACAAGAGAGACAAAAACGAACCCATTTGCTTCAAAGAAGGGGTATCTAAAGCAGGCAAATGATTCACCAACTTCAGCAGAAATCAAGACAAGACATCTCAAACATAGACCAAAAAAGAAGAAGACCAACCATTCCTCGAAAACGAACAAGAGAATGAATCGGAATGGTATCCAAAGGACCAGCATTGATCTCCGGGACCTGTAGGCACAAAGTTTAGAAAGTGAAGGCATGTAAATCTGCAGCTTGTCATGAATTTTAAAGGTCTCGAAGCTTGGGTAAATGTAGTGGGGGCCATCCGTGAATCGCAACACATTTTTTTCTGCCCATTTCTTCAGGTCAGAATCCATGATCCCCCCTCCTCCTTTTCAAAACCGAAGGTCCTCACTAGTTCGCACGAGTCCCTCGATTGGGACCTCTCCGGTGGAATGCAGAAAGAGTTTACCTGGGAAAGAGCACCATCTTCCAGCACCGTCTTAGAGAAGAGAGGGTGCACACCCCAGTCGCTACTATGCCCGTCAATCGGCCCTTGCCCGGTGACCTTGTCGAAAAGAAAGCGAACGGCACCCAGAGGATTCGCCACACAATCGTATGCCTTGCCTACCATGGCTAATAACCTCTCTCTCTCCCCCTGGGGTTTGCGTATCACACAGTAATGGTGGTAAGTGAAAACCGTCTCTCTCTCTCCCGCGCTCTTTTCCCGCCAAATCTCTCTCTCTCTCTCTCTCTTATATGGCAGTTCTTCAGTTCGGGTGGAAGGATTTTTGAGGTCTCTTCGGATGGTCTTGCTTGGTGGGCCTTCGTCATACATAATCTGATAGATTTTGGAGCGCGGTTACTTGGTTAGTTGGCTTCAATTGATGTTGCCTCAGGTTTTGTAGTGGAACACGAGCAGAGGAGTAGAACCAATTACTCTGTTTAGTAGCCCTTTGTTGTATAGGGAGTGCTATGGGACACAACTTGCTTCTTTCCGATGCTCATCAAGTCCCAAGCAAAAGGGTTGCAGCTTAACCTACTTCGGTAGTTGTTTGCAGATTGCCATTTAGCCTAGTAATATCGACTATTTAGTGTCTAGACCGTGGACCCATCTTATTCTCAATCAAGCATAGTCAATTTTCCTTTATTTTCTCTTAGAACATGAGAGAGAGAGAGAGAGAGACATGTTCAAATATGTGACTAAACTAAACTTAAGGAAGCTTTGGCAGACTCAAAGAAAAAAAGAAAGAATCAACATACTATAAAAATTGAATTGCAATATCGACGTGTACGGGTGTCGTCCAATTGTGTAAGCGGGAGGACAATGTTTGAGTCAAGCTACATAAAACCAATGTGAATAGTTAAACATTTTGTCTTGCAGTCAGGTACAAAGTGAAAATGCTAATTATACAGTGCACGTTATGCAAAAGTTCCATAGAAAAGTATGGTGGAGATTGACCCTTGATTAACAATTTCATCATGAATTATGTTACACAATGCATCAATATATTGCTGGTTTTTGATTGTCCAATCTACATACCAATATTTGAGTCAAGCTACAAAAAAGCAATGTGGATAGTTAAGCATATCGTCTTGCAATGAAACGTCATAGACTGAAAGTGCGAAGTATACAGTGCACGTCATGTAGAAGTGCCATACAACAATATGGTGGAGAGTTGGCATTGTGGTCTCTCCAAGAATTATAAAAAACGAAAGCCGTGTCCTACCCCGTAGCGTTTATGTGTTGCACCAAGCAAACACATAGGCATGGGGAATTGGATGTAGATAACGGACTTTGTAGTGTTGTCGAGTTAGAGTCGTGCTTGTGCAATCGAAACATCTAGTGTTATGAGTATATGTCCTCTCTGCCTGACAGAAAACACACAAGACAAATATAGAAGATGTAGGATATTGATTAAGCTTAACAAGTTAAGAAAAGTAGATATAACTTTATGTTCTATGTCAAAGATCCACTACATAAAGAGTTATGGATGTTTGTATTCAGTTAAAAGTTGATTATGAAAAATTGGCTTGTTTGTTCACTAGCACTCACAATGGGCTTGTTCTAGTCTATTTTTTTAATATATATAGTCCAACAACAAGGCTGATTTATTGTAGGTTTTTATGAGCAAGTTTGGTTGGACGTATGCATACTCTCTTACGCTCCTTTGTGATGTGTCTTTTCCCTTGCAATGGGTTCCGATTCGGATCACGCTATATGCAGCAAGGCTAAGTTTTGCAAGGTTATTGCGGGTTGATTTTTTGTAAGATCGATACATTTGTTGGGTGTCGTGCAAGCGCCCTCGACAAGCTTGTGGTTGCTAAGCCGCATGGACTCTGTCAAGCTAGAGCGTGTTGATTCCTTTGTGATCTTAAGACTTCTATTGGTTGCTTTTATTTGAATGCAACGGTGTTGAGGGATACATTTTACGTTCTCGACACCTCTGCCATGTGGCTCCATGGAAAGTCGTCCAAGAAATCGTAATCCCTCAACAAATGATTGTGGACATGTACATTCCTCCACGAATCAAACATGTGAACTAGTAGAACAGAGTGGTACCACTTCAATTTGAAGCAAAGTCAGCAAGCTCGGTCTTGTCTTCCTTTTTCGATGATGAGCTCTCAGCCCCTGCCCCTGCCCCTGCCCCTACCCCTGCCAAACCTTCCAGTGTCGCTCTCTTTTGATTGCGGCTCGTCGACCTTTCCCTCCAAGAAAACCTACAAGTGTTGCTCGTTCCTTTAGAAAGCTTCCCAAGTTGCCCTTTTATGCCATGCATGCAACGACAATTTGAACCCTTCCGTCGGCTCTCTCTATTGTCAGACTCCACCGTTCTTGCTTCGCTAGCACTAACTTCTTTTGGATGTTGCCCATGGGCCTTGCACTCAGCTTGTCTCGGTCTCCTACTCATCACTACTCTCTTGCAAGCCAGTCCACGTCGGCCTTGCTCGTCTCCAAAGGCCACCTCCGGTTGTAGGCGGAGACCTCTTGCAACATTCTTTGCTTGTCGACCCTCTTGCAAATGTTTTTTCCCTCCTCTAACGACAACGCCCACTAAACGGTCACCCGCTTTTATTCCCTGCTCCCCAGCTTAAAAAAGTTTCATTGGTGTTAAATCTCCACCATGTGGTGGCTTGTGGTCTCAAAGAAGGGAAAAAGGACCTTTGGCTCACAAAGTAAACATTTAAAACTTCTCTCTCTCTCTCTCTCTCTCTCTCTCTCTCTCTCTCTCTAGTTCTCGTCGAACCTCTGCTGCTGCCACAACTCCTCGTAAGGCGCAGGGCAGTGCCTTGTGGGAGGTTACATTCTTTCCTCTGCCCTCCTCACGCCATCGCATAGTGACTTTGTCGACTCTGCCCACTCGTCATTGCCGACCTTGCCCAGCTCATCGACGACAGGGGCGACTCTTCCCAGCTCATTAGTGGCGACTCTCCCCAGCTTGTTAGTGGCGACTCTGCCTAGCACGTCGAAGGTGCTGACTCAATCGATTCACTCAGTTGACGCTGCCGACTCTACTCGAGTTCACATAGAGAACACATGGAGAACAATGGTAGTGGTTCAACATTGAATATTGATCCCACATGGACCAAGATGGGCAACGTGAGACATTACACTCCGAAGCTCACCACTGGGCCAAAACCTGGCTTTGTCGCTGTCCTAGCAGCCCCAAGCAAGTTTGATCGTATCGAGCACTTACAGGCAGCCCTTGATCGAGTAATGGAGGAAAACCGAGAACTCAAAGAGCGTCTTGACAAATTGGAAGCTCGCTTTGATTCAATGGTCAACCTTGCAACCAAAAAAGTAAAGGAGGTCGAAACAAAAGTCACCCAAGCTCATACGGTGGCACATGCCAAGGTACGAACGTGCGTGACAAAGGAGCTCCGAGAACGAAGGCTTCAAGAAGAGAATATCCTCAAGGTTCGCATTGAAGGGTTACCTCAAGTGTGGGACACATACAAGGAAGACTTCACCGAGTGCATCAACTTTCTCAACGAAACCCTCAAACCGATTCATGTTGACCATGACAAGGTAGAAGTTGTCACATGCGAGGGCAACAACGAACACATGCCAAAAGGACACGCCATTCTCCAATTTGGGGACAATGAGGGGCGGTTGCGGCTTCTCCAACAATCACGTCTTCTCAAAGATACTAAGTTTTGGATTGCAGAGAAACTCACCCTGCTACAATTCAAATGCAAAAGTGAGGAGCTCAAGAAAATGCACGTGGCACGGGCCAAAGGCAAGTGAGCAGTATATCACGGAGGGAAGGCAATCATACAGGAGTTTCGACCTCCCAAGCCCCCCATCACTCCTTTAAATACCACCCCCTAGCCCCTAGTTTCCTTTTTCCCCTCTTTCTATTTTTGTATTGACCTTAGGGTCATCCATCCCTATGTAACAATATCCCTCTCCCTTGAGAGAGGAGACACCCCTTTTGTATGCATGTTTTGGTCCCATAGGTCATATATGACCTCCGATGACGATAAATCAATCTCTCTCTCTCTCTCTCTCTCTCTCTCTCTCTCTCTCTCTCATATCATATGTCTTGCATTCAATACTTGTGGTTGGCTAGATCTTTGAATTCTCTTGGGATGGTTCCTACTACGTTAAAAAATTCTCTCTCTCTCACACACACACACACACACACACACACTCACACACTTATAGGGAGAAGAGTCCACTGACTATGCACATTATGCTCACTGCAGGTTTGAGAGTCTGAATACCACACACTACTAGAGTTCTGAGCTTTTGTTCACATCCAAACTTGCTTCCCTCACATTTCAGCCATGACCTAGACCTACATACTTTCCTCCCCCAGCTACAATGTGGGCTCTCCATTGCGAGTCTCATCACCATGATCCTTGGGCATTGAGAATCACTTATCAGCCACACAGGTAGTGCATCACATGTATCTTTCGTCCCATAGGTCATATTTGACCTCTGATGACAAGAATAAAACCATTCTGTGTGTGTGTTTTGTGTGTTGGGGGGGGGGGGGGATAGATCTTTGAGGTCTCTTGGATTATTCCTACAACGTTAAAATGTCTTTTTTTCTTCTCCTCTCTCTCTCTCTCTCTCTCTCTCTCTCTCTCTCTCTACCTACCTACCTACCTACCTTACAAATATTTTTTTAGAGTACCTTGTATGCAGAGATGCAATTAAATTAACTAGATGTGCATGAAAGAGCTATGAGGTGAGGGATAATAGAATGCAATAATAAGGATAGAAAAAGGGCCAAATTGCTGTAGAATCTTTTGAATACTAGAGACAAGAAGGAAAAACAATTTCCCTCTAAGAGCTATCCGGTGAGGGATAATAGAATGCAATAATAAGGAGAGAAAAAGGGCCAAATTGTTGTAGAATCTTTTGAGTAGGTGCAACGATTTGTGAAAAAAAAAGTACGAGGCGAATCTTGGCAAATGTGCAGAATAGCGAGATTGGCGTCGTGGAGAGAGAGAGGGGGGAGTGTAAGGTGGGTGTTGGGCGACAGAGCGCGCGGAGGCGCAGAGAGAGAGAGAGAGAGAGAGAGAGAGAGAGAGAGAGAGAGAGAGAGAGAGAGAGAGAGAGAGAGAGAGAGAGGGGCGTATGGCATGTGTCCGGCGACGCAGCAAGCAGAGCAAGTAGGGGCGATGGGCAGATACGAAAGCAAAGTTGTATTTTTCTAAAGATATGATTGGCCCTAAAGAGAAAGTTTACTTGCTCGCTGAAGTGGTTACGGGAGCATCTGGAAGGTTAATCTTGGTTAGGTGGGGGTTCGAATCCGCATTACCCTTTTGTGAGGGTAGTGAATCATTCACTTGAGAGGAGAGAGAAGGAATTTCGGAGAGCATCTCAAGAAGCAATGAATAAAATAAAAGTAGAGCGAGTAGAGGAGTAAGAAAATGAGTAGAGACAAGAAGGAAAAACTCTCAAATCCATGATGAGTTTTTGGATGTGAAGGTTGTTAGAGAATCATGTTGTGATAAGTAGTCCTCTCATGGATATGCATGACACATATGTAGATGAGGAGATCAAAGTAGAGGATGAAAACTCTACGCGCTAAGCTTTTCTTCAAAAATGCTATCACAAGGGTTGACACGTATCCTAGGTTTGACTTGAGAAATACGAAGATAGACAGATACACACACACACATATTGTTGTACTGAGTTAACTCCTTACTTATTTGTTCCTCCTCTTAAAAAAAAGGGGGGAGCTTCAAAGTTCTTGAACCTCCACTATCGGTCTTGGCCCTTCATAAATATTAAAGGCCTTATAAGGCGCTGGTATATTTTGGTCTAATGGCATATACACACACTCCTACTTTATAGCCCCGAGCTCACTTGCCTCCTAGTACTTTAGTAAAAACCTACCCTCTATGGGCACTACCATTGGCTATAGCCCCTCTCAATACTTGAGTGAATTAACCTCGGGTGAAAACCCAGCCGTGAATTCTCCTGGTTGCCTCTTCATTACACCGTGCAGGCGGCCTCACCTTCTCTGCGGAAGATCTCCCAAGCGCTTGGATTACTGTACGATTTGCAGTTATGGCGACCTCCCTCCCTTCTCTACTTAAAGGTGAGGGCGCATCTCTGTCCCTCACTTAGCTTTGGTTGTACTCTGTTTGCTTGCATAAAATTTGTGACTGCATACCTAAATCTCCACCACATCAAAGCATGGAGTTCTCAACTCAAGTAACTCAGGTCGGCCACTGTTATTTCGTGGTTTGTTTTACCTGTTGTATTGCATTGTGTTTGTACCACAAGGGTTTGTTATTCTGAGATGATGATAGTTTTTTCACAAAGGTTGTAGGAAGTTGTGGTTGATTCTTCCTGCAACGTTGTTATCCCAAACTTGGGGATACTCTGCGTCGTGTGAGTACTGATGGTTCACAGAGTACTGTCTATACTTATAACGGTTTTTTGGGAAAGAATCCACCTAAAGGGTCGTTGGTCTGTTCACTGGGTTTGCTAGGGTTGTTTTTCTGCCCTGGAAATCGGTACTAAATGGGATTTATATTGTTCTTTTTTTGCCTATTGATCTCAGTTGCAGGATGGGAGGGTGTTTGATGCCTTGTTGCTGACTATTACTCCGTGTCGGGAAAAACTCATGATATTTTGGAAAAAGGGGGTGTAGTTGTCCCCGCCACACACCAGTAATGGGTATATATTTTTTTGGTCGGATGAGTATTGTCACTATTTCGGTACATGGCTTTATATTAAGGGCTCTAATTTACGTTCTGGCTCACTAACAATTACTTGGCCTGTTTACTTTTTTGCTGATTAAAACTGCTAGCTAATGCTTGGGAAGGACTGATTGGGAAAAAATGAGAGGGATTACCATTTACATCACTAGGATTTTGGTTGTCGCCATGATTACTTCGGTGATGGTTCCCTAAACTCTGGTTGTTACACTACCTTTTTCAATAGCTACATAGGCCCTATGATCTTGTGAATTTTGGTGTAAATTTGGCCTCATTAGGAGAAAGTTGGACTCACTTTTGGGCCTTTCAGTTCTAGAGAGAGAGTGGCGCTCGACCAATGAGGAAGAGGCTAACGTTACGTTACATTTTGGAGTCAAGCTCTTTTAAAAAAAGGGAGGAAATATTATTTTTGTTCATCAAATTGAACAATTTCACGCTTTCAAGGCATAAATGCCGTAAGTCGTACTAACTCTGTACGGAGGAATTTCAAAACTTTCATTGAAGACTCTATCTTGTATCTTTGTTCCCGCCCAAATATGACTTTGAGTAGCTCTACTTCCCTCTCAAAACTTCTTCCCTTTTTCATATTTGCGCTAACCTTTCTGTGTATTCTGCTGCACACCATGTCTACTTCTCGAAGGCCTAGCACTACCATTGACTTTGCTAGCATTTTTAACAGTTATACTACAGACGATCAAGAATGGATACGATCTCGAATAACTATCGGAAGTTGGGTTCTACTGTAAACTAGGAGGAGGAAGAGGAGGCAACGCAATGATTTCATGGAGGCTTTCAAGGGACAAGTTAAAGAGTTTAAAGTGTGTGCACAAAGCAAGCGGGTGAAAGAGGTCCTCATACAACATGCTTTCCAGCATGCAGACTTAAGGTTGCAAACATCTCCTCCAAGTTTTCCAAGGCATCAACCCAACTGTAAGTTATTTTGAGCATCTCGCTTAGTGCATGATTATATTCTAAGGTTAAGTGGTGGATATCATCTTTGGTATGTTTAAGATATTTATCCATCGAATAGAAAAGATTGGCAACTAGTTGAGAGCATAGTTGGGATTTTTGATGCTTTCCATGCGTTTATTAGTGAGCAAATGTACCGAGGAAGACAACACAAGGAACTTGTAGATAATGGAATTTTCTTTTATGATATGTCATATGTGGAACCGAGAACTTCCATTGGTTGGGGTCGTGTAGCTCCTTTGTCACTTCCATCCTTTGACAGCAAGGATTGGTCCTTGCCAGCTTCGCAAACTAGTGAAAGCTTTAGGAATAAGTTGTTTCAGGATATACAAAAGTCCATCAAGTATTCAATTGCCACAAAAATAGTTCGGCTCGCACTATCTATGCCTCTTGAAGTGTTTGTAGATTTTTTCTTTCGATGAGCAAATAAGAACTACCGCAACAATGTTCATTTGCAAGTCTGAGAGCTGTTTGGACTTTTTAGATGATAATTGGGATAGGAAACAATCGCAGAACAAAATCTGTATTTTGAAAAAGAAGTCCATAATTTGCAAGTTCATTATAAGCTCTCAAAATTTCTTATTATCGTTTTACTATATTAGATATCATCTTCTTAGTGGGCAGCTTATTCCACTCGACCAAGATACAGAGAATAGCCTCGAGAACAAACCTTTACCAATGGAGCTCTACTTTTGAGACAACCTACTTACTGTGATGGAGACAATGTCAAGCAAAACTCTTGCACAACTCAGGGTAGATCTTACATGTGAAGAACTTCCACTTTTGCCGAAATTGTATGCATTCAGTCTCAACAATAGAAAGGTGCTTACTAAATCGATGAATTTTGATTGTCTTTAATACACTAAGACAAAATCTAACTTTTTCTTCTTTTCAGATTCCAAGACGCAAGGAGAAAACAGCATTGTGCAAGGAGTCACTAACAAATACACTTCACTTAATTGCTTCCACCAAAAGCTAGGTCACATACCTTGTGCATGCAAAGAGCTTTGATGCCATGCAAACCATGATGTACTCTTCAAAATGACTAATGCAGAGACATTTTGCGGCGGTCGAACAATGTTTCAAAAATGTACATTTTCATTGTTTCAAAACTTTACATATTGTGTTGTTTCTGTCAAGATTTATACAAGTAAATTACTCCCTTTCCCTGCTACTGTCCTCTCCCCT
Source organism: Adiantum capillus-veneris (assembly GCF_014529385.1). Classification (NCBI taxonomy): domain Eukaryota; kingdom Viridiplantae; phylum Streptophyta; class Polypodiopsida; order Polypodiales; family Pteridaceae; genus Adiantum; species Adiantum capillus-veneris. The sequence continues at coordinate 10,223,120 of NC_140940.1, forward strand.
GGTTTGTGCCACTCGTCCCTTGCCCTTTGCTCCGGTTGCTTCTTTGACCTCTGCTCCGGTTGTTGCTACTTCTGCCTCTGGGGACGCTAGTCTCGGGCATCCTTTCACGTCGATCGAAATCATGGGCCTCTTCCATGGCTTCCCATGCTTCTTGCACCTGTGAAGCTTCCCTCTGTTCTTGCTCTTGGAGTCGACCTGTAGCCCATTCCTCTACTTCTGCGGCATCCACATAATATTGATTTATTGCTTCTTGCATATTTCGAACTTCTTCTTGAGTCTGATTGTGGTGTTGCGTCATTTCGTTAATGTGAGCCTCTTCGAACTCCTCAGCTCTCGTTGCTTCCTCTCTTGTGCGTCTGTTTATAGAGATTATAATATGTTGGATGGCCATTACAGAAAAATGTTGCACATCGTTAGGGGTGTAGTTATGTAATTGAAGTTCCTGTAGAAGCGTGATACAGACATTTGTTGCTTCATACAAATGTTGCAGCAAACAATGAAACAGTTCGATTACTTACGTTCGATACATCCATAATTTGACTGTGGAGCAACAGGGCATTCAAATAGGTTCGCCAGTCACACCTATAGTTATCAGTCTGCGTGGGCACGGTTACCCGTTCGTGTCGGACGATATTTCCTAGATCATGTTCTAACAAAACATGTTCTACACAGCATACAAGTTTTTTGCGGCACTACATACATAACCACTTGAGCCAGCAACACATTACAAAGAGACACTGCTTCCAAATGTACCCAAATGGGCCTTACGTTTTTACACGATCGTGAAACGCCCTGCTTTGCCTAGAGTTTGTGTAGTAAACAATCTTAGCTTCCATGTCAAATTACAGTAGACTCCAATGATCACTACAAAGACACCATCAAAGATGAGAAGAAAGATTCTAAATGCAACAGGTTTTTACAAGGCAAGAAAAAACTCACGATTGATTGTATGTAGTGACCAGAAAGCGCGCTAGATCAAAGTTGACTCTGCTAAACCAGTTCATCAGACTCAAAAAGGAAACTGAGTGGTTATGCAGATAAGGCGATATCAGCAAATCTATTACGTATACTTTGTCTTGAACCTCAGGGGGCAGAAGCGAGACAACGTGGCTAACATGAATCAATGGGAGAGATTAGACTTGAGGTATTTCAGCGGGCTGTCACTGCCACAAACCCATGAGTCAATACCGAGTGAAGTCCATCCGCCACTGACTTGCTTAGTATTGACCCATGTCTTAATGGTAGTGAGCCATTATAAAGAAAAACTTGACGACTGCCGCAAAGACATGGGTCAATACCGAGCGAGTAGTACCACTATCCAATTCCATAAGCCACTGTCTCGCTTGATATTGACCCATGTCTTGGTAGAGACTCATTTAATGAACCAAACGTGACTTTTAAAGAGCATGAGAATTACCACAAAGCAACGTTGACGACCTTATTCGTTGTGTTGGAGTTGGTGAAACTGCGCATGCACAGGAAGTCTTGATGATCGAGGTTGAAAATACAGGCCTCCTCTGACCTTCCAGGCAACAGTATCTGTGCATGCAGAGGTGCTGAGCTGAACAGAACTCTCAACTCCTCTTCATTCTCTTCGTTGATTTGCTCTAAAATACTTGACTCATCTGATACGTTGGATGGCCCTTGTGATGCAGAGCCTTGCCCTTGCCTTTCTTGAGCTGGCTCCCTGGATGTCTCAGGCTCCTCCCTAACAGCCGTAGGGTCCTCCCTAACAGGCACAGGCTTCGGATCATTTTCCTTTAATATTGGTTCCTCCATAAATGCCTCAGGGTCCACCCTGGCCTGCTCTTGCCCCTCATCATCCCTTACTGGCTGCGGATCCTCCATGACTTGCTCATTTTGGTGTTTAGCTGGCTCCTCGATAACTGTCTTTGTTTCTTCCATGACTACCTTGGGGTCCACTCTGGCTTGCTCATGCCCCTCTATGCCTATCTCAGCCTGCCCATCTGTGTCGTTTCTCTCGACCCGTGATCGGGTCCTTCGGCTGTTTGTTTCAGCCCTAGACGGCTCTATCTGTCGTGCATGAGGATGGAGAGGGGGGATGTTGAGAATATCCATGGTTCTACTATCCCGGATAGGCACTGGCTGAAGCAGCCCATCGTAGCGGAAACGCAGCCTCCGAAGAGTATCAAAATCCCGTGGCATGATAGTAACGCGGTGTGCATGGGCAGCCATGATATATCCATCGCTGAAGAATTCAACGAGGTAGTTGTCTGCAATTTCTTGAAGGTAGAGCAGTGCATTGCTGGCCCATCGCATGCTGACTCTCCACTGCTCGCAAATCTCCCGCACTACTCGCTGGAAAGGGAGACTTGGAATAGCAGGTTGAACGTGTCGTTCTATCCTGCACAACTCTTGCAGTACACCTCTGTGCGCCTCATATCGGCGTCTTCTTGCTTGAGCATTCAAAGATTCACCTGTTGCCCTCCTAGCCGTGGCCTTTACACGAGGCATCTCTACAAATAGCATAACACAAACAGACAATTCAATTGTCAGCACAAGGGACTTCAGATTTCAGAAAAGGTCAGTACCAAGCGAATAGGTGTGTCGGAAAGAGTTTGCCTTCCCTTATTCGCTCGGTAGTGACCTGAGAAAATAGTAATAGCAGACATCACTTATATTTTCTAAGGTCAGTACCGGCCAAACAGGTGCATCGAAAAGAGTTTGCCTTCCTTTATTCGCTCGGTAATGACCTCAGAAAATAGTAACAACAGACATCACTTATATTTTCTGAGGTCAGTACCAAGCGAACAGGTGCATCGAAAAGAGTTTGCCTTCCCTTATTCGCTCGGTAGTGACCTCAGAAAATAGTAATAGCAGACATCACTTATATTTTCTGAGGTCAGTACCAAGTGAACACTGCATCGGAAAGAGTTTGCCTTCCCTTATTTTCGCTCGGTAGTGACCTCAAAAAATAGTAATAGCAGACATCACTTATATTTTCTGAGGTCAGTACCAAGCGAACAGGTGCATCGGAAAGAGTTTAACTTCCCTTATTCGCTCGGTAGTGACCTCGAAAAATAGTAATAGCAGACATCACTTATATTTTCTGAGGTCAGTACCAAGCGAACAGGTGCATCGGAAAGAGTTTAACTTTCCTTATTCGCTCGGTAGTGACCTCAGAAAATAGTAATAGCAGACATGACTTATATTTTCTGAGGTCAGTACCAAGCGAACAGGTGCATCGGAAAGAGTTTGCCTTCCCTTATTCGCTCGATAGTGACCTCAGAAAATAGTAATAGCAGACATCACTTATATTTTCTGAGATCAATACCAAGCGAACAGGTTTGCATCCCCTGCAACAAAATACCTTATTCGCTTGATAGTGACCTCAGAAAAGTGTAATAGCAAGCGAACAGGTTTGCATCCCTTGCAACAAAATACCAATGTCAAGGAGACGTTTAAGTCCATGCGGTCCTAAGTGTCATGTCATTCCCTCCCATCACCTCCCCTAATCTAGGGGGGGTGGTACCATTGCTTCTCTCTCCCACGTCTACCTCTCATGAAACCGCATGGCGGTACCACCCCTCACAGACCACTCATAAGCCAGAACCTAGCTCTACTTTTTAGGCATGTCCATCTAGTCTATTTAACCAATAGTTTTTTCAGAACCTGCCTCAGGGTTTCGCAGAACAACTACAAGAAGCTTAGGATAGTGGTGATGCCTTTCCAAGGTATACTCCCGCAGCACCAGCAAGACCGCATCCGGGCCCTCCTCAGGAGGTCCCCCCTTGGCCCTCCCCCGATGTTACCCTTAATGTTCTTGATCGACACAGCCTGGTGACGGGAGCAAAGCGAACTCCGAACCCCGACGGCCTCTAAAATGTCGGGGGGCCGAATGGCGCGCCTCGAGCCTGTCACCGTAAAGCAAATAGGGGGCACCACCTAGCTTTGAGCGGCTAGGACGCAAACAACACACCACCATAACAAAGTTTTCATCCAAGAGAGATGGATGCTTGGAGTAATGGTGAAGAGGAAGGGGAATGAGATCAAATTAGAGAGAGAGAGAGAGAGAGAGAGAGAGAGAGAGAGAGAGAGAGAGAGAGAGAGAGAGAGAGAGAGTATAGCGGCTTAGTACTTAGGCACCACATAAGGATGGTGAATCCGCAAACCCTTCACACATACACAAGCTCACTCCAAACACAAGACTAGGTGGCGATTCCGCACACCTCACATGGGCAAAACATTGCAAGAAACATACTCACAAAACCTCAAGCTTTATTTAAACAATAAGGTGATGAAATGGGGAGCATAGGGTAGGGGAAAGAGAAGGGAGAGAGTGGTAGAGCACATGGCGGATAGGTGGGAGCTGATGGCGAAGACTCGCACGAGGGTTATGGCCATCATCCTTCATTTAGCTGCCCTTCATCTTCCATAGCCCAAGGGTGTAGAGGTCATGCTCAAGTCGAGCATGGTGACTGCGGTGATGGTGATGGTGTGGGTGTGTGTGTGTGTGTGTGCTAAGCACACACAGTGCATAGTGTACTCTCTGGTGATGTTGTGTGTGTATTTAATGTGATGGTTACCCCTCTTTATATAGGAGAGGAGGGGGGAGAAATTCTAGAATTTAAAAATGAAGAAATCATTATCTACACAAGCCATGTGATTGTGGGCCCCACTTATCTGGCTGTGTGTATATGCGCCAGAACAGCAGTCTCATGAGAGAGAGACTAAGAGAGAGAGATAGGTTGATGAAAAAAAGTGAGAGGTGACATGGAGAATAAAGTAATTACAAGAGGGGAGAGAGGGGAGTGTGTTCAGAGGTGAATCTGTGTGCAGATGTGTGTGAACACAAGAAAAATCAGGTAACCACCGGGTGGGGATGGGTCCGTGGGCATCTTTTTCAGTGAAACTGAGTGTGTGTGAGTGTGGGGGAGGTTATCTGGCTACAAGACAAGAGACATGGCAGCCTTTAGAGAGAGAGGGGGATATTTGGGTCATGGGATATGATAGGAGAGAGAAAAGGGGGGTGGGCTATACTGTTTTGGAAGATATGAGAGGTGGCATGTGAGTTAGGGTGCATTATTGGTAAGGACAGGGGGTGGGGTAGCTTGAGGGGAGAGAGAAAGGAGAAAGGACAAGGGGAAGAGAGAGGGGGTTGACCTTTTGAGTGGAGGAGAGGAAAAGGGACACAAGGTGGGGCAATCAGTGAAGAAAAAGGAGGCAGGGTGGGGATGGGCTGCCCCGCAGGCACGAGGTGGTCTATTTTACCTTTCTCACTTATTACATACTCATACTTTATTTTTTTCTTACTTTTTCCAATGCCTTTTATCACTCCCTCCCTAAGAGGGGGTTTCCATGGGGTGGGGAAGAGAGAAGAGGGGCGGCTTGTGAAAAACCCTCATCACTGGGAGTGGCTGCTGTCAACACGGGAGTCAATTCTCGAGGTAAGCTGCTGGTAATTCTTTGCTTTCTACTCCCAATTTCCAAGCTTTTAGTTTGAAGAGCTTATTTGCTAAATGCTCTGTGCAGGATGCTAGCCTGAAGCTGGAACAAATGATGATCGTCAGGCACAGAGTCTCAATCCTTAAAGACTCTTTGGAGCAAGAAGGCCTGAAGACCTGCAGTGATTGCTCGCCGAGAATGGCTCTGTAGAGGGGGTTTCCATGGGGTGGGGAAGAGAGAAGAGGGGTATGGAAGCCTGGCTTGTGAAAAGCCCTCATCATTAGCCCTCCCCTTTTGGCTAGAGGCATTCATGTCTCTAGCTCATCTGTTTGATCATTATCGTCGGAGGTGGTGGCTGATGGTGTGTCCTCATCTGGAATGTCAATAGGTGGAGCCTGGTCGAATCGAAGAAAATAAGGTTTAAGTCGCCAACCATTTACCCTGGTTTTATGAAGTTTTCCATCGGCCTCCATAAGCTGGTAGCTTCCATTGGCATACTTTTTCCTAATGATGAAAGGGCCTTCCCATCGGAGTAGGAGTTTCTTATCCTTGTGTGTGTCGAAGCGATTGTTGTAGCGGAGCACCAACATTCCTTTCTTCAATTCTTTTTGTCAGAGATGCTGGTTAAAGCTAAGCCGTCTATGCTCTGCTTGTGCCGCATAATAATTTATTGCTTCTTCTCTGTCCAGTTGCAATCTTTCCAAGTCGATGATGTGATCTCTCAAATGCATGTTGGGCTGTTGAAGTTGGCTTGTCATTACTCTGAGACTTTGTAGTTGCACTTCAATGGGCAAGATTGCTTCCTTACCAAATACTAGATGATACGGTGTGAATCCCAAGGATGTACGGAATGAAGTTCTGTAGGCCCATAAAGCTGGTAGTAGGTACTTATCCCAGTCTCCAGGATGATTGTTTACCTGCTTGGTAATAATTTTAGAAACCATTCCATTTACCTTTTCAACTAGGCCATTACATTGAGGGTAATATGGTGAAGAGTGCCTCCTTGTAATGCCCAGTTTCTGCATTAATTCTCCTACCAAGTCTGCTCTGAAACCTGGCCCTCTATCAGAGATGATCTCTAAAGGTGTTCCAAACCTACAACATATGTGCTCGTAGATAAATTTAGCTACCTCTACCGCTGTGATTCTAGTGGTGGCTGTAGTCTCTGCCCATCTAGTCATGTAGTCGACCCCCATGATAATGTAGAATTTTCCTGAGTTGGCCCTAGGTAATGGCCCAATGGCATCGATACCCCATTTTTCAAATGGGCCATATGAGAGAATAGGTGTCTGTGGTTCAGGCATAAGTGACCTAGTGCCGGCCTTTTGACACAACTTACACGTTTTGCACCAGTGGTGTACATCACGGTTGAGGCTAGGCCATATGAAGCCTGCCTGCAAGATTTTCCTACTTGTTATGTCTAAGGCAAAGTGACCACCACAAACCCCGTCGTGATAGCTAGCAATTACTCCCTTGGGATACGGTGTATTTGAAGTTCTTCAAACTTACCCAACAAGGTTTTTACACCACTTAAGTGAGTCCTTAAACTAGGATTCTTGCATGTCCATGCTCCATTTACTTGCCTTACCAGAAGTAGAGCATCCCCAAATACATTAAGGCGTTGTACACCTTGCGAGACGCACCATTGTAGACCCTTGGTTAGTGCTGCATACGCAGCTTCATTGTTAGAATGTGAATCTAACAATTGGCCCAACGAAAATACCTTTGTTCCTTTGTCATCAAAGACCACTATGCCTGCAGGCTGCTTTGTCGGACGCTCGCTTGTAGGCTCCATCAAAGTAGAGAGAGTATGCTCCTTCTACCATCGGTGGTACTGGAGGTAATCGGACTTCTCCTCCCTTAGATTGCTTCTCCTTCCTTTCCAAGACTTGGTAGGTCATGGGTCCTCCCAAACTTGCCCTTGTCGTGCTTTCTACCTGTACTGTGTAGTCAAACTCTTGCAGACAAACTAGCCATTTAGTAATCCTAGCAAACACATCCATGTGTTGTACAACATAGGGAAATATTTCATCCGTGGTTAGAATCACAAATTGCTTAAGCAGAAAATATGACCTAAACTTTGTAGTTGCGAATCTAAGAGCTAGGACTAAGTGTTCCACATGGGTGACACCTTTCTCTCCTGCTGTCATCATTCGACTAGAGAAGTAGATTGGCCTCATGAAAGATGTCGTTGTATCCTTTTGGAGTAGCATAGCCCCCAATGAGTCATCACCAACACTTGAGGTGACATAGAAATTTTCATCCCACTTAGGTGGTGAGATAGTTGGTAGAGTGGCTAAGACCTCCTTTACCTTGTTGTAGTGATGTTCGCTTTCCTCGTCCCAAGTGAAAGTTGCTCTTTGAGTGAGTTGTTGTAGTGGTAGAACAAGTTGTGATAGTAGATGTATGAATCTACTTAAGTACCTCACCTTCTGTAGAAAAGAGACCAGTTGACGTGCGGTCGTTGGTGAAGGTAGGGCTATGAGTGCGAACACCTTACTTGGGTCGGTGTTGATACCTTTTGTTGAAATTTCATGGCCTAGTAGAATGACTTTACTCTCCCCAATGTGGTATTTATCCACATTTAATTACCCGCCTAGGCTCTGCAACCTGGCCAATCCTTCAGTTACCTTTTCTAAATGTAAAATACGGGAGCTATATATACAAAAATCATCAATGAACACTATTATGGATGTTCCAAAGAACGGTTGAAAAACATATGTGACATATCTTTGGAATGTGGCAGGTGCATTTGTGAGACCAAATGGCATAACCCTGTATGCAAAACAACCCCATGGCGTGATAAAAGTGGTTTTTAGCTGATCTTCCAAGGCTATGCGTATTTGAAAGTATCCAGAATAACCATCACAGACGGTATAGCATTCAAAACCCGCTACTTCATTCAGAATTTCATCCAAGAAAGGGAGAGGAAAGTGGTATCTCTTTGTAGCTGCATTTAGTGGTTTGTAGTCAACACAGACCCTCCACTTACCATTCTTTTTAGGCATCACCACTACGGGTGACACCCATTCCGAGTTTTCTATAGGATAGATGAATCCCGTCTCCAGCAGTTTCCTTACCTCGGCCAAGAGTGCCTTTTCTTGTATGACTCGCAGTCGTCGTAGCTTTTGCACAACTGGTTTTACCCCTTCCTTCAGTTTAATATGATGTTCCACCACTGTAATGCCTGTGATTCTTTCATAGTTGTCAATGAACAGGTTAGGAAATCCATCAACATTTTGCAAAAAACTATCTTTCTCCTCGAGTGTTAATTCCGTAGACAACATACCCTTCAACCTACTTCCTCCTAGGCCAGGTGATTTGCTCTCCTCTTCATTGGGTTGCCCTTTTGGTGATGGATCACTGGTTGTGCTTACCCTTTGCGGATCCTTCATAATGATACCCATCACATCAATGGAACTGTCACTTTCGTCGGTGGATGTGGTCTCCTCCTTAGAAGTGGAAGATTCGCTAGTGGTTTCATTTGCCGATGTTTCCAGATTTATTTTCTTCTGCTTGCCAATCCTCATGTCGTAGTAGATTGTCTCCCCTTTCTTACTGGTCATGCGTAGAAGGCCAGTACCCCAGTCCTGTTTTGCCTTCACGGCCATCAACCATGGCCTTCCCAAGATTAGTGGATAGCCCTCCCCCTTAGTAGGCATTACAAAAACATCTACCTCTACCTCAGTGTTGAAAGATTTTATTTTCACGGCACTTACCACACCCACACACTTTACCTTTGCGTTGTTTGCCATCTTTGCCTTGCATGGAGAAGGCATGTCAACCTCGAGCCCTAATCGAAGCATCATAGCTTCGCTCATTACACAGATTTGTGCACCTCCATCAATGTAGGTGTTTCCAACCCTCTTTCCTTTTATGTTTACGTCGACAATTGGAAGGATGTCGTCCATGTTGCAACCCGAAATTGCTCCGGCTACCTTTGTTTTGGAGCGTCTTGTACTTACCATTTTGGACCATTGTCGCCTTACTTTAGGTGCAAGATGTAGCAGTTGTGGCCATGTAATCTTCGGTCCTTGCTCTACCACATCCAATGTTAGATCATAGGGCTTAGAACTTTCCCCTAGCTGGAAGTCGGTGATGCCCAATTTCCGTCGTGGCCTGGATGGCCTCTTGCTAGTCTCTCCTCTCATGCTTCTCTCATCATCTGATTGTGTAGCTTTCTCCCTCCTAGATCTTTTCATAGTCATGGCTTCAAGTGGTTCTAAAAAGGTTACCTTCTCCTTACCCTTGTCCCTCTCCTTTGCTCTGGGTGGATCCACTACTACGGCTTTTTCTTTCTCTTCTAGCCTTATGATGTTTATAGGGCGATCAGGTGGTGGTGCTAGTGGAAGAGGTGGGATGGATGCTTGTGGTGGTGTCTGGGGTGGACGTAGAATTTGTGTTGGTGGGGCTGGTGCCCGAGGTGGGGGTGTTCTTTCTCTAGGGGGTGACAATTGGTTCCTCCTACCTCCTCTATTATAGTTTTGTCGTGGTTTGGGATAGTAGTACATACCGTGACCGTCTTCTCCGCAGTTGTAGCAGTGATACTCCTTGTTTTGTTGTCGTGCTCTTCCAGGGTCTTAATCTCTTTCTTGACTCCTCCCTTGCTGTATTAAGTGGACATACAAATTCTGCAGTTGGTCAGTAATATGGGCCAGCATATCTTGTTGGTCATCTCTTACCCCAAGAGCCGGTGGTGGTGGTGGAATGGTGGTTGTCGTAGTTGCTGGCTGACGAGATGTTCCTGCTTCTGTTGACTCGGTTTCTTTGGCTTTCATTCGCAGCTTCTTGTCCTTGAGGCGAGCAATCTCAACGACTAACTCGTACGTAGCCGGGAATCTACCTTTCACCTTCTCCTTGAGAAGCGGCCATAAGCCATGCGTGAACCGATCGTTTTTTAGGAAATCGGGTGCAGCTTCCCTCCTTGCCAATGACTCAACCCACCGTTTCCACAAATCCACAAATTTGGGCTCATAGGTGTCATATTCTAAAAGACCCTCCTGCTTCAAGTCTCTCAACTTGTCCCACAACTTTTCTGAAGTGGTACCTCCCCCAAAGCACCTCTTAAAAGCGGTTTTTAAGGGTTCCCAATCATCCTTGGTTGCTTGTAGAAGTGCATTGTACCATGATCTAGCTTCTAACTTTATGAGATGCTTAAAGATTCTAACCCGAGATTCATCCGTATCTTTGTTGCTCACTACACATGCTACTTCAAGGTCATCTAGGAAGTCTGTTACCAAATCCTCCCCCTTCTTTCCTTTAAATGTTGGAAATGCTACACTTGCCATGATTACTGAGAGAGAGCTAGAAAGACACACTGCTTAACTTGCAAAAGTTTTTTTCTTCTTTACAAGGAGGCGTGTATACCCTCTTATACTAGGACATAGATTAAAACTTCAAATGGTACATTGCCTTGTACCAAAGGTAAGACAAATGGCTGATCTGATGCCAGAACCTCAAAAAACCGCTCCCCACCCAGCATGGTGTCAATGACATGCTGGTAGTGAGCCTTCAAGTCCAGTATTACCTTGATTGAGCGTACACGTGTTGGTATGTGTGATCTGTCTTGAGGTAGGTTGCACTAATTCATGTGAAGCTTAGAGGTGCTTAGTCACTGTCCAAGCTTGTGGGAGAGGGTGGTGTTCTTTCCTGAAACAAACTCAGTAGATCCCTAGTTTCTCTAATGAGAGTGTGAGCCAATGCTTCCGTTATTTGTGCTACAGCATCAGGTGCGACTTGAAAACTGACTGTGATAATTACCTCGGTGACTTGAGTTACCCGATTCTCAAAGTAGAATAGTGTTGATTCTCTATCGTGCAGAGCTCCTTCCATGTTGTTGTTGTGGGTTGGTTGTAGGTTGCGGACATGGTTTCGACCTTCTCCTTCTTCTTCTTGGCACTTGGCCTATGTATATCCACTGGGTTTGGCGTGTTGCTTGACTCTCCCACTGCAAATCGATTACCGTTATGCATGGCACTCGAGCTTCGATGGAGATGCGGAGTTCGTCTAGTTGTGCTTGGCGCTCTTCTTCTTCTGTCATCCAGTTAGCAAATCCTGCTAGCCATTCATCCATTCACAATAGTTTAGGGGTTTCACTCTTGTAAACTGAAGGGTTTCATGAAAAGATCCTCCGTGGGGGCACCAAATGACGGGAGCAAAGTGAACCCCGACAGCCTCTAAAACGCCGGGGGGCCGAATGGCGTGCCTCGAGCCTGTCTCACGGTAAAGCAAACAGGGGGCAGCACCTAGCTTTGAGCGGCTAGGACACAAACAACACACCACCATAACAAAGTTTTCATCCAAGAGAGATGGATGCTTGGAGTAATGGTGAAGAGGAAGGGGAATGAGATCAAATTAGAGAGAGAGAGAGAGAGAGAGAGAGAGAGAGAGAGAGAGAGAGAGAGAGAGAGAGAGAGAGAGAGAGAGAGAGAGTAGCGGCTTAGTACTTAGGCACCACAGAAGGATGGTGAATCCGCACACCCTTCACCCATACACAAGCTCACTCCAAACACAAGACTAAGTGGCGATTCCGCACACCTCACATGGGCAAAACATTGCAAGAAACATACTCACAAAACCTCAAGCTTTATTTAGAGAATAAGGTGATGAAATGGGGAGCATAGGGAAGGGGAAAGAGAAGGGAGAGAGTGGTAGAGCACATGGCGGATAGGTGGGACCTGATGGCGACGACTCGCACGAGGGTAATGGCCATCATCCTTCATTTAGCTGCCCTTCACCTTCCATAGCCCAAGGGTGTAGAGGTCATGCTCAAGTCGAGCATGGTGACTGCGGTGATGGTGATGGTGTGGATGTGTGTGCAGTGCATAGTGTACTCTCTGGTGATGTTGTGTGTGTATTTAGTGTGATGGTTACCCCTCTTTATATAGGAGAGGAGGGGGGAGAATTTCTAGAATTTAAAAATCAAGAAATCATTATCTACACAAGCCATGTGATTGTGGGCCCCACTTGTTTGGCTGTGTTTATATGCGCCAGAACAGCAGTCTCATGAGAGAGAGACTAAGAGAGAGAGATAGGTTGATGAAAAAAAGTGAGAGGTGACATGGAGAATAAAGTAATTACAAGAGGGGAGAGAGGGGAGTGTGTTCAGAGGTGAATCTGTGTGCAGATGTGTGTGAACACAAGAAAAATCAGGTAACCACCGGGTGGGGATGGGTCCGTGGGCATCTTTTTCAGTGAAACTGAGTGTGTGTGAGTGTGGGGGAGGTTATTTGGCTACAAGACAAGAGACATGGCGCCCTTTAGAGAGAGGGGGGGATATTTGGGTCATGGGATATGATAGGAGAGAGAAAAGGGGGGTGGGGTATACTATTTTGGAAGATAGGAGAGGTGGCATGTGAGTTAGGGTGCATTATTGGTAAGGACAGGGGGTGGGGTAGCTTGAGGGGAGAGAGAAAGGAGAAAGGACAAGGGGAAGAGAGAGGGGGTTGACCTTTTGAGTGGAGGAGAGGAAAAGGGACACATGGTGGGGCAATCAGTGAAGAAAAAGGAGGCAGGGTGGGAATGGGCTGCCCCGCAGGCACGAGGTGGCCTATTTTACCTTTCTCACTTATTACATACTCGTACTTTATTTTTTTCTTACTTTTTCCAATGCCTTTTATCACTCCCTCCCTAAGAGGGGGTTTCCATGGGGTGGGGAAGAGAGAAGAGAGGTATGGAAGCCTGGCTTGTGAAAAGCCCTCATCACTGGGAGTGGCTGCTGTCAACACGGGAGTTAATTCTCGAGGTAAGCCACTGGCAATTCTTTGCTTTCTACTCCCAATTTCCAAGCTTCTAGTTTGAAGATCTTATTTGCTAAATGCTATGTGCAGGATGCTAGCCTGAAGCTGGAACAAATGCTGATCGTCAGGCATAGAGTCTCAATCCTTAAAGACTCTCTGGAGCAAGAAGGCCTGCAGACCTGCAGCGATTGCTCACCGAGAATGTCTCTGTAGAGGCTATCTATAATTGGCTACAGGAGATGAAGGATGAAGTGCTTGAGCTAGCGAGTAAATATGAGGAATCCATTATCTTTGCCAACAGGCTTCAGGAAGAGATAGTCTGGCTGTGAAGGAAAAGGACTACATGGTTATTGCAAACCCTAAACCCCCGGAAATTAGTAGGCCACTCTTTGTAAAGTCTGAAACTTGGCCTTTGCACCTGTCCCTAGTGTTTTGTAGCTCAAAACCCGGTGTTAAGTTGTAATTTTGCTTCTCCTTATAAATTCAAAACGCGTATTTGGTAAAAAAAAACCCTAAACCTGCAACAAACAGGGTTTACCTTCCCCTTATTTGCTTAGTATTGACCTCTGTACTAGCAGACATCACTTAACTTTTCCAAGGTTAGTACCAAGCGAACAGGGGCATCGAACTAAGTGGCCTTCCCTTATTCGCTTGGTACTAACCAAGGAAAAGTGTAAAAGCAAGCATCCTATGGTAAAGACGATGGTCATTACCAAGCGACAGGTGCAGCAAACAGGGTTTACCTTCCCTTATTCGCTTGGTACTGACTACACAAAATACAAGTGCACAAAAGGGTAGTAAGTAGCATACCTCTTCACTGTGTGTAGAGTTTTGTGTCACTAAAGCACTGCAGAACAGGAGTAAGAGAAGGATGCGCAAGAGTAAGAGGTGATGCGCAAAAAGAGTTGGGATGGTTTGCTTACCGCGTAGCGTCGATGGGGGTAGAGTTAATTAGAATGGGGTATTGCCTCTTAACTTAGAATGCTTAACTCGGCGAGGGTGACAACTTCACTTATGTGCGAGATTGTGGTTGGTAAATCGTACTGCATGGGAATCTAAGACCATTTATTACTAGTTGTCCTTGTGAGTTCAGCCCACGTGCCTTTTTGAGTGACCGTTTAGGGTCGGACAGACGCCAATCGCCCTTGCAGTCGCCATCTCCATCTCCAAGTGGAACAAACAGATCGTCGTTGCCTTTACCTTTTCTGCGCTCTTCCCCTTCGCCAGCTCTCGTGATCCTGCGTTTAGAGTCAGACGCCGATCGCCCTTGCAGTTGCCATCTCCATCTCCAAGTAGAACAAATAGATCACCATTGCCTTTGCATTTTCTACGCTCTTCCCCTTGGCCACCTCTCGTGATCCTGCGTTGAGAGTCAGACGCCAATCACCCTTGCAGTCGCCATCTCCATGTCCAAGTAGAACAGATAGATCGCCGTTGCCTTTGCATTTTCTGTGCTCTTCCCCTTGGCCACCTCTCGTGATCCTGCGTTGAGCGACCTCCACTAGGTCGAGTCCTTTGCTACCGCATCGCCATCGCCATCGCCACCTTCTGGTTCTTGCTGTCGGCGGCTTGCGACATTACCATCCAACTCGGCGCCATTGGATATTGCAGAGACAGGTTCTTTCTCCCTGCCTCTCTCCCCTTCCTGTGTGTTGTTAACTGTGTGCGAACCGAAGCCACTGCGTTAGGGTAAAATTAAAAGTCTCAAACCGCATGGTAATGACCGATGTTTTTGTCTTATAAGACTAATTCTCTTTTTATTGTGCACAAATTTTAATAGTATGCATGCTTAAAATCGTGTTTGGGATGACGACGCCTCTCAAACACCAAGTAGAATTTGTCACTCTACTTTGGTAAAATGAAATGGACTAAAGAGCAGACATGCTTGCGGCAGCTACGTCTCCCAAACACCAAATGGATCAGTCATCCATCTTGGAATGATGTTGTAGGGTAAAAAAGGATCCTCTAACCACTAAGAAACATCGACTACTAATGACTAAGGCTTTATCTCTTCTACCTCATAGTCAAGGACCACTATGATTTATAGAGAGAGGTAATGTCATAAAACCTAATATCTAACCAATTCAAATGATTTTATCATATTAAACTGATCATTCAATGTGGGAGAATAAACTGGAACAAGGGTTAGAATATAGACATGTGCTTATGAATTTGTCTCAACACGTGGCCAAGGTTAAAGGGGTCCAAATGAGAGATGGTATGTCAAAGAGCAATGCTACCTAATGGAGCTTAGAGACCTTAGGGTTAGCTTCATTAAAGACCTCCAAAGGTTAGTGTTCAAAGTCCTTAGACCTTAGGCAAGCTAGTTGTGCTTGAGGTGGGAACCCGGCCCAAGCTTGAGGTGCTTGTCATGCTTGCTGACTAAGGTGCTGCTTGAGGTGCTTCATGACTAAGGTGCTAGAGGGGATTAAAGTGTTCCAAAAAGTCAAGCTTGAGCCTACAAAGGAGGGGGCAAGCCCCAAGATTGGGGGGGGTGTTGACTAACTCCTTGTTCACCCAAGGGACGCCCCTTGCTCAAAGAGGCAAATGGCACACATGTCAAGCCCCTAGCTAGGTTGCTCTCATGGTGTGCCTAAAGCCTATTGGTTGGCCTCTCAATGGGTCCTTAGCTAATTTAATTAATTGTGTATGCATTTATCAAGTCCTCTCTCTCAACGGGGAAAGGGGGACACTTGTCCCAAGGCTAGCATGCTTGCTTGATCTGCACTCTACATGTGATTGGCCAGGCTTGAAGGGGTCCAATGATCTTTCACCATGAGCTAGAAGAGGGGGTCGACCAAAGCAAGGAGGGGGCTAGCTTTGAGGGTATACTCTCCCCCCCCCCCTCTCTCTCTCTCTCTCTCTCTCTCTCATTGTGTGAAGTGCAAAGTGCAAGAGCTCCATCTCCTTCTCCAAGCTTGTTGAGTAGTTGAGAGCCTACACCAACACTCTTGGCTATGGAATGAAAATCCAACCAAGAGCTATGCTTCAATGCTTAAGCTTTCCATCTTTTTTTCTTTTTTTTGCAAAACTCACAATTGTGAGTGACTTATATTGAACAACCCAAAAGAATTACAAGGTCTAGTCATGCTCTTGTTGAGCCATGACATCATCAGAGACTATAATTACATCAGGGTAGCCACCCCCACCAACTCGCCGCCTCTTCCTCGATACACAGGGTCCAAAAAGTTGTCCTTTTGAGATCTTTTAGTTACCAATGGCCAAGACTTTCCCCCGTCCTAGGCATTCCATCTGCTGACAACAAGGCACAAGTAGTCCTAGACCAATCCTCCGAGTGTTGCTTGCGCCCGAGCGTCCATATTAGCACTTTGCTTTCTTGAGTAATTTCTGCGAAGCTTGCCACCTCCGAATCTCCTTCAAACACACGGAGGTTCCTTGTCTGCCATACATTATGTAAGAAGAAATATCTGACGACTTGAGTGCTGACAGGAGGGCAGGACTTCCTGAATTCTTGCCTCCAAGGAATAAGTCAGCCTTGAAGAAACTAATTTTCCATGTTCTTTGGACCCACTTGCATATTTTCCCTGTGAGGCCTTTAATAGTTGGGCGGTCCATGAATAGGTGGGCCAGGTCTTCTCTAGCCATCCTGCACCCCAAGTATCGATCTGACCCAATCCATCTCTCCTAAATATTCACCCCCGTCGGTAGAGCACCCCAAATTACCTTCCATAGAAAAACCTTCATGTGCTGCGGAACCTTTGGCTTCCATATGTACTCCAATAATTGCTCCCACCTTTCCTCCGACCATTGCTTTTTCCATAGCTTGTTTAGGGGGCTAGACCAATTCTTCATCATTGTCTGATAAATGCTTTTAGGATGGGTTTTCCCTAATAGATTGCTTCCGGGCCATTTCCAGGCATTCCAGTCAAACACCGAATCACAAATTGGCATCACTAAATTGTCAAGCTCCTTCATCACTTTGTGGACAAGAAAGACCTCCAAGCTATTGAGCTGGTACTGGGTCACCAGAAGGTCAATGGTTTTCCAACTCTTGTTGCCACTGTCCCAGAAGTGTCCAAGTCACTTCAGACCCTTATTATTCAGTTTCCTGGCTGTCTCAATCCAGTAGGGAGTTTGTGGCGGATCTAAGCTTTCCATCTTCTTCATCTTCATTACTATGCTATTATGAAATGCTAATCAAGAAGAGTAATGATAAGTGAAGAACTATTTCTTTCTCCTATGAATGTTTCTTCTTCCTCTTCCCTACCCTCATTCCCCGCTAGCTCTCTCCACCTTTGAAGGTGTTTGAGGCCTTGGGACTAAGGCCGGGGATGGTTAATGCTTTTATAAAGTTTATGTTTTGCTCATGATGCATGAATCTTTCCATCTTCATTGCATCACCTAGGCCACAAGGAACACAAATATTGTATTGTACCAAGTCTCTCTTGATGGGAGAATCCATAATACAAAAGCCTATTGGAGGGGGAAATTGGCTTCACATAAATAAAGTCCTCGACTGTTGTCAAGTTTTCTAAACTCTCTCTCTTGCAAAAGTATTGCTCATACCAAGTCAATTAAGTATAATGGTTATGTTGCTACCGCTAATTAAGTTCACTCTCTATGTTCTCAAAGTTGTCTCACAAAAATGCTCACTCTATTTCTCTTAATTCCCCTATTCTCAAAATTCATAGACCATTTCCATTACATAGTTTACCTTGTTGGTTTTCTTTGTGTGCAATTTAGCTAGATTCCCATGCATAAACTTTTCCAGGCTGACTTGTCTCTTTGTCCCCATATTTAGTTGATGAGCTATAAGATTGGAAATGGCTTGTTTGGGATTTTTGTATTGAGTTGATCAAGTCTTAGATATGTTCGTTGTTGATATATCCTAAATGGCACTTCTAATTTCTATTTTTTGAGGTCTAAAAAGGTAGCTTTCTAAAAGCTTTCTAAAAGTTTTAGTGGTGGTCAACTTTCTTGCTTTGATGGACTCTCTAGCCCCTGCCAACTTCAATGCTTCTACCACCATCTCTTTTGTGATCTCAATCGTTATTTTTTCAGATTTTGAACCAATCACTGCTACCATTATGTCTTCTTGGATGTTGTCACTAGTTTGTGGGTTCTCTTTAGATCCACACCGCAAGGCACTAGCTCAAAATATCCATTAAGTCCACTTTCTTGAATATCTTTTGCGCTTCTTTTTTCTTGGGAAAAGCTTCAACTCCTTGGGTATGATGGGTACCTCCACCAAGGTTCCTTGGGAATCTTTGATTTTCCCTAGGAAAACCATCATTATGTGCTCTTTAAGATATTCCTTGTCTAGCTAGCATGTTGTTGCATGCTTGATAGTGTCTACATCAAGTTGGAAGGGCATGAGAAGGACGTGAGGATCTCAAGCTTTTCACTCTTCTTCTTCTTAGGAGTTGACGCCTAGCAAACGAACTTTGGAGTTACGTTTTTTGCAGCAAACTAACTTTGGAAAATTAGAGAATGAATTTTAACTTCAAAATTTTACTTAGTGATGAAATACATGTCTACAGGTACAGGGGAATGCACAAAACT
Source organism: Adiantum capillus-veneris (assembly GCF_014529385.1). Lineage (NCBI taxonomy): Eukaryota > Viridiplantae > Streptophyta > Polypodiopsida > Polypodiales > Pteridaceae > Adiantum > Adiantum capillus-veneris. Next base: position 10,241,788 of record NC_140940.1, read on the forward strand.
TGTGAAAAGTGACACTAGATTGTTGCACATACCATACATTTGGTTTTTCATATGTTGGGTGTCCACATGCGGTTGAGGATGTACTTCACGTTTTTGGTGATTTAGATCACTAAAACGTCTGTGAGTGGCATCATCCTCAACATCAATCACAATTGACAGTCGTCACTTTTATTCCTTGTCTCTTTGAAGAGGTGTGTGAGTTCTCTACATGGGTGTTTGTGATGTAGCTTCATTGAATGTTCCTTAAACGAAATTGCTATTTTCCTCCTAATCTCCTCCCTGCTCACTCTTTCATGTGGATAGTGTATAGTGATGACATGTAGCTTGTCACATGTGGTTGATACATAAAATTTTAAATTACAAGAAGTAGTTAGCATGTAGAATAGGGTAGATTGTGCTTCACTTCACTAGAGAAACTTTTGTTTTCCATGATAGAAGCTAAGCTATAATCCTTTTAAGTAAAATTGGTTTTGACAATTGTAAGTAAAGAATACTAATCCACTCATTAGCAATTAGTGCACCATCGCATTCATGTGCTAGTGATTTGTGTGCCATGCCAATGGAATCCTTATAGAAGATGATGAAGCCGATTCGGTTGGGATCAAGATTTGAAGCTCTTCATCATTTGTAGACACTATTGCCCCTATTTTGTGTGTGTGTGTGTGTGTGTGTGTAAATTTTCACATTACAAAAAATTTGATGGCATTACAAACAAAAACAAGAGGATTGCAAACACAGATATTTATGTATTACAATCAAACATATCCAAAGACAGTATTAGAAACATAATTAAATTTATTGTTGAACCAAGTGTCCTAAGTTCACTTGGTTTAGCAACCCGATAGTTGACAAGTTTCATGTCCATGGTGGCCAATACCACAAATCTTGGCCCCAAGAGTATGAAGTGGTATATTGCCATCACCTCATTGGCATCTAAATTTTTCTCCTCATTGAATTGATGAGGTATCAACCCTCAAGAAGCTTGTCAATCATGTACTTGATCACATTTTTTGCAATTGAAAGATGAATCGCTTGGTGGCATTGGTCATTATCAAGCTCTGATTCAAGTTGGCATAGGTAAGTGTTAACCCTCACGGCTCACGGACACCCATCACCTACGATGGACGCGTATTATGTATTTGGTAGAGTCAGGTACCGGGCTTGTCGGTCCAATAGGGAAAGGTAGAGTGATCGCCAATGAGAGGCGCACTTTAACTTGGACATTCAAGGGATTAGTTGGTTAAGCATGGGCGCCCAAGTGTGAATGGGGTGAGCTCCTATAAAAGCCAACTAAACCTAATTTTTACTCATTCTCTCATTTGTGCAATTGAAGAGTGCTCTTGCTCCATCTCCATCTTCTTCTTCTTCACCTCCTTGTGTGTGTGTGTGTGTGTGTGAGAGAGAGAGAGGGAGAGTGTGTGTGCGATCGAGCATTACGAAGGCACGACGGCGGCGAAGCGGTTGAGCGCGGCACGACTGCAGCTTCTTCTTCATTGCGACGAGGAATCCACCACGAAGGCGAGCGTAGAGCGGTGAGTGACACACCCTTTGTTTTCTTGAGCTTGCTAGTTTAGGCTTGTTGTGTGCTTGGAGCCGTTTGTGGCTCGCATACGGTGTATTGGCAAGTCCCTTGCTTCGACAGTGCGGCAAGGAGCGCACATTTTTGGCGCCGCTGCCGGGGATATGCCCTACACTAAGCTCGGTTAGCACTTTACGCTTCCTTGTGGTGCAATTTGTATCATAGGAAAGGCAGGGAAGGAGTGTGTGGAGATTTCTGTTTTTTGCGTTTTCTGCAATTGCTGTCAAGTTCCAATTTCTGCTATTGTCTGCGTTTTTCAATTTCTGCAATTTCTGCGTTTTCAAGTTCGGCGTTTTCAATTTCTGCAATTTTCTGCATTTCTGTCAATTTTCTGCAATTTTTGCGTTTTTTTTGTCAATTTTCTGCAATTTCTGCGTTTTTTCTGCATTTTCTGCATATCTGCGTTTTCTGCATTTTTTGCATACCTGCGTTTTCAATTTCTGCGTTTTTCTACAACAAAAAAAAAAAAAGAAAAAAATTTTTTTTGAAAAAAAAAAAAAAGTTTTCTGGAAAAAAAAATTTAAAAAAAATAAAAGAAAAATTTTAAAAGGAAAAAAATTTCGGAAACTAAAAACGCGAGCGAGTGGGTGGCGAAATTTTTCGAAAATAAAAAACGTGACTCTTAAAACGTACGGGTTGGTTTGTATAAAAGATAGATCGGGATTGGGATCATTTGCCCAAGCCCAAGCCCAAGCCCAGGCCCAGGCCTCAGTCCTCAGTCTTGTGATATATACTAGACTCACTCTTATATATATACCCTACTCCCTCAAGAGAGAATGAGAGCATGTGGGACAAGTCCTCCACTCTCCTCCTTTCTCTTCCCACTTGCACCCTTAGACTTTCTAGTTTGGGCCTAGTTCCCTACTGGAAATTGACAGTTTTAGGGATTCCGAGGGCATAGAGTGACCAAACGGAGGGCTGTAAAGCACGGCACGACCCTCTGACCGATACGCTCGTTTCGAGCTATCACACGGCCCATTCCACGACACGCTCTAAAAAATCTAGCAAAAAAACAAACAAAAAACACGCTAAAAACTAGTCACAAGGCCTCCTAGAGCAGCTTTTTGACACCTTAGGGTATCAAAAGCACATGCACTTACGCTCTGGGCGGGTGCTAGAACACGAGCATATTGAGAGTGCTTCTGTTCATACGCACACCCATTACCCATCCACGATAAGCTCTAGACCCTCAGCGGGGACACAAGGTAGCACCACCCAAGACCCTAAAATAGCCGCTAGTGACTCCTCCTCCGACTCAGAAATCATGGAAGCATACCCTACCCAAAACACTGAGAGAGAAGGCCATGCACCTCCCGAAGCTCCACAGCCTAGTACTAGTATGTTTAGCCGTTTCATGGAAACATTAGGTAGAGCTACTCGCTCAGAACCTGATGCAAATGAAGCACACGAAGAGGATGGGTTGGACTCTGACACACCTCTACGATACCCCATTGAGTTAAATAGTGCCTATGGAAAAGTGCTATATAACGCCTTATTGGACACGGGTGCTAAATACAATCTGCTATCCTATGGGGTGTGGTGTCAGTTAGGGAAGCCACCTCTATCTGAGAGTATTATCCAAGTCAAGGGTGTCAACAAGAAAAAAACTGCGGTTTTTGGAATCTGGCACACTTCTGTCAGTTATGACAATGGGGTGGTAGCTCAAGACTTTTTGGTCATGCCTACTGGAACTATGGAGGGTAATATAAACCTAGGCCGCACGTGGATGATAGCCACCAAATGCACTATTGATTGGGGGACTGGGGGTGTTACAACGCAAAAACCAACTCTTAGCCCTACCACTCAAGCCATAGTCCCTGAGATATTGCCCAAGGAAATAAAACCCAAGACGTTGCATGTCCAGGAGGTTGAACCATACGTCCCCATAGCCCAACTCTCTAGAGCTTCAACTAATGTAGTTGAAAGAAAGCTTGAGACACACAAGAACCACCCTAATATAACAGAGAAAACATACAAGTGGGTCCCTAAAACCTCTGTAGTGAGCATGGTTGATGCAAAAAAACGGAAACCTAGTAAGAACCGTACCACTCACTCCAAGAAATGTAAAGAAACGCTGCGTTGGATTCCTAAACGACTATTGGAAGCCCAAGGCTACTATCAAGGAAATGATCAAATCTGGGTGCCAAAACGTAGATTGTGCTCTTACCTATCACCTGACCCAAGTGAGCCCAATCCCGTAGCTCCAAAACGAATTAATGATCGTGGAAAGAAAAAAATCACAGAATGCTACACACCTAGTCCAGAGCTAGTTTGGGTACCAAAGAAAGAACGATTTGTTCCACCTAGCTCAGGAAGGGGGGAGTCCCATGAAGATTCTAGCTCCTCATGTAATACATCCATAGAGGTAAAAGCTTCTACACAGCCTCCATCTATAGTAGTGGACCTCCATGAAGCTATAAAAGAATCCACACCTCCCAGTGTTCAAGAATCACCTGATGAACCACTTCAAGTTCGATCCTGGGAGAGTACCTTACCACCCTTGCAGCTTGACAAGGCACCTAGGGTAATAGAAAACTACTGGCAAAAATCCTCACCTATTACCAACTGGAATAATTGGTTTCAAAGGGTGACAAGCTCATTTCAAACGGTATGATCTACCCAAGGAAGGGGGGAGTGTTTGCTGACATCCATTATTCACTTGTTTCCCTCTCAACCTTTTTCCCTGACCTCTCAATCACCGATCTTAGGGAATGTACATATAAAGCTTTATACTCACAAAAAAAAAAAAAAAAAAAAAGAGCAAGAGAAATTAGCAAACGAGTATGCACAATAAAAGTCAAAACATTGACTCAGACCTACACATGTCACATTTGGTACAGCGAAACAGAAACCTATGCCATAAAACACCTTTGATCCTCATCACTTGAGTGATGGAGGGTAAGTAAGATTAGTACGATAGGAGTGTTTCTGTTTTAGAGTTGAGAGATTAGCAAAGATCTCTTTTCCCACTGATGTTCCTCCTGGAGGTATTCCTTTTGTTTCCTAGCGTGTACAGGAACCTGTTGCTATTGATAGGATTTGGACCTTCATGGAACCTTCAAATCAAGCGCGACCATAAACACAAACAGGTGTTTCTTGTCCATTAGCATTGCCCTTATCTTTTTTGCATCCATGTTTGTCTGCTTTGATTGTGATTGGTAGCATAATATTCAGTGCATTTGCTTAGTATCAAACATTTAATTCAATGTAATGTTTTGTCATAATCACTTGTTTAGGTGTAAAAATCAAGCAGTCCGACTAAGCTAGTTTGACCAAGTTAGGTGTTAGAGATCTTCTCTTAATACCATGGGGAATGCCTTCCTAATAAGCAATGGTTACTTAGGTTCTTAATCCGATTTAGGCAGCATTGTATGAAATGTACTAGGGCTTTCTAGTGGGCTTAACCCTAGTGACCTTTAGCTTAAGTATTATAAAGGGAGTTTACTAATGTGATGAGCCTGGGGAGTGTAACAGTGTTATATGACCTCCCAAAGTTACAAAATTAAAATGCTGAAAGTGAACAAGCAAAAATCAAAGTGCCACAATGTAAAATTTTAAGCTGGAAAAGAAATCTCGGCTTGATTTGGTACTTCACTCACATGTATCGCCTATGGTACTAGAGCCCTAGAGGTTCCCAGTGTGGGCGCTTTTCCTTGAAAAGCAAAAAACCCAAGGCATACAAAATAAGCACACACATCATAATTGAATCACTGTGAAAAGACCTTGGGGGGTCAAAGAAAAAGTAATCAGTCAGGCGATGATTTCATGAGAAATTCCTTTTATGGTAGCTTAACTACAAGGTTTTCTAGATATAGCCTCTAGTCAGCCCTTGAACATGAATACTTGGCTATCGCGATTAAACAACTTAATTGACCACAGAAAGTTAAGAAGCTTACCCATGGTATTAATATTTGATCTCTAGTGCTTTTCGACCGTCAAATTAGTGACCCCAGACTTGTTTAATTTTTTACCTTTACATCTGTTTATGCATTTGATTACATTGCAATTTAATGTTCATTGCTAACAAATTGTTTGAAATTCTTTTACCAATCAATGTGTCTACCTAAAACTGCATATGCTTTTTAAGAGAATGCAATTACTGTGCCAATGTTGTTTGATTTTGCAGTGACTGAAGAAGGCTAAGGACATTCATCTCAAATGCTCTTCCACCTCGACGACCCAGCTTCAAGTCAATAGCTTCCGAGGACGGAATCTACATCAGGAAGGGGGGCATGTTAACCCTCACGGCTCACGGACACCCATCACCTACGATGGACGCGTATTATGTATTTGGTAGAGTCAGGTACCGGGCTTGTCGGTCCAATAGGGAAAGGTAGAGTGATCGCCAATGAGAGGCGCACTTTAACTTGGACATTCAAGGGATTAGTTGGTTAAGCATGGGCGCCCAAGTGTGAATGGGGTGAGCTCCTATAAAAGCCAACTAAACCTAATTTTTACTCATTCTCTCATTTGTGCAATTGAAGAGTGCTCTTGCTCCATCTCCATCTTCTTCTTCTTCACCTCCTTGTGTGTGTGTGTGTGAGAGAGAGAGAGAGGGAGAGTGTGTGTGCGATCGAGCATTACGAAGGCACGACGGCGGCGAAGCGGTTGAGCGCGGCACGACTGCAGCTTCTTCTTCATCGCGGCGAGGAATCCACCACGAAGGCGAGCGTAGAGCGGTGAGTGACACACCCTTTGTTTTCTTGAGCTTGCTAGTTTAGGCTTGTTGTGTGCTTGGAGCCGTTTGTGGCTCGCATACGGTGTATTGGCAAGTCCCTTGCTTCGACAGTGCGGCAAGGAGCGCACAGTAAGTAAGCCTTGTCTGCATAGTTGATGAAGTGCACAATTTTGTCTCTTGTCTTTTGTGGTGGGTTGATAATGAGTGCTGCCTTCTTGATTTCCAACCTGGCTTTTTCCACCTTGAATGCATTTTTAACGAGCATGACATGGTGGTTTGATGATGAGGCTTGAGAGAGAGAGAGAGAGAGAGAGAGAGAGAGAGAGAGAGAGAGAGAGAGAGAGAGAGAGAGAGAGAGAGAGGCATGAGGAAGAAGAAATGAAATGAAATGTTATATTAACGTCTTCAAAGGGCGAAAATGACCTATGAGAGCAATCTGTTACAAAATAGTCAATATGATACCATGTCTGGGTACAAAAGAACTAGAACATAAACACTACTACTACTACTGGAATCCATCCTCATCTGCACTCTAGATGTCAAGAGAGTATGGCTCAAATTCTTTGCTGCAGTCTCCATCAATGTTGTGTAGCCCCTCTTCTTAATCTTGGCCGTCTAGATTTGCATAGCTCCAATGCTCGGTCAATGAGAGTGCGGGTAGTGGTTGAATGAGTGTGGGCCGAGCTCTGCATTGCGAGAGTGAGTAAGAGGGAATTAAATGTGATAGTGAGAGAGAGACCTTGAAAGATAGCATGGAAAAGCAAGGATTGTGTGTGTTGCTGGTAATACATACATACACAACATAACAAATCAATCCAAAAGACAGACGACTCTAGAAAAAGGACAAAGAGAAGCACAAAATGACTTAGTCTTTGATTCATCTTTGCACTTTACAGGGTGAATGGAGTGTCATTCTAATGTTCGTGTACATTGGATAGTTACGATTAGTGATGTCTATATAGAAAGGGCTAAGGTGCACCAATGGCAGATAGCATCTTTAAGCCAAAAAGACCCTAAGTAAAGATAGATTCCTAACCTACATCCATATAAACAAGTTAGTAGATTTATTAGCCTTGATTATGTATTACATGTGTCAATGAACTTATCAGTTTTTATCCATGTCCTACTTAAAATCTTTTAACCTTAAACCTATCATCCAAATTTGTTTGTTTTTTTTCTGTCACATGACTTTTTTGAGAGGGTATCGTCATTTTTTTACTCTTTTTATGAACTAATGAGGTTACTGAGAGAGAGAGAGAGAGAGAGAGAGAGAGAGAGAGAGAGAGAGAGAGAGAGAGAGAGAGAGAGAGAGAGAGAGAGAGAGAGAGAGAGAGAGTGAGACAAGAGGAAGAAGAAATGAAATGAAATGTTTTATTAACGCCTTCAAAAGGCCAAAATGACCTGTGAGACCAATCTATTACAAAATAGTGAATTTGATACCACGTCTGGGTACAAAAGAACTAGAACAAAAATACTACTACTACTAGAGTCTATCCTCATCTACACTTTGGATGTCAAGAGAGTATGGATCAAATCCTCTGCTGCAGTCTTCGTTGATGTTGTGTAGCCCCTCTCCTCAATCGTGGTCGTCTAGATCTCCATAGCTCCAGTGCTCAGCCAATGAGAGTGCCCGTAGTGGTTGAATGAGTGTGGGATGAGCTCTGCAATGAGAGACTAAATGTCAAAGTGAGAGAGAGACCTTAAAAGATAGCGTGGAAAAGCAAGGATCGTGTGTGTTGTTGCTTTAAACTAATATGCATACACAACAGAAATATCAGTTCAGAAGACAGATGGCTCTAGAAAAAGGACAAAGAGAAGCACAAAATGACTTAGTCTTTGATTCATATTTGCACTTTACAATGTGAATGAAGTATCATTCTAATGCTCTTGTACACTGGATAGTTACAAGTAGCGATGTCTATTGTAGAAAGGGCTAAGGTGCACCCATGGTAGACGTCAACTTTAAGCCAAAAAGACCCTAAGTAAAGATAGAGTCCTAACCTGCATCCATATAAACAAGTTAACAGATATTTTAGCTTTGAATATGTATTACATGTGTCAACAAACTTAACATTTGTTATCCATGTCCTACTTAAAATCTTTTAACCTTAAACCTATCATGCAAATTTGTTTGTTGTTTTTTTAGTTACATGACTTTTCCGAGAGGGTATCGTCATTTTTTTACTCTTTTCATGAACTAATGAGGCTATTGAGTGAGAGAGAGAGAGAGAGAGAGAGAGAGAGAGAGAGAGAGAGAGAGAGAGAGGAAGAAGAAATGAAATGAAATGTTTTATTAACGCCTTCAAAAGGCCAAAATGACCTATGAGACCAATCTATTACAAAATAGTGAATCTGATATCATGTTTGGGTACAAAAGAACTAGAACAAAAATACTACTACTACTAGAATCCATCATCATCTACACTCTGGATGTCAAGAGAGTATGGATCGAATCCTCTACTATAGTCTCCATCGATGTTGTGTAGCCCCTCTCCTCAATCGTGGCCATATAGATATGTATAGCTCACGTTTGGTCGATGAGAGTGCTTGTAGTGGTCGAATGAGTGTGGGATGAGCTCTGCAATGAGAGAGTAAATGTCAAAGTGAGAGAGAGATCTTGAAAGATAGCGTGGAAAAGCAAGGATTGTGTGTGTTGTTGTTTTAAACTAATACATATACACAACATAACATATTAGTTTAAAAGACAGACGGCTCTAGAATAAGGACAAAGAGAAGCACAAAAATGACTTAGTCTTTGATTCATCTTTGCACTTTACAATGTGAATGAATTATCATTCTAATGTTTTTGTACATTGGATAGTTACAAGTAGTGATGTCTATATTAGAAAGGGCTAAGGTGCACCAATTGCAGATAGCAACTTTAAGCCAAAAAGACCCTAAGTAAAGATAGAGTCCTAACCTGCATCCATATAAACAAGTTAATAGTTTTTTTTGCTTTGAATATGTATTACATGTGTCAACAAACTTATCAATTGTTATCCGTGTCCTACATAAAATCTTTTAACCTTAAATCTACCTTCCAAATTTGTTTGTTGTTTTTATGTCACATGAATTTTCTGAGAGGGTATCGTCATTTTTTTACTCTTTTTTATGAACTAATGAGGCTATTGTGTGTGTGTGTGTGTGTGTGTGTGTGTGTGAGAGAGAGAGAGAGAGAGAGAGAGAGAGAGAGAGAGAGAGAGAGAGAGAGAGAGAGAGAGAGATAGATAGATAGTTCTATTATCATCCTCGGAGGTCAAATATGACCTATGGGACCAAATGAACATGTCACTTGGTGTGAGTGGAGGTCATAAGTGACTCTCGATGCTCAAAAATGGCTGAAATGAGCATCGCAATAGAGAGTCCACATCGTGGTTGGGAGAGGAAGGTATGTAGGGAGAGCTCATGGCTGAATATATGGGGAAAAGAGGACCTAATGTGGTCAAAAGCTGAGCACTCAAGTAGTGTGTGGTACTCACTCTCTCGCACTTGACGAGGACATAAGGTGCAAAGTCGATGACACTCCTCACCAGTGCCCCAACGTCTTGTCTCACAACGTAGAGAATGGGAGCTAAGACGAATGGAGGCAATGGTGCGGATCGCACTCAATTGGATGGGCTCAAGGATGTAGGGATGGTTTCGGTTACCTCGTTCAAAGAAGAAGAGAGATTTGTAGTTTGGGGCAACGTGTGTGGTGTAATGGCTAAAGCGAGAACCTCTGGATTTCTCCCAAGCCATGATACATTGGCGTTGTAAGAAGGCCTCATTAACTTGGGAGTCGATCGACGCATCCTTGACTAAGTGACATGCATCCCATCTTCCAAACCATTTCTTGATGTCAAGCATCCACCCCGAACTTAGTATTTTTCTCTTGCATGTCTTTTGAACCTTTTGACTTGCTTCATATGCGATTCTAGGAAGTCGATGCAAAGGGCTACGTTGTGTCTTACACATGTACTCCACAACCCTTTGCACGCCCAAGACCTCAATGGGAAGCGATCCGGACTCAAGAAGTAAGAGCATGTAGGGTGTTTGTGTCTTGACTTGGAGAAAGTTGGTGAGAAAACGCTTTTGGACATTCTCAAACTCTTTCCAAGTATACTTCCCGATGCTTCCACCCCACACCTCCACTCCATAAAGAAGCACCGGTGTCACCAATGTGTCAAAGAGGTACTTTTTGAGAGCACAACACTTGATCTCTCCAGCATTGCACATGTTCTCAAATGCATAATAAGACCTCTTTCCGGCTTCCAAGCGATGCATTGCACAATCCTTCCATTTGTGATTGGATGGAACCTCAAGGCCAAGGTACTTGAAGTGGTGTACCACTTCAAGTTGCTCATTGTGTATACAATGCATGGATTTTTGTCATTGAGTGTATTTACAAGCATAACCTTGGTTTTGGATCCATTCACGATCAGCCCGCTATGTAGGAAAAACCGTTCCAAGACACTCATAAGCTTTTGTGCATCTTCTAAAGGAGGTGCCAAGAGCACTACATCATTGGCATAGAGCAAAAGCATGATCACCGCATTTCCGATCTTAACCTCTTCTATGCCTTCTTGTTGCATAAAATCAAGAACCATGCATTCCAATTCATCAATGAGTAGCCCAAAGAGGGATGGGGAAATGGGCATCCTTGTTTGACACCAATGGTGCTTGCAAAAAATTCTGAAATTCCATCTCCCATACGTAATTGACATATCACTTTTTGGTAGATGCAAAAGACTGCATGCATAAATTCTCTCGGCACTTGAAGGCTTTGCATACGTCTCCAAAGATTTCCTCGCGGTACCATGTCAAAAGCTTTCTTGAAATCCACAAAGCAACAATACAACTTTTTTCCTTTCAATCGAGACGCTTCCATAAGAACTCGAAGAGTGACAAGGTGATCAATAGTGCTATGATTCTTTCAAAAACCTACTTGGCCAAGCGCACGTTTGCGATTCTTTTCAGCCCATTCACTTATTTTCATCTCCATGATACATCCAAATAACTTTGCCATCAAAGAACCAACCATTATAGTGCGATAGTTGTTCACATTGTTTACATCTCCTCCTTTGTGCAAAGGTTTGATCCAATTTGCACTCCAATCATGAGGCATGCCATACTAAAGTGCAAGGTTAAACATATCGCATATCCAATATTGTGTTTTCTTGCTTGTCCATTTAATCATTTCAGCCTTGATACCTTGAAGGTCACCTGCCTTGAGAGTAGCAAGTTTCTCAAGCGCGCGACATACATCTTCAATGGTAAAGAAGGGAGACATAAACGGAAGGGAGCTACAACACTCCATCTTATCAACATTGTGTTGCTCATAGAGGTTCTTGCAATGCATATACATATCCTCAAGAGTCAAGTCACCAAAGCTCTCAACGCGCTTACCTTTTAGATTTTGCCAAAACTTGCCACATGCATGTGCTTTCTCTTGCACTAAAAGAAGTTGTTTTTTGACTTCCCACCTTCTCCTCTTCTTTTGAACAAGTGCTTTGTATGTGTGTGAACATTCCAAGTAAACTTCCTAATCTTAGCAAGTGTTTTTGGGCTTGACTACATTCCATGTCAAACCATTTCTTCTTGGTGCTACCCTTCTTAGACCTTTTGCAAGACATGTGTTTCACCGAAAAGCATTCCTTTGCACAAGAGCAAATTACTTCCTTGAAAACTTTCCACTTGCATTCTAATGTTGGGCTCTCTTGATGCTCTATCATGCTTAACATTTGGTCCACCATATCAGCATATATAAGTGCTCCTTTGAAGTCTAGATGTAGGTACAAATGATTCACATCATGATTGGAGGTGTTCGGGCCATTTACCACACTTGAGGTCATATACATAACATCCTATGATCCGATTCCGGATTCCATTCACCAAGTGAAAAGCTTTGTATGCATTCTAGAGTGGCTTCCAAGAATAACATATAGTCAATCACGCTATCACCATTGTGCTTTCTACATGTAAAGTCATTGGTGCCTTGCCATAGAGATACACCATTTGCAATGAGCATTCTGGTACTATTGCACATATGTAGAAGTGACTTTCCATAGTGATCCAGTTCTTTTACATCATTAGAACTTCGATTATACAGGTATGAGTCATCCATTCTTCTTGAGACATGCGGCATGTCGACTTGTTGTGTGTCGTGTTGTAACATATTTGTGTGAGCATTCATGTCTCCAAAAAAAATGACTTCACCTTGATCCTTGTAATGAGCAATGTCTTCCTCTAGTTCAACAAAGGGATGATCTCTATCCATATTCAAGCGAGCATAAAAGTTGGAGTCATAGTGAGGAATGTAGCAACCAACCCCACAAACATGACTTGACCATTTGGTAGGCTGATTTTCAGCCATAAGTAGCGTTTATACTTATCTTCTTTGACGATGGAAACATCTTTCAAACCCTTTTTAGTCATACATGCTACGCCTCCTTGGCCTTTTCGTTGCTTTGCAGTTTTGGCCCACATCAAAGAATGCACATCGTATTTGTCAAATCCAAGAATTCGTTGTGCATCATGCTTCCATGTTTCGACAAGAAGTATCATATCGGAGTCATTGGTAAGCTCATCAATGCCAATTCTTGCATTCCATGGATACCCGTTACAATTCCAAAAGATTATTCGCAAACGTGAGTTGGTCTCATAGATCATGTGTCCCTATTTGTTGTGTGGACTTGCATCTTTCTTGAGATGATACCTTAACCTTCTTGCTTCTTTCCTCATATGCTTTGCAATGTACATTTTGTTGCATAAGAGTGCGATCCTCATATACATTACAACCCATTCCTTTGAGATAGATCCAACCATTGTCAAGGATGATCTTTCTCTTTACCTCATCAGTCATGGTACATACAATAGGTCTTTCTCCCGAGCGAGGGACTCCTTGTTTTCCAATTTGATGTGCACCATAAGCCATGATTCCTGACATGCCAAAGTGTGTAGCAAAAGCTCTTCAATAGCACCGCAAGAGAGAGAGAGAGAGAGAGAGAGAGAGAGAGAGAGAGAGAGAGAGATATTGTGTGAGAGGAAAGAGGAAGAAGAAATGAAATGAAATATTTTATTAACGTCTTCAAAATTCCAAAATGACCTATGAGACCAATCTGTTACAAAACAGTGAATCGAATACCATGTCTAGGTACAAAAGAACTAGAACAAAAATACTACTACTACTACTACTACTACTACTACTAGAATCCATCCTCATCTACACTCTTGATGTCAAGAGAGTATGGATCAAATCCTCTGCTGCAGTCTCCGTTGATGTTGTGTAGCCCCTCTCCTCAATCGTGGTCGTATAGATCTCCATAGCTCCAGTGCTCAGCCGATGAGAGTGCCCGTAGTGGTTGAATGAGTGTGGGATGAGCTCTGCACTGAGAGAGTGAGTAAGAGGGAATCAAATGTCAAAGTGAGAGAGAGACCTTGAAAGATAGCATGGAAAAGCAAGGATTGTGTGTGTTGTTGTTTTAAACTAATACATATACACAACAAAACATATCAGTTCAAAAGACAGACGGCTTTAGAAAAAGGACAAAGAGAAGCACAAAAATGATTAGTCTTTGATTCATCTTTGCACTTTACAATGTGAATGAAGTATCATTCTAATGTTCTTGTACATTGGATAATTACGAGTAGTGATGTCTATAGTAGAAAGGGCTAAGGTGCACCAATTGCAGACAACAACTTTAAGCCAAAAAGACCCTGAGTAAAGATAGAGTCCTAACCTGCATCCATATAAACAAATTAATAGATTTTTTAGTCTTGAATATGTATTACATGTGTCAAAAAATTTATCGTTTGTTATCCATGTCCTACTTAAAATCTTTTAACCTTAAACCTACCATCCAAATTTGTTTGTTGTTTTTCTGTCACATGACTTTTCTGAGAGGGTATCGTCATTTTTAAACTCTTTATATGAACTGATGAGGCTATTGAGAGAAAGAGAGAGAGAGAGAGAGAGAGAGAGAGAGAGAGAGAGAGAGAGAGAGAGAGAGAGAGAGAGAGAGAGAGAGAGAGAGATTGTGTGAGAGGAAAGAGGAAGAAGAAATGAAATGAAATATTTTATTAACGTCTTCAAAAGGCCAAAATGACCTATGACGCCAATCTGTTACAAAATAATGAATCTAATACCATGTATGGGTACAAAAGAACTAGAACATAAATACTACTACTACTACTAGAATACATCCTCGTCTACACTCTGGATGTCAAGAGAGTATGGATCGAAATCCTGTGCTGCAGCCTCCGTCAATGATGTGTAGCCCCTCTCCTCAATCGTGACCGTCTGGATCTCCATAGCTCCAGTGCTCGGTCAATGAGAGTGCCGGTAGTGGTCGAATGAGTGTGGGATGAGCTCTACAGTGAGAGAGTGAGTAAGAGGGAATCAAATGTCAAAGTGAGAGAGCGACCTTGAAAGATCGCATTGAAAAGCAAGGATTGTGTGTGTTGTTGTTTAAAACTAGTACATATACACAACAAAACATATCAATTTAAAAGACAAACGGCTCTACAAAAAGGACAAAGAGAAGCACAAAAAGGACTTAGTCTTTGATTCATCCTTTCACTTTACAATGTGAATGAAGTATCATTCTAATGTTCTTATACACCGGATAGTTACGAGTAGTGATGTCCATAGTAGAAAGAGCTTAGGTGCACCAATGGTAGACATCAGCTTAAAGCCAAAAAGACCCTAAGTAAAGATAGAGTCCTAACCTGCATCCATATAAACAAAGTTAATAGATTTTTTAGCCTTGAATATGTTTTACATGTGTCAACAAACTTATCTTTAATGCTTGATAAAATAAATTTTAGTTAATATTTCAATAGTATCATTTATGAATTGAGCTCCTCGATCTGAAACTATCTCTTGAGGACAACCATACCTGGTTGTAGATGAACCAGGTTGTGGACTTGGCTTGGCAATGCCTTGGATTCCACCCATTTGCTGATGTAGCATGTTGCCATGATATGAAACTATCATTTGAGGATTGCCATATAGACATATGATATGCTTGCAGATGAACCGGGCTGTGGACTTAGTTGTATTATTTGGAAATGCCTTGGATTCCACCCGCTTGCTGACATAGCATGTTCCATGATTATGTACCTTTTCTTTTATGTGTGACCTTCTTAAAAGGTCCCATAAAATCAAGACCCCATTTCATGAATATCTCCATGGGCTAAATAGTGGTCAAAGGTGTCATCTTTACTATAGTCTGTCTACCCATTCTTTGGCAAATTTCACATGTCTTTCAAAAGCCTCAAACATCTGATACCATACTCCATCACCATAAACCAACCTATAAAAATTTCTTATACGTGTGTGATTCAACAATTACTTGCATCTTGCCTTGCATTGGGGCATACCTTCTCAAAACTCCATCGATACCTAGTCAATACAAAGATCCTGCTATGTTAGTAAACTACAGACTGTTGAGAATAAGAGCCTTCTTACTAGAATGTGACCCGTCTTCTAGTAATTTTCCATACTGCAAGAAATTGTAGACCTCTTGCCACTCTAGATCCGGCGCTTCAACGGTTGTAGTCTGAAACAATTCAAAATCTATTGGCTCAGCTCTTGATGAGTCTGATGAGACACCTTCAATGCTCGTGGACAAGAAGTCTGTACCACAATGTGTCTTGCCAGGCTAATGAAAAATGAAATTTGAATTCAAGGAGAAACATCACCCACCTAAGTAACCTTCCCTAGATGACGACCTTATTATCTGATATAGTAGAGCTTGATGATCGACACAAATAGATGATGTTTGAACTTTATGGCATTGAATACCATACCCAATACCTCCCTTCTAGTAGCTAAATAGCCTTGCTCAACCTTATTGAACCTTCTACTGGAAAAATATACTAGAAAATCAATCCTCCCATATGGTTGAGCCAGAATAGCACCCGTCACCATACCAAAGGCATCAACATGTACATGGAAAATAGCTTCCTATTTTGGCTGACAAAATATTGGCTTGGTGCTAATAGATGTTTCAAATTTTGAAAGGTTGTTTCACATTCAAGGGACCGGATGAACTTGACTCCTTTCTGGGTGAGTTCATATAATGGAAGAGCCTTATCTGCAAACATATGAATGAACCTCCAATAAAAATACAACCCAAAAATGACCTAAACTTAGATACATTTGTGGGTTCTCTAGCTTGTTGAAAACCTTGGATTCTATCATAAGCCATCTCAACTCCATTTTTGGACACCACATGATCAATTTGTTGTCCCTTCTGGACCATGAAAACCAATTTGAAGGGATTTAGACAAATGCTATTTTTCTTACATCTCTGAAACACCATCTCTAGGAATAGTAGATGCGTCTCTTTAGATGAATAGATCGTGGAATCATCCACGAAGATTGCTAACAACTTACGTAAGAACTCATTGAATATTTCCATCATACATACTTGAAAGTTACCGGAGCATTGCATAAACCAAACGGCATAACCAAATACATGAATGCTCCCCATTTAGTGATAAAAGTTGTTTTATCTCTATCTTTTGGTGCAATCTTCAACTGTTTATATCCATTATAATTATCCAAAAAGTTTTACATCTTGTGTCTAGCTATCTTATCGAGCATCATATCTATAAATGGTAGTGAAAATTGGTCTTTGATGCTTTGAGCATTCAGTTTTCTGTAACCTACGCATACTCTAATTTTCCATTTTTCTTTGGGACCACCAGTATGGAAAATAGCTAGTCATTTTTCTTGCCACCTCTGTGATGAAATCATGCTTCAAAGAATTGTCTATCTCATCTTTGACCTTCTAAGCATAGTTTAGATTCATCCTATATCTTTGTAATATAATTGGTCTAGCATCAGGCTTAAGTAGTATTCTGTGGTGATGACCCCTTTCAAATTTGTGTGCTCCTAGGCAAAGACATATCAATATTTTTGAAACATCTATCTTGCCTTTTCTTTGGTATTTGTCCTCACATGTTTGTTATCTTTAATATTTTTAGATCTGTTGTTGAGCCTAGGTTCCATTCTTGTACTTCTTGATTATCTGGGAATAACTAGTTCAATATCCCATCCCCTTTTCTCCTAGCCAAGGATTCAGCTTCTTTCTCTGTTTGAATTTGAGCTGAGCATTCACTATCATGTGTATTTGAATTGCTCAGAGCCTGTTCTCCTTCAGATACTATTCAACCTACACCATTTGGTATTCTTGTACCCTGATTCTTGAGCTCAACATCATCTCTATCTGATTTTTCACACCCCATGTATTCTTATCTAAGGTTTTCCTAGTAATCTAATCCTCTCTCTCTCACATGAAGCTCTGCATCCAGACTAACTGTTCTCTCCCCTTGATTTGATTCAGTGAAGCTCTTTGGGTACTATCCTTGCTATTCTTGTTCCCTGTTTTGATCTAGTAGTACCTCATGCAAATCTATTTCGACACTAGGGAAGATGTTCATTGAGTCTAGCATTCTTTCCATCCTTTTGGCCCCATAATTTTTTGCATAATTCCTCTAATCGCATGGATCTTTTCCAAATTCTGGTTGGTTCATTTTGAGTTTGATCCTTACATTGTGGGCGGGATGAAAACACACAGAACACCTCTATAATGACCCTACACACACTCTTGGAAGGATACATACACACACACACACTATGGGGCACCACTCGGCTTACACAATCCACCTGGCCGAGACAGGGAACACACCTATGGAGTGAGAGGAGAGAGACTACCCATTTACCCACTCCACACAGAGAGAGAGACACACACACACACAACCAAAAACCTCAGCTCAAAAGAGGAGAACTTCTGATGTTTATATACAAATGAGCTTGGGCCAACACCAATGGGGCAAATAGCTCACACAATATGGGTAAAATATGCCAGATACAATCACAAATAGGAGCAGAAGCTTCGCTCACATAGGAGAAACTTACACAGCCAAAAAAACAGAAAAATAGTGAGGAATTTGGCAAAATGGACAGCACCATCGCGTCTGGAACGGCCCAAAACCCCAGTCTACAATGTCAAAGTGCTCAAATCCGACCTCAGATGAGCAGTTTATGGCCAAAACAAGATCCAAAAACCTCAAAAACACACCTGCGGCTGTTTCTCCTCTTGTCTCCACGTTTTTTCTGGTCTTCTCTCAGTTTTTTCAGTTCCCACACTTAGCTTTATTACTTGGGCACCCTCGGCCTTTTAGATGACCTCAAACGGACCCCGAACATGCCAAAAACTGACCTCGCAGTGCATAGTTGTCACCCTGCTGCATCCATGCGCACACCTGGCACTCAAATTTTTCCAATAATGCATCCCGCCACCACGTGAAGTGGCCCCAAAATATGGTCCTCATGATGACCTTTCTGCATAATTATCACAAGGAAACACCCGCGTTGTGTCCGTATTTCTCCACGTGCTAGTATTGACCCCATTCGCCCTCCTGACGCCACTAGATGCCATCTAACGCACCTGCTTACCTCATGTCGTCGGCCTGCGGATAGCTTCCTCGATACTTTTTACGTGCTACCAACTCCTCATTATTGTAGAAAAAACACAATGGTACTGGTAATAGTGAAAATCGATGCACTATGTACATGTTGTCCTACCTGTACACATGTGGGCCCCACGTAACCACTGGCTATGGAAAATGGGCAATCCTTTATTCGATGCACCATGCATGTGTATGTACATATGCACAATCCCTTGATCCAAAAAACTCCTAACATAATTTTCGCACCACCTTTTCCTTCAACTACCTTTCTCACCACCTCTTCCTTAACAATAAGGGGATTCTCCTTGTAGGTCAACAAATCAGCTAGGGTAGCCCTTGTACTGTCTTCCACTAGAAAAGAGAACTCAAACTCTTGCAGCTCAATTACCCATTTCTTCACCACATTTGACATGTTAGTACCATTAATTAACTATGGCAAAAAGGCATAACTCGTCAAGAAAACAAAAGGTCGTGGTAGCAAGTAATGACGAAATCGTCAACAAGCAAATATTACACTGGCCATCACTAGCTCTACTTCCGAGAACTTTCTCTCTGCTACCAAATTCACTCGGCTTGCACAATACATTGTCCTCATATAATGGCTGCCCTTCCCCTTTTGCAATAGCATGGCTCCAATGGCATCATCCCCTACTGATGGATTTACATAAAACACTTTCTCGCAATCAGGAGCCTGCATGGCTGACAACCCCCCTAACACCTCTTTCACCTCTTGAAACACTTCTTCACACTTGTCATCCCATTGCAATGGATCATGCTTTGCCACTTGCTGTAATGGATAAAGAAGCTGTGAAGAAAATGGAATAAACCATGCCATGTACTTCACTTTGTGTATAAAGGTTGCCAATTGCTTCGTACTCGTAGGTGATGGAAGAAGAATAATAGACTTAACCTTATCTGGATCAGCCTCAATGCCATTTTCTGACACCATGTGGCCCAATAAATTCACCCTTGGCTGTGCTAGATGACATTTCTTTGGATTTAGTTGTCCTCCACATTCATCATATCGAGCCAATACCATCTGCAGCTTCTCATGATGTTCAGCCCTACTGCTATAGACACAAAACTCGTCCATAAAAGCTTTAACACAACTACCAATGAATGGTTTCAATACCCAATTTGCTCTCTCTTGATAGAAACATGGTCCATTTGTCAACCCAAATGGAAATACTGTGTAGCAATAGCAGCCCCATGGCGTAATAAAAGGTATCTTTGTGCGGTCTTTAAGAGCAATCTTCAATTGAAAATAGCCTGAAAAACCATCACACACACTGTACCTCTCATAACCTGCCACTGAATCCAAGATCTGATCAATGAATGGAAGAGGATATGGGTTCTTCTTAGTGGCTGCATTTAAGGATTTAAAATCTACACAAATCCTCCACTTTCCATCCTTCTTTGGATTGACTACTAATGGACTCACCCATTCTGTGGTCTCCACTGGGACTATGAACCCTGCCTTCAATAGCTTGTCCACATCTTCCCGCAAGGCTTCCATTTGCTCTTGACCCATCCTTCTTAGCGTTTGCCTCACTGGCTTAGCACCTTCTTTCAGCTCTATATGCATCTCTTCGCTCTTGAACCCTCTGATCTCTTCATATGAAGTAATGAACAAATCAGGAAAACTAGCCAGCATGTGCAAATATATCTCCTTGTCCATGGCTGAGAGGTCTCCACTGATCATTTGTGTCATCAATTCCTGCTTCTTTGACAACTCAACCTTGGTTTGCATCAGCCCTTCAATCACTTCATAAGGCCCTTCACTTTCATCTTCAACCTCATTTGCAAATGCGACTACACCAGACTCCTGGATTCCTTTGTCCATCAAAAGAAATGCAACATCAGCATCCTCATCACTGCTGGTAGTACTATCACTGTCCTCATCAGACACTGTGGAATAGTCTTCATCACTAGACCCATCCTCATCTTCATAAAGCTCTTCCAATCGTTTCCTTGTATCCATATTATATAGCTTCTTGGCACCTGTCTTTCCATAGAGGCTAATCGTACCATGTCGCCAATCTTGAACAGCTTACCCAGTATAATAGGATATGCTCCCAACCCCGCTGGCATCACATGAAAATCAACCACTGCCTTTGCATCATATGCTTCCACTTCTAAGCTCTTTACAACACCCATACATTTTACTTTTTGATGGTTTGCCAATCTAATCCAGAAACTTGACACCCCAGTCACTGTAAGATCCATCTTCTCAACGCATGAGTGTGTTATCACACATATTTGGGCTCCACCATCCACATAACCTTGTCCCAATTTTTTCCTTTTATGCCACACATCTACGATTGGACAAATGTCTGGTAGCTCATCCATTGCCAACACCTTCACTGAACCCCTCTCTGGCTCTTTCTCCATTGGGTTAACCATCCTCTTCCACTGTCGCTTTAGCTTAGGCACCATCTCTATAAGCTGCCCAAAAGTAACATCCTCGCCTTCATGGCTCTTTCTCTTCTTCTTACTAGGACCTAGGGCACTTCTTCCTTCCTTGTCCTCTGTGGTCCTCTTCCCAATAGGCATCACTAATGTATCCTCTAGCTTTGATGCCTTCTCCAAGGTGACTACACTTAACACTTTTGTCTTTCCCTTTTCCTCTTGGGTTAATCCACTGGTTCCTTCATCTCCTTTAATTTCGATGCCATAATCATTTGACCTAGTTAGCACCTGTCTTGGCAATGGATACATGTCTCCCCCCATCCTTGGTGGCTTATCACATTGCGGGCTGATGTGACCCAACTCTCCACAATTATAACATGTGGGCATCTGCCTCCAGTACCTACCATTGCTTTGTCCAACACCATTCCTAGGCCTTTCTTCACCTCTTGGCTGATTTTCAAACCTCCTTCGACCTCGATTATTTCCCACTTGACCAAGCATGTTTAGGCTACGATTCTTCATTAAATCTACCACTTGCCTCATGTCTTGCCTTAGCCCATCATCTTGCACTGTTGTATTGACCACTGCTGGCATAACCTGAGGAGTAACAGAAACCACTGGTTCATGATGAACCCGACCTTGCGAAGAATCCATAGGCTGAAATTCAGGCCTCATGGGCAAAGACTCTACCCCTAACTGGCTCATTTTCCTCAACTTCCACTCTTAGTTCCTTGCCACCTCTAGTGCATCTTCATATGTCGTAGGCTTCTTTAGCTCCACTCTCCAACGTATATTCTCCCAAAGACCAGCCAAGAACCTGTCCTTCTTCATCATGTCAGGCAGGGGTACCTGTGTTGCTAAGGCCTTGCACATCCGCTCCCATGCCAATGAGAACTTACGTATGTACGCATCTACTGGCTCACCTTCCTTCTGCACCAAACCTTGTACTTCTTGCCACACTTTGTCAGGATCTTCTATCTTCACAAACTCCACTTCCAACCCATGCCGTAGATTGTCCCAAATCAACCTTACAGGTGGATCAACCCCATGTAACTCCTCTTCAAATGCTTTGGACCAAACTCGTGCATCACTCTTCAAACAAATTTGGAGAAGACGTAACGTCTGTGCAGGATCGTGAATCTGATTGCTAATGCAGGCAACCTCCATCTTTTCCAAAAAGTCTTCCACATCTTCATCAATTCTTCCATGAAACTCCGGATAAGAGAAAGCCATGACTACCCAAGTATCAATGCTTTGAGAACCCCTTTGAACACACGTGCAAGAACCCAAAACTTTTAACTGACTCAATTCCCAAAAACTTCAATGGAGCTCAACTTTAGATAAGGACAAACACATGCACATCAAATGAGTTTTCATAGTTAATCATCGGAATTACAACAGGCAAAGGACATTCCAGGATCTCTCTTAATCTTCTTGGCCCGAACATAAAGACTATGCGCTGCTGGAAAAAAATCTTCCTGGACACATGAACATTTATCTGGATTCTCTGAGTTAAATGAAAAGGAGTGAACTGAGGTCCGTCGTGATTATCCATTAAAAGCCATCCATGTAGTTTCCAAAAAAGCACACTTGACTAATCCTCTGATTTTGCCAAAATTTCAGCAGCATAACAACATAAATGGCTTAAAAGACCAAAAGACCAGCCATCACAATTTGGAAAAATTTTGGCAGAGTTTCCCCAGAAGTAGAGCAGTAAGAACCCAAAATATAGACTGTATATGTATGCATAAACTGTCAACAATAGAACCCGAGCATCAAATAGGACTCACTAGTACATAGCCTATGGCGAGGTCACCAAAAGGGTGCTCCAGCTACCTGTATCACCGAAAGGATCTCCACATTTGAGAATCCCCCAGCTCAATAAAACCTCACGCTATCGAAGCTTGAAGCAGAAGGGACTCGAAGAAGATCCTCACTGGGGGCACCAAAAGAATGTGGGCGGGATGAAAACACACAGAACACCTCTATAATGACCCGACACACACTCTTGGAAGGATACACACACACACTATGGGGCACCACTCGGCTTACACAATCCACCTGGCCGAGACAGGGAACACACCTATGGAGTGAGAGGAGAGAGACTACCCATTTACCCACTCCACACACACACACACACACACACACACACACACACACACACACACACACACACACACACACACACACACACACACACACACACACACACACACAACCAAAAAACTCAACTCAAAAGAGGAGAACTTCTGATGTTTAGATACAAATGAGCTTGGGCCAACACCAATGGGGCAAATAGCTCACACAATATGGGTAAAATATGCCAGATACAATCACAAATAGGAGCAGAAGCTTCGCTCATAGGAGAAACTTACACAGCCAAAATAGCAGAAAAACAGTGAGGAATTTGGCAAAATGGACATGCCATTGCGTTTGGAATGGCCCAAAACCCCGGTCTACAATGTCAAAGTGCTCGAATCCGACCTCGTATGAGCACTTTACGGCCAAAACAGGCTCCAAAAACCCCAAAAACAAACCTGCGGCTGTTCCTCCTCTCTTCTCCACTTTTTTTCTGGTCTTCTCTCAGTTTTTTCAGTTCCCACACTTAGCTTTATTACTTGGGCACCCTTGGCCTTTTAGATGACCTCAAACGGACCCCGAACAGGCCAAAAACTGACCTCACAGTGCATAGTTGTCACCCTGCTGCATCCATGCGCACACCTGGCACTCAAATTTTTCCAATAATGCATCCCGCCACCACGTGAAGTGGCCCCAAAATATGGTCCTCATGATGAACTTTCTGCATAATTATCACACGGAAACACCCACGTTGTGTCCGTACTTCTCCACATGCAAGTATTAATCCCATTCGCCCTCCTGACGCCACTAGATGCCATCTGACGCACCTGCTTACCTCATGTCGTCGGCCCGTGGATAGCTTCCTCGAGAAGTTTTATGCGCTACCAACTCCTCATTATTGTAGAAAAAACACACTGGTACTGGTAATAGTGAAAATCGATGCACTATGTACATGTTGTCCTACCTGTACACATGTGGGCCCCACGTAACCACCTGGCTATGGAAAATGGGCAATCCTTTATTTGATGCACCATGCATGTGTATGTACATATGCGCAATCCCTTGCTCCAAAAAACTCCTGACAACGTTTGGTCCTTGTATAATCGATGCCTTGCCAACGTAGTCATGTATGGCCCCTGCACGTTTGAGCCAAGGTCTATTCAGCAACATGTTGTAGGCACCTTGCACATACATTACCAAAGAGCTGGTTTTAAAATTCTCAAAACCCACTTTGATTTGTAAATTCTCTACAAAGACACTAGCTTGCACTATCCTTTGATTTGCCATCCTTATTTTGAAAGGTGCATGTTTTATTTCACGGATTCCCAATTCCTTTCTGATATACTCGCCTAATATACCACTCTAGCACCCCCATCTAGAATGACTCTTGACAATGGCTCCCATTGTTTTTCTAACCTTGTAGTCAATTAAATTACCGATTCTTTATCATTCTTAATATCATACCATGTTGTTTCCATCACTTGAATTTCCTTCTATCTCTGCTTCCTTATGCACTTAGTAGCTTTTGGCAAAGTTCTTCTCATGTCATCTAACTCAATAGTTAGCTTTTGGATCCTTTCACATACTTTGATATATATTTTATCTTATTTGTTTCCAAAACTACTATATGGGTTGGACAACCTCCCTCTAGAAAGGTGACCTCATCATGCCATGCCTCTATTGACCTTCTTTGCCTTCTAGCCATTTGACCCTTGAGTAGAGATTTAGATTGTTCTTTTTAAACTTTTTTGTCCCTAGATCCTTTTTATTGGACTTAGGCAAGCCAACCTTGACTTGTCATACCTCCTTCTAAGGAATCTCACCAAACCCTCTCGCTGCATCCTCAACATTCTCCTTACCAGATCCAGAAGTTGGGATTTCCACTCTCTCAGCTTCTAAAAGCTACTACTAAAAGCCTCTGAATGGATCGAGTTTTTGAGTACTCTGGTCTCTCATCTGCTCTAGATTCTAACTAATCTGAGCTACTAGTACCCTTTTCTCCTGCCACACATTCTTCCACTTCCTTGACCTTTCCCTTAGCCTTCTAGATATCCTTTTGTTTTTCCCACTTTTAAGCCTCCTCACTTTGCCTCGTTTGATTGGTTGGCTCATCTGGTATCTCCTCGATGACACTCCTAGAGTGATCACACGCACTAGTAATGGCTCTTCCACCTTTTTTTCAATCACTTCATCTTTGACATTATTTGGACATTGAGCTGCAATACTTTTTGCACATGTAGCAACCAAAAATGCATCTAGTGAAGTGAGTCTTGCCACATGCTTGACCAAATTTTTTTGGTACATCGCTCTTCCAAGTATGCTACTGTGTTGGCTCCATTCTCAAAATTTTCAAATGCCTTCCCTTGCTCTAGATTGCTCAATGCTATCATAGAGACATCCTTCCCCTCCAATGATGCATTCAGATTTTACATTTATTCCATAAGTGTTTGAAAGCTTTGCAATTTGTATGGTGGCAAGACTCACCATACCAATGTTCTTTGGATTTGCATTTTTAACACCACGTCTCTACTTACCCAATTGGAGGTTTGGTCCTAGACATTTTAGAGATATGTTTAACACCATAAGTGTTTGAAAGCTTTGCAATTTGTACAGTTGGCAAGACTCACCATACTAATGTTCTTTGGATTTGCATTTTTTACACCACGTCTCTACTTACCCAATTGGAGGTTTGGTCCTAGACATCTTAGAGATCTGTTTGGACAACTCCTCAATCTTCCTACTTCATACCCCGTTCTTTTTTCTCTTGGATGTATCTTCTACCTCTTTGTCATTGGAAGGATTGGAGTTGGTTGATAAATCTTCAACCAGAGATTCACTAGAGCTGGAACTTTATTTCCCTCACCGGCCCTTCTCCTTCTTGGCCTATTGCTCTAGTTTGGTGTTTGGTTTCTTTCTCTTGTCGTCTAAGATTTTCTTCATAGTTGATATCTACCTCTTGTCTCTTATGTCTAACCTGACAGTCCTCATCAATTTTCATGACTGTGTCAGTCTCTTTTCCTCGACTAGGTTTTGTCTAAGATTATAATCATTTATGCCTATGTTGTCATGCCGTGGCATGCATAAATGTGAAAATATCTTAAAAACTAACTTTCTATGCCTTTTGGATCAATGGGAACAATTGCCATCATGTACATAATGTGCTATGTGTGGGAAGGATTGATGTCATATACATACCTTAACAAGGAAGTATGACCCTGGATGCAGCACTGTAAGTTCTTTTCTAATGTGAATGATCCTTAATATGCTTTGGTAATTTTGATGGACCTAGTGCAATGTGGTCGAGCACTCGTCTCATCTAGAAAGTTTGTTGCGGGCAAAAATGTTCAAAAATAGCAAGTGATATGCGTGGTATGCATGATTGTGGGAAATGTGTCCAAACTTCATAAAAAGAAAAAAAAAAGAACTTTAAGATGAAAGTTAGTATTTGGGGAGTTTTCCCAAAAATTTAGGGATTTTCCTAGGTCCTTTAGCATTTTTGAGGTAAAATTTAGGCATTTTTGGGTCAAAAATTACAAAAAATTGGCCAAAAATGTATGAAAGTGGTAAAAAATGTGTCAAAAATGGCTCAAAATTCCACATCAATGATGGTTCCATCCTTGCCCAAAAAGCTGGGGTTGAGCTTATGTGAAAAAAAATGTGCACTTTTAGTGTACTTATCAATCATACACATAGGGTTCTATGGTGGTCTAGTGCAGTCCGTCTTGCTTCCCTCCTATTTTCAAGCGTGTGAGGATCCTAATTAGTGTTTAGTTAAAATGTGTGTATGGAAGTCCTTAAGCTTCCATGGCTATGCGTTGATGGTGAATCAAAGGAATACTCTATGGTCTTTCGATTGGCAAATTGGCATTGTCCTTGTGCTATTGGGTCCAAGGTTCATCTGAGTGAAGAGCCTCCATGGCTGGAGTTTGTGTGTTTTTTTTTCTTCAAATAAATGTATTTCTCATCTGCCAATTTGCAAACTCTCACAGCCAGAGGGCCGACGGGTTCCCTCTTGTCTCGCGAACTTCTTGACATACTTTTTGGTGAACTCAATGCAAAATCAATTGGGTCGAGGGTTCGAAAGCTGAATTTAAATATTCATAAGGTCATTCAAGCTACGGGAGACCAAGGGATGTGCTTTGATGCAAACACAATGCAGATGTTTCGCACCTTTGTACTATTTATGCAACAACAACAGGCTGAAGAGAGAAGATAAGTGTCTACTACAAATGCATTGCACTCATTAGTGGATAAAATGGATCAATTTAATGGTAAAAATGTATCTAAATACTTAAGGAATTATGTGAACAAAATGGAGTTGAATTGGGTGCCTGCAATTGACATGGCAACAAGTTTTGAGCTTGTAGTCATTCCCAAGCTTTGAGCATATGTAAAGGGAGATAAGAGATGCGCATGGTGAAGACTGGGAATCTTTTAATAAATTTCTTTAGCAAAAATATTTCATGAAGGACTCCAAACAAGTAACAAAGAGGACTTTCTTGCAATGGGTTGTTCTCAAAATGAAGGACTATATCCTATGCAGTTATAGTTTGAGCAATAATTGCACAATTGTCAACAACAGAGCAGGATACCTTGGATGCTGAAAAGGTTGAATTGTTTCTACAAGTTACAGGTATAGATGTCCAAGAGAAATTAGAGCTACTTTTGGAAGACAAGAATATTGATTAGGGCTTAAAGATGGAATGGAAGGATGTTGAGGATGCAATTTCACTTCTTGCAAAGAGGCAGCATAGACGGGATAAAATGGTGGTAAACAATGTCACTCCTACTTCTACTAGCCCAGAGAATGTAGCCAAGCTACCTAGTATGAATCAAAGGGTTGATGAGGCTT
This sequence comes from Adiantum capillus-veneris, assembly GCF_014529385.1. Classification (NCBI taxonomy): domain Eukaryota; kingdom Viridiplantae; phylum Streptophyta; class Polypodiopsida; order Polypodiales; family Pteridaceae; genus Adiantum; species Adiantum capillus-veneris. Next base: position 10,269,844 of record NC_140940.1, read on the forward strand.
CCATGCTAGATGAGCTTGTCAAAGGTATGCGCAAGATGAAACTCAAACTTGCAAGATTGGAAGGTTTTGTGCATAGGTGTATATGGTGTGATAGCATTGATAATGGTAGAAGGGATTGTGATAGCTTTTATGATGCTTTGAAAAAGACATTTCCTTCTTTAAAGATGGTAAAATTCACTTGAAGGAAACAGGTTTGCCATTGGGAACAAATTTTGGAAAAGGAGGTATAAGCAAGCTAATGGAGGATATGGTAAACAGTCATGCCATCTTTGTAGTAGAAGCCTCTAACTATGGGGCAAAGATTGAGTTTATCACAAAGAAAGGGTTAAAACCTATTGATGATGTATGTGAAGAGTATGATGATCTTTGTCCATATGCAGTTTCATTTGCTAATAAAGGGAAATTGACTAGAGAAGTGCTTCATCAAACAGGCAATAATATATGTCAAGCACCAAGATGGGATGATACAATGGACTCAGTGCATGCTTATATTTCTAGAAGTCAAAATACTAAAGCAATTGTAGAATAGAAGTGCATGTGTGATAATGGGGATGAAGGACCTTCAAAGCGGACTGCAAGAGTGGAGGATAAAAGGATTCGATACCTTCTCAAGAGGCTTTACCATCACAAGTGCCTTCTTTTTCTGAAGTGCCTATGGAGGAAGCATCAACAAAAAATAAGAAGGAGCAAGCAAAACCTAAAGCAAAGGGTCCTTCTTACAAATACAATCCGACATAGAAGCTACTACAAACTTGAAGAAGGTATTGGAAGAAAGGATCTTCAATAGAAAGGTTGAGTGTGACATTGGCTGAATTCCTTCACATAGCTAAGCATAAGTTCCATAAGGAGATTATTGACATCATAAAGAGAAAAAGGCAAAATCTAATGAAATCGAGTTCTTCACAATTACAAGGTGAAGAAGAGACATTAAACACATCCCTTTGATCCACAAGATAATAAACAAGAGGAAGATACTGGCACATTGAAAAGTGAAGAAGAAAATGAAGATGCAATATCTGAACATGAATAGTAATATTACAGTATTGTTATAGTGGCATATGCCGGACGATGTGCAAGTTCAGAGGGGGTGGATGGTGTGCTGTGGCACGCATAAATGTGAAAATGCCTTAAAATCTGACTTTCTATGCGTTTTGGATCAATGGGAACAATTGTCATCATGTGCAGAGTGTGCTATGTGTAGGAACGATTGCTGCCATGTACATACCTTAACGGGAAGTTATGACCTTAGATACAGCATTGTAAGTGCTTTTGTAATGTAAATGAACCTTGATATTCTTTGGGAATGTTGATGGACCTAGTGCAATGTGTTCGAGCACTCGTCTCATCTAGAAAGTTCAATCCAGGTGAAAATGCTCAAAAATAGTAGGTGGTATGTGTGACTGTGGGAAACGTGTCCAAACTTCATAAAACGCAACAAAATGAAAGTTTAAAATGAAAATTGTCTTTGGGGATTTTCCCCACAAATTTAGGGGTTGCAACTCACTGTCTGCCATAGCCATGGAAGTTTTTTTTCATAGCATGGGCACCTTATTTTGGGAACCCCCTTTAGGTAAGGGCCAAGTCCCATAGGCAACAGAGCGACAAGGGCTACAGCTAGCCATGGTTGCAAGTCAAGCTTGTACAACAACATCAAATTTGTTTTGTGTGCAACAAAATTTTTCAATTGAGCAACCTTTGAGGCCGCCAACATTACAACTACTTTCAAAAGGGAAAGATTGATGATAAATTTGAGGGCCATGGAAGCTCAATTGCATAGGCCAATCAAATTTTAATGAAGAGTGAGTACTTGGAAAATTCTTAGCGGTGATGACTATTGTGTAGTTTGTGACTACATAAGGATGCCTTTGAAAGACAACAACAATGGATGTTTACATGTTACAACGGATGTTCTCCATTATATCAGGTGTACTACTTTCTTTTATCTATGCTTCCACGTTTACATGTTTGCATCTTGTCATTTGAATTCTAAAGTGCATAAAATTTATGAAGTTGTGACATTGCCAATTTAGATGCTAGATTTTTTTTAACTTCTAGTACCTTGTCCTTCTCTTTGAGTTTGGTCTATTAGTTAACTTTAAGTAGGTATCAGGACCTTAGGCTAAACTAAGCCACTTAATTGTTGACTTTAATTCCTAAATAGTCTATTAATTGTAGTAACTTTAGTAATGTTTTAGGCTATGAGGATATAGTTCTCTCTAGTTTATTCCACCTAAGTGTGACTTGTGTTATGGAAGCCCATGTGTTAAGCTGGTATTTGAGACCTCGAGTCTCCTGGCTAGTTTATGCTCAAGCTAGTATTTGAGACCTTGAGTCTTCCAGCTGTCTGCTGGTATTTGAGACCTCGGGTCCCCTAGCTGCTGGTATTTGAGACCTCGAGTCCCCCAGCTACTTGTAGCAACTATGACAACAACAAAAAAGAAAACAAAGAAAAAAGAAGAAAAAGAAAAAGAAAAAGAAAAGAGAAAGCAAATAGCATAAAATTACTTGTATTTTATGTGGATCACACTTAAGTGGTATAAGTGACAAGACCACTAGTCCTTAGACCCCGACGAGCATTCCTAAGGTTAACTACTCTTTAGTCGACATTTTTTAATTAACGTTGGTCAATCTAGTACTTACTTTAGCCCTAGCTCTTATGTACTTCTCTTAGAGTCAACCTAATAGACCCTAACTCAATTGCATTTTGTTCAGGTACTACGCTTGTTCTAGTTGGCAATGTTACAATTCATGAATTTGTTTTTGCATTTCCTAGAATATCATGTATGCATCTCACTTATTGCACACCTGTACATGTTATCTTTGAGCTTTCACAATGTTGTTTTTCTTCTGACACAAGTACTTCTATCGTGGATCCTGATGCTGCACTGTTATATTCCAAGGACGGAATCTACATCTGGAAGGGGGGCATGTTAACCACTAGCGTCCACTTCTAGTAGTCATGGGTCGGGCTTGTCGGTCCAATAGAAAAAGGGTAAGAGTGATCGCCGATGAGAGGCGGACTCTAGCAGGAACATTCAAGGGTTAGTTGGCTAAGTATGGGCGCCCAAGTGTGAATGGTACGAGCTCATATAAAAGTCACCTAAACCTAAGAATCATTCATTCTTTCATTTGTGCAATTGAAGAGTGCTCTTGCTCCATCTCCATCTTCTTCTTCTTCATCTCCTTGTGTGTGTGTGTGTGTGTATGCATGAGAGAGAGAGAGAGAGAGAGAGAGAGAGAGTGATAGAGCATTGCGGCGATGGCACGGCGACGGTGAAGCAGTTGAGCGCGGTGCAGTGGCGGCTCCTTCTTCTTCGCAGCGAGGAATCCTCCACGAAGGCAAGTGTAGGGTGGTGAGTGACACACCCTTGCTCTCTTGAGCTTGCTAGATTAGTTTATTTGTGTGCTTGGAGCCATTTGTGGCTTGCACATGGTGTATCGGCAAGTCCCTTTCATTGACACGTGTGACAGATGTGCACAATAATTATTAAGAAATTTGTTTACCGGGTTTGGAGCTTATGTAGTGAAGAGTACGCCTACACTTGCATGCTTGCTACTCTTTGTACGGCTAAGCATTGCTAATGAAACTTCATGTGTTGCTTCCTCATGCTATTGGGATTTTGTACATGTTCAATGTGCTATGTTTGAGAGAGTGTGTGTGTGTGTGTGTGTGCACGCGACGCAATGAGCAGTTTTATCTCTAGGTCTCCTAGAGTGTTTAATTGCTTGTTTTGAGTTGTTGATGGTGTTTTAAGTTAAACTAAGCATGGATAGAGGTAAGTAGGCCTTAAGAGGAGTCAAACGACCCCTTATTCATCATTTTTAGTGAAGGTGAGAGGTGGCAACAACTGCAGTTGCTCACCTACCCAATTGTGACATTTGCAGTTTTGATGTTGGAAACCTATTGCCTATAGTCTAGAGACTCTCAATCTCAAGTTTCATCTCATTTGGAGTTCATTTGACACCTCTACAACCATTTCAGTGTTAGTTAGACTGCACGGGAGACTGCATTTTCCCTTTAGTTGTTTTTCGGCTTGAGAGTGACACCTTTCTCCTTAGTGCATTGCCATTGGGGCATTGCATTTGACGTTTCCATGCACTAATCGGGTCAGCTACGTCCTCGGATTGACATATTTATGTTGGTTTGAGTTCTTGCTAGGCTACATCGTCTGATCTTGGTGGTCTGCCAACATTGGCACCATTTCCAGGACGTAGGACTTACACTAGTAGAGGAGGTTGCAGTGAGGTTCTTCTTTACCCAGTGCCCAAGTGTTACAGTTTATTATATTTATCTTTAGGTAGGGGAGTCAGTGAGGTTTGCAGATTTCTCAATAGACTGAAGAGCCATGAGTTCTCTTTTGGTTGCTTTATAGGTTAGGACGACCTTAGCTATTGGTTTTAGTGCATTGAGCATTGAGTCCATGCTTTGAGTCTTGTTGTAAATTGTGTTTGGTAGGCGGTTGTGGTGAGTTGGGATAGCCGTTTTTCGGCTTTCCATAATTGCCATAGTAAGCTACCTCACCCTACCAAATTCACCCAAACGCTATGGCTATCCCTACCATTTCACTGTATATAGGTGCGTGTGAGTTAGGGGACTTTTCCCATATCTCCTTACTGAAATAAAAAACCCTCAATTAGCTAGTCATTGGGCTAGTTGAGCCATAAAAAAGTATATAAAATATATAAAATATAAGTATATTATGGCCCATGCGTATGTAAATATTTCTTTGTATATAGGGCCTAAATAAAAGATTTTTTCATAATTATTTTGGTATTTATTAAAATATTTCTACCTAGGTGTGTGTTATTTATGCTCTGTACATTGCCTCACCATTACCACAATTTTTCTTACCATTTTTCATACTCTTTATTCCATATAGAAATATTTTCATGTAAGCTTCTCTTATATTTGGTGTAACTCCACCCCAACAAAAATCCAAAAAAACTAGTTTTATTTATGTGTATATTTTTTCACTATTGTGATTTTTCCCTTCCTACATCTATTTTGTTTTTTTTTTCTAAAAAATTAGAACACCAAAAATATTTATCTTTTTATGGTAGCCTCATAATGAGAGAGATTTCTTTTGACCCCTTTATATTTTTTTCCACTTATATTATTTATATTTGACATGTACATATTTTTTAGACCCCTCAATATTTGATTTTCTTAGTTGTACTATTCACTTATATCATAATCTCAACAATATCTTCAATTATAGACCTACCAAATAAGGTCAAGGGTAGGTGGCATGCATACATGCACTATGGAGGGCTCACTCTTGGAGGTATTCAAAAGAATCATCCAAAGAAGGACCCCACAAGGACCTTGTGCAGTGGAAAAAAACGGTCGGTTTTGCTGAATTTTTAAAGTCCACTTGCTCTCCGAATTTGAAAAGGTGATACAAACAAAAGTTGTAGCTCGTGGGCTGAACTTTTGCCTCAAATTTTTTCATATTTTTTTGAGCTACGAGCTGTGAGCTATGATTTTATTAGTGGACCCCAGTTTTCCCATGCTATGCAGCCACACTCTCTCTTCCACTTTATCATTTTCCTCTTTCACACACATTTCTCCACTCATCATCCCCACCTCTCTCACCACTCCTCTCTGCACCCTACTCACCTTCTCCTCAACCTTGAAGAATAAGAGAAACCATGGTGAACTCATACCTCCTTCACACAATTCCATTCCAAAATTGACCACCTAGTCTCATTTTTCCTCCTCCAATTTACCCATATCTATCAAAAAAACCACAAAATTCAGCCTCTTCTCTTAAAAGACAGCATCATGGTGGTTGATTACTCAGCTTCAATTACCTTGTCTCTCAAGGAAGGTCAAGAGTGGAGAAAAAATGTACCGTCAAAGCTAGTGGACCGTCAACAAGCGTCAAAATTGGCCCTACTCAAGACACTTGGAGCATCAACCTTGTAAGAAATCCACCTTTTCTTACCTCTTAAGAGTTTTTCTTCCTTATTTGTATCCTACATGGATACTCCCATTGTAAATATCCAATTCCATTTGTAAATTAATACTAACTCTACTAACACTAACCCACTATGAAAAGTCCTATCACCTCCATTTCTCTCCTCTCTCTTTTCCCACCAACTTCTTGATAATTCCAAGCAAAAGAAATTAGATAAATTGCTGAAAATCTAACCCAACCATGGTTAGAGGAGTAACCCTAGCCTTCAAAATTGCTATAAAAGGAGGGTGTAGCTAGCACAAAAAGGGGGAGCCATAAGCAAGAGCACTATGCTATAGCTTGAGAAGCCAAGCTCAACCTCTCTAGAAGGAGCTCTTGAGTGGAAGCTCATTGTCTTATGCATGTGCATGTGTTGTAATAGGGGATTAGCAAGGGAACTCTATGCCATTTGTAAGAGAGAGAGAGTGTTCATTCAATTGAGAGTAGGAAATCTATCATTTCTCCTACTAGTGTAAGCCCAACATTTGCTGAATCAAGGAGGGTGGATTTGGACTAAGCTTGGATACTTTGTCTCCCTTCCAACGTGAAGTAATCGACAACAATGATGCGTAAGTGTCTTGGTGTTTTTTGTTAAGTTCTTGATAGCTTGTCTGTGGTGTTGTCATCAATCTAGCCATAAATCCCACATACTGTAAGAGGGCGACAGGGTGGAGAGGACTCCCCTGGCCTTAAGATAGTGATTGGGGTGGTTTTTTCTTGTGATGCGTTGTGGTGAAATTTACGCAAGCTATGTTGAACAAATACTAATCTCACTTTGATTTGTCATGACAGATTTGTAAGAAGGTATTAATGCAACAAGCACCCCCTTCCCCCTTCTCTCTCTTTCTTACATATATATATTTATGTTTGCTTGATCATTAACGATACACTTCAAAGCAGCCCGAGCACCATCTCTCTCTCTCTCTCTCTCTCTCTCTCTCTCTCGTGTTTTAGTGTGTGAGAGTGTTCCATTGGTGTTAGGGTTAGTGTAAATTCCTTGCTTGTTTGTGGGTTGCTCTAACGATTCTCCTCTTTTGTGTCCTTGTTCGCTCTTAAACTAGGTGGTGCCCCTTGTGTAGTTGGGATTTGGCTGTGGGTTTGTTGTTTTGGTTTGTGTTGTGTTGTGCCCCAGCCCCATTGAGCAGCACGGGAGCCTTGAAGGGTGTCTAGAGGTTGCTCTTCTTGTTGCCCGCCCCGGACCGCCTCAAATTGGTGCCCCCACTGAGGAGCGATTGTGTGCTTATTGTTGTTGTATTGCATGAATGCTTGAATTTCAGCATAATCAAGTAGATTATATGAATCATGAAAACATGTATGACCGAGTTTAATTTCAAGGAAACAAAAATTGATCTAGAATATGGTTCGGATTATGCATTACATAAGAAAGGAAAAAAACATTTTCACATAAAAGTCTAGAATTCATGTTGAAAGACCTTTCAAAACTTTGTGTAGTTTGTTGATGATTGTTTGGATCTAATCTTTGTGTGGTTCTAGCATTGAGAGACTATGACACGCTATACCTTTGATGATATTCCAATCTTCTTTGGAAATCCAGAAGAAGATGTTGATGATTTTCTTGTTGATTTTAGAATGGTTTGTCATATCCTTGGTAAAAGGGATGACATTGAAAAAGGGGATTTTCTATTGCTATGCCTTAGAGGCAACGCTGAGCAATGGTTTTGGAGTATGTCTTCTCAGATTGAAGATGGATATACCCAAATTTCCAAAGCTTTGAAGGCCAGATTCTCTAAAGTTCCAACAACGGAGAAAGCATGGGCTTCACTACGGAGACTTCAACAACATGGTGAAGACTACTATGCTTATGAGGATATTTTTTCTCGTCAATGGGAAGGATGTGGATTTAGTTCTACATTTCCATATTATGTAAAAATGGATCAATTTATTTCGGGTTTGTCTCCTTTCCTAAAGACTAAGGTTACTTGTAGTGGACCCTCTACCTTTGAAGAAGCGGTCACTATTGCCCGAAGGAAGTTTCACAAGTACTTCTACATCAAAAATGGTTTCCATCATGCTGGAAGAACCAACCATCATGAATGTTTTTCTATCAAGGAGTCATCTCCTTTGCCATACTTGTCTCCTTCTACTCCGACAAATGTTGAAGAAGTTACTTACATGCCAACTGATTATTCAAGTGCTAAAGTGTGTGGCCAAGATTCAAATGTGGAATCTCTTTCTTCTACCTTTATCACAAGCATGCAAAAATCGACACAAGATATCTCAAATGACATTGATGATTCAATAATGGATATATCCAACCCTTTGGCGGAGGATCAATTTCTAGTCCGAGCAAACGAAGCTTTTGTGCAACATGACTCTATGGAGAATGAAGACCTTGAAGGTAACCTTGATCTTATGGAATGTTTTGAGAGTGTATCTTGTCTAAAAGAGGAGAGTGAAGAAGAAGATGAAATCATAGGTGGAGAGATCATATACCACATTGATCATAAAGAGATGATTGTGTACATGGAATGCCAACTCCAAAACAAAGTAGAAGAGTGTGAGTTGAATCCAGGTGAGGATAATCTTGAAGAAGTGTTTGAGGATGTTGAAAAGCATTGGTATGACCCATGTATGTTAAGAATAGAGGAGCCTATCGTGCAAGAAGCCAAATGTTTTACAAAATCAAACAGTATTCCATCAACCTTTGAAGTGGTACAATGTGAGGAGTTACAACCTTGCCAAAGGGGGGGCTTAGAAGGGGATGAAGAACATGGGAGAGTAGTAAAACATAAAATCATAAAAGGAAACTATCAAAAGGGTATCATTCTCTCCAATGGTGTTTTAGTGGGTGGCTCTTCATTCATGGGACAATCTCTTAGCAAGAAAATCCAAGCTTTTGAAGCCCCAATCATCTTCACATTGGGTTTCACCTCTTCAAGGTCAACTTCTCCTCTCTTCACATATACCTTTCATCGGGGACACCATACCTTCTTAAGTGAAAGAGGTCATGAATACTTGGTGATAAACGGATGTTTCCAAATCTTCTTCACTTGGTTCTTTGGTGTATGGAGGTCGCACATTGTGATGCTTCTGGTCTTCATCATAGATGAAAAACTTGTTGATTGCTACATGTGGATATTTCATCAATCAGTACCAAAATCTATTCTCTTCCAATGTATTGGAAGCAATAGAAACCTTTGTCTATTATCTACTTATGTGGTAAACTATTTGCAATATCTTCCAATAGCAGCTGGAAGCATGGATCAAGCTTTCCTAAATCATAAAGGTCATAGAATTTTTTACTTGTTGATGAGCCTACCCAGGTTGAATGAATTTTATGAGCTACAGTTCAGGAATTTGCTCATACAAGATCTTGAAGATCGTAGCAGATACATCAACTTTACACAAGAGGAAGAGCAACCAATCTTTTATATCACATTCATAGTGATAGATGCAATGATGGACAACAGTAAAATCTACAAGTTTCTTCAATCAAAATCAGTAAGTGATTCCATACCATACATCTCGCTTTGGGAAAGATATTTCAAGATCTTTGATCCTGGGGGGTGCTTATGGAAACTTTCTCGATGGAGGAGGTTTACTCCGTCACTTCATTTCATCATGCTATTGGCTCGAGAACCCTTCATATCACACAAGGTTTTTTAATCATACAACAAAGGTTCTTCAAAGATGAGAGCAGACAAAGACAGACGTTACACAATCTACATGTTGTATGATCGGATAAATGGTACATGAATGTACCATTATCTAAGGGGGGGGCTAATGATAGCCGTTTTTCGGCTTTCCATAATTGCCATAGTAAGCTACCTCACCCTACCAAATTCACCCAAACGCTATGGCTATCCCTACCATTTCACTGTATATAGGTGCGTGTGAGTTAGGGGACTTTTCCCATATCTCCTTACTGAAATAAAAAACCCTCAATTAGCTAGTCATTGGGCTAGTTGAGCCATAAAAAAATATATAAAATATAAAAAATATAAGTATATTATGGCCCATGTGTATGTAAATATTTCTTTGTATATAGAACCTAAATAAAAGATTTTTTCATAATTATTTTGGTATTTATTAAAATATTTCTACCTAGGTGTGTGTTATTTATGCTCTGTACATTGCCTCACCATTACCACAATTTTTCTTACCATTTTTCATACTCTTTATTCCATATAGAAATATTTTCATGTAAGCTTCTCTTATATTTGGTGTAACTCCACCCCAACAAAAATCCAAAAAAACTAGTTTTATTTATGTGCATATTTTTTCACTATTGTGATTTTTCCCTTCATACATCTATTTTGTTTTTTTTTTTTCTAAAAAATTAGAACACCAAAAATATTTATCTTTTTATGGTAGCCTCATAATGAGAGAGATTTCTTTTGACCCCTTTATATTTTTTTCCACTTATATTATTTATATTTGACATGTACATATTTTTTAGACCCCTCAATATTTGATTTTCTTAGTTGTACTATTCACTTATATCATAATCTCAACAATATCTTCAATTATAGACCTACCAAATAAGGTCAAGGGTAGGTGGCATGCATACATGCACTATGGAGGGCTCACTCTTGGAGGTATTCAAAAGAATCATCCAAAGAAGGACCCCACAAGGACCTTGTGCAGTGGAAAAAAACGGTCGGTTTTGCTGAATTTTTAAAGTCCACTTGCTCTCCGAATTTGAAAAGGTGATACAAACAAAAGTTGTAGCTCGTGGGCTGAACTTTTGCCTCAAATGTTTTCATATTTTTTTGAGCTACGAGCTGTGAGCTATGATTTTATTAGTGGACCCCAGTTTTCCCATGCTATGCAGCCACACTCTCTCTTCCACTTTATCATTTTCCTCTTTCACACACATTTCTCCACTCATCATCCCCACCTCTCTCACCACTCCTCTCTGCACCCTACTCACCTTCTCCTCAACCTTGAAGAATAAGAGAAACCATGGTGAACTCATACCTCCTTCACACAATTCCATTCCAAAATTGACCACCTAGTCTCATTTTTCCTCCTCCAATTTACCCATATCTATCAAAAAAACCACAAAATTCAGCCTCTTCTCTTAAAAGACAGCATCATGGTGGTTGATTACTCAGCTTCAATTACCTTGTCTCTCAAGGAAGGTCAAGAGTGGAGAAAAAATGTACCGTCAAAGCTAGTGGACCGTCAACAAGCGTCAAAATTGGCCCTACTCAAGACACTTGGAGCATCAACCTTGTAAGAAATCCACCTTTTCTTACCTCTTAAGAGTTTTTCTTCCTTATTTGTATCCTACATGGATACTCCCATTGTAAATATCCAATTCCATTTGTAAATTAATACTAACTCTACTAACACTAACCCACTATGAAAAGTCCTATCACCTCCATTTCTCTCCTCTCTCTTTTCCCACCAACTTCTTGATAATTCCAAGCAAAAGAAATTAGATAAATTGCTGAAAATCTAACCCAACCATGGTTAGAGGAGTAACCCTAGCCTTCAAAATTGCTATAAAAGGAGGGTGTAGCTAGCACAAAAAGGGGGAGCCATAAGCAAGAGCACTATGCTATAGCTTGAGAAGCCAAGCTCAACCTCTCTAAAAGGAGCTCTTGAGTGGAAGCTCATTGTCTTATGCATGTGCATGTGTTGTAATAGGGGATTAGCAAGGGAACTCTATGCCATTTGTAAGAGAGAGAGAGTGTTCATTCAATTGAGAGTAGGAAATCTATCATTTCTCCTACTAGTGTAAGCCCAACATTTGCTGAATCAAGGAGGGTGGATTTGGACTAAGCTTGGATACTTTTTCTCCCTTCCAACGTGAAGTAATCGACAACAATGATGCGTAAGTGTCTTGGTGTTTTTTGTTAAGTTCTTGATAGCTTGTCTGTGGTGTTGTCATCAATCTAGCCATAAATCCCACATACTGTAAGAGGGCGACAGGGTGGAGAGGACTCCCCTGGCCTTAAGACAGTGATTGGGGTGGTTTTTTCTTGTGATGCGTTGTGGTGAAATTTACGCAAGCTATGTTGAACAAATACTAATCTCACTTTGATTTGTCATGAAAGATTTGTAAGAAGGTATTAATGCAACAAGCACCCCCTTCCCCCTTCTCTCTCTTTCTTACATATATATATTTATGTTTGCTTGATCATTAACGATACACTTTAAAGCAGCCCGAGCACCATCTCTCTCTCTCTCTCTCTCGTGTTTTAGTGTGTGAGAGTGTTCCATTGGTGTTAGGGTTAGTGTAAATTCCTTGCTTGTTTGTGGGTTGCTCTAACGATTCTCCTCTTTTGCGTCCTAGTTCGCTCTTAAACTAGGTGGTGCCCCTTGTGTAGTTGGGATTTGGCTGTGGGTTTGTTGTTTTGGTTTGTGTTGTGTTGTGCCCCAGCCCCATTGAGCAGCACGGGAGCCTTGAAGGGTGTCTAGAGGTTGCTCTTCTTGTTGCCCGCCCCGGACCGCCTCACCGCAATTAGTACTACATTTTCACATCCAAGGCATACCAAGCCCCATGCTTTCCAAATCCACTTTCCACAAGTCAAAAAGGTTCAAAATTGGGTAACAACAGCCAAAATTTCTTGAGTGACTAGGCATGAGGAGTTAACTTGACTTTTGACAAGTCAAATTTCAAAATTACAAGTGACACATAGGTGCAAAAGGTCAAACAAGTGATTGGGAAACCATTGGAAGTGTGACTTAGGTCTCCTCAAAATTTTGCATTTTTTTGAATTTCAGTGAAGATCCTAGAGAGAGAAATTGGATTAATCACTCAAAGGCCAAAGAGGCAAAGTGCTTGATCTTGTGTATATATGTATCCAGGTTACTGAGAGCAAAGGCTACACAAGGAGGGAGTTAGCTTACCTCACAGAGAGAGAAATTGGATTAATCACTCAAAGGTCCAAGAGGCAAAGTGCTTGATCTTCTGTATACATGTATCTAGGTTACTAAGAGCAAAGGCTGCACAAGGAGTTAGCTTACCTCACAAGTAAGAGGTTGGGATTTTGCAAGAGTGTGTCTGTCTTTTTTCATGTATTTGATATCGGGCAGGTATCTTCTGAGAGACGATAGAGTAACGATGAACCAAAGGAGTCTAGCATCAATGGAGGAGAGTGTAAACCAAGCCAAGATAGATCCCTTAGATCTAATCATAGAAGAGGGTAGTGATACTAACACCTCTTCCAAAAAATTGTATCACTAGATAGCTAACCAACAACTAGGAGGCTTCCAACAGCAAGGGGCTATAGGGGGTAGCACCTCCCAAACCCTTTTGAACACACCAAGAATCTTCCTAAAGGAAACAAACTCTCATGGAGACCTAGTATACGTGGATGCTCGAGGACGACAATGCATTTGTATTTAGGAACGGCCTGCTAAAGGATTAGAAATAAGCCTAGTAAATAATGATGGTAATAGATTCCACGATGAAGAGGGGAATCACTACCTCATTGTCAGGGACCCAAAAAACTACAATCGGTATGGAGACAACATGGCAAAAGAAAAGATGGTTATGGAGACCCAAGAACTACGTCCTAAACTCAACCTTCTTGGAGCCTTTTTTATTCATGACAAGAGAGTGGCAAGAGTGGCTAAAATTTATGAAAATATTGGGATTTACAAGCACTTGGATGGGAGGATTGTCTCTTACTATCGTTGTATGGAACCCCATGTGAATGAATTAAGCAAAGACAAAGTCTTGTAGTTGTTTTCTTATGATACGGTAACAGGAACCAATATCATTTTTGTTTATAAGTACGAACAAAAATATGAGCCAATCCATCCAGGAGATGTAGAAAGAGTGATAACGTCAGAATTGTTAACACAGGCTTTTGAAGAGAAGCAAAGCCCACACATACCCCTAGAAAATCCACAAATCCCTTCTCAAAAGACTATGACACCACGTCACATACCATTCGATAGCCATTTCCCAAACTGCAAAACTCACAAGCCACACCGCTATCATTTCAAGCATGGCTCGAACAGTATGCAACCACTACTCCATCAGCAGTACCAAGATGAGAGTAGAACAAGAACGTCAAATCCGACTAGGACGGAAGCACCACATCCAAAACGAGAAGGAGAAGCTCGAGGCAAGGAACGACCACATGTAAGACCAACCAAGAATTACGGATTAGGAGCACTCCTAAGGGAGGAACACTTACCATACCCTAGGCCAGAAAGATCCCATAGAGGAGGAATGGGAGATCCTATGCTTAGATTGATGGATCACCATAGGATCATGACATCTCACGTCCAAAAGTGGATAAACAAGAAGTATTTTGGGAACTGAGATATGAGGGATCACGTGTGGCAGCATTTGTGCGTGTCGTTAGAGCTGAGGAAGTCCTAGAATTTCCAATGCAATTCGGAGGATTTATACTAACTCTTTAAGAGGATGCTGCCACTTGATTTGATTCCGTAGAAGATAAATATTTTGAGGTGATAGAGGAGGTGTTTGACAAGTTTATTGAGTAATTTTCTCAAAGAGGGATAGCTCACAATACCGTCTCGCAAATCCATAAATTCAAGCAGAAAGAAGGGGAATCATCACAAAAAGTAGCCTTACGGCTAAAGAGATATGTGAAGTTCTACCCGATAGAAGAACTGCCGACCAATCAAGGTTAATGCTCATTTTTATCCAAGGATTGAAGAACACAAATATCCAAAAATACCTACACATGAAAAAGAGCCCTACATTGAATTAATTGACGAAAGAAGATCTCTACTTGGTGGATAACTATGATGTCTACAAGGAAGGAGAATACAAGGATTTAGATGATGATTCCTTGTCACAACATAGTGAGTCCAAATCTTCCAAGTCATTACAAAAAACCAAATCTCTGCTAAATCAAGAACAGCTCATTGAAGAGGTGCTCAAGAGGATCAATCCGTTTGCTAAGCCGCAGGTTAAGCAACCTAAGTGGTGTGCGATAGAGCAGATATGGACAAATCATGCAATTGAGGAGTGCTATTACAATAAGGGATACGTGAAGGAATGCCAATATGTCCCACAAGCCCAAGTAGCACCAGCACAAGCCCCACCAATGCCAAGATACACAAAAGCTTGGCTGCAATACTTGCCTCCATTGTCGGTGGATCTAAGGCATTTCAGCTAAGTACCTGCTTCACAAAGGCTTTCCACCTTTGAAATATAGAAAATACATCGGATTTATTTCTCATTAGTGGATAAACCCATGTTTTCCTAGTTACATCATCTATGAATGTTACGTGATATAATTAGCCACCAAGGGATGGTGTACTATCAGGACCCCATACATCAAAATACACCAATTCAAGCTTTTTGCTTTCTTTCATTTTTTACTTTCAAGGAATTTTACCCTCTTTTGTTTATCATAAACACAATCCTCACAAAACTCCAAGTCCGCTTATTTTAAGCTTGGTAGAAGCTTCTTTGATTGAAGGATTCGCATTCCTTTGGCACTCATTTGTCCAAGCCGATAGTGCCATATATCAACTTCCATAGGTATTGCACATATAGAAGATTTTGCGCTAACCATACACAAGTAGAGTGTACCCACCTTTTCTCCCTTTGCAACCACCAAGGATCCTTTGAGACCTTCCATCATTTGTTTTTGAATGCACCATTGTGACCTTCATATTCCAGTTGACTTGTAGAGATGAAGTTTCTACGAAGAGAGGGAACATGCCTAACATCTTTAAGCTTCCATTCATTTCCATTTGTGTTAGAAACTATACCTTTGCCAACAATTTCACAAGCTTCATCATCTCCCAAGTATACATACCCAAAATTACCTTTGGTGTAATCTTGGAAATAGTGCTTGTGGGTTGTTGCATGGAATGAAGCTTTGGAGTCTACTATCCAAGAATTGGATACATTGTCCAATGAGAGAATTAGAACATCTTGCTCTCCTTTACCCGCCACATTGGGCTTTGATGTTGGCTTGTTGTCTTGAGACTCCCACTCCATCTTCTTCTTGGACCAACACTCCTTCTTGACGTGGCTCTTCTTGCCACATTTCCAACACTCAAGAACTGAATTTGTGCATGACTTGCTCCGCCTCAAGAGATCACCACTTCTTTGGTTCTTGAACCTCTCCTTTGGTCTTCCTCTTGCTGCCACTAATAGTGCGGCACTTGATGATTATCCTATGATTCTCCTTTGCATTTCCTTGTTTTAAGAGAATACCCACAACATTATCAAACTTGAGAGTATTTGTACCAGAGATTGAGTTACTTACGACCATCACAATGATGTCCCAACTATCCAGCAAAGACGACAGTATTGAGAGATCTTGAACTTCATCATCGAAGTTGACCTTCATCGATCGAAGCTGGCTTATATTGGTGTTGAAGTCATTCAAGTGTTGTGCAATCAAACCATTCTCTGCCATTTTTATATTGAACAATCACTTCATGAGAAATACCTTGTTGGATGTGGATGGTTTCTCGTAGATGCCATCAAGCAGCTTTATCAATTCCTCCGTGGTCTTCATCTCTGAAACATTGAATACCACCATTAAGGCAAGCAAAGCCAGATTATTCCCAACACCTTTCAATCAAGGACGTTCCAAGCTTCATCTACCATTGTTGTGTTGGGGTAAGCCTTAGCTTACAATCACAGTGAGAGCACTCCCTAAAAGCCAAGCATGCACCATTTAAGTGCATAGTCACATTTTTACTGTGGAACCTACAAAGCCTCACACATGCTACTCATTCCCTAAACACATGTTGCACACTTGGTGGCCACATGCCACTTGACGTAGTTCACATTACACTCGCTATTTCTACTTGTGGTGCATATCCTTCCAATCATTGATTTCACTTCTCTACATTGAGCCTATAAATGGCCATAACCAAAGCATGTAATTCCTCTCTCCAATTCTAATCAATCAAGCAATTTTTTTTCATTCTATATTGTGTATTGATCTCACTCTCTAATCTACTCCTAATTACCTATTAGCTATGGTGCAACCATGAATGCCTCATTGGTCTATCCACTATAAGCTTTACATGTGGTATCAGAGCTAATACGCAATTGACACTTTTTGATTTCACCGATTTAGATATCTATACTAGATTTAGCGCTCTCTCTTTAAGCACTAAATCAATTCATAACTTTCTAGGATTAGGCTAATTAAGCTCAAGCTCAATCATCTCTCTCTTTGGACTTGGCTAGGTTTTGTGAGTTTTTTTTTCTTAATTGTGTGCTTTGTTTGTTGCTCTCTCCTCTTTTCTTGAGCCAGATTATATCTCTTGAGAGCACTAATTAAATTGATGCATAAAAGGCTTCCATAAGTTTTCAATTGCACTACCCTATGCTTCATTTGGCCAAGCATCGCAGAGAAGTGGCATCTTGATCAAATTTGTTGTGCTTTGTGCTTGATTTTTCTTGAAAAATGTTGCCTATATCACTTTTCTTAAGTGTATTGATTAAGTACGTGTGTGAGTGTTGTTCTACTAAGTGCACATGTGTGTAGCTTTGAGGATAAAAAATACATGCCAATGCTCGCAAAAGCTGCAGCTTTATGGGACCCACACTCTTAAGTCTGCTTCACCAGATACTTGCCAAGCCCTCAAGCCCACTCCTTTTCTGCTTAGATCGTGTGTAGCCACACCCTCACACCCACAAAATTACAACAGACATTGAGGCAGCCCGCTCGTCACGGAACATAGCTGCCTTGACTTGCTCTCGACCACCCGTTAGTAATTGCATGAATCATCAAGTTTGCTACCCTTCAACCAACTATTGCAAATCAACACTCATTTTTGCACGTCCATGGCTCCAAGCAACATCCAACTCTTGGCTCATCCACCTCGGCCCCATGCTAAAATGCCTTGCAAACTGTCCTACCCTCGTCATTGCATCATCAATTGCCGCTTCCTTGTACACTCACTACTGGGCGTCATAGACTCTATCACCCCATAACCAAAGCACCAACTTTATCATGCTATACTCAAAGCGTACTGGGCGTCATAGACTCTATCACCCCATAACCAAAGCACCAACTTTATCATGCTATACTCAAAGCGTGCTTCTACGATGGATATGCACCTAACACATATCAAACCATGTGCACCCACATGTGCACCATCATCAGAATCCTCCACATTCAAAAGCAAGGAAAATAAAGCATAGAAGATGAAGCCTTGACAAAGTTCCTTAAAGAAAAATCATGACTAGATTGTAAGTGTTTAGACACTGCCCCAAACCAAAAAGTTTGGAGGTAAGACCTATACTATTAGATTCCATCTCATGAGACATATGCAGCTACCCTAACTAACCCATACTAGACTCCTTGATCAAAATCCATACATTTCGTGTAAGCTTCAACTTACGGGGTGTTTTTTGGGGTAAGCCTTAGCACTAGAATGGTAACCTAACAGGACATAAAAGTGTCCTTTCAGGGTTTTGGGAAAAATTTCCAAAACCATAGTAGATCCACTCATTTTGAAAAATCCTTTCATGAGCTTATAGTTCAATAACTACTACATATGGAAAAAATGAGAAACTTGTAATTTTTCTCATCCCTTGGTCACTACAAGCCTCCAAAGTTGATGGACCAGTGCATTTTGCCCAAAACAGCAATTTCTTACGGTTGATTGCATATAAATAAGAGTGGGGATTTTTGTAGGACATGAGATAAAATGCCCCGTTAACTTCAGTGGGTTGGTGACCAAAACATATGATTGATTTTACCTCTCCAATTTTTTTTGGGCAAAAAAAAGGTACAAAAAAGTTGCATTTTATCATTTTGTGGACCTATCATCAAAGTTTCTATAGTCACGCTCAATACAAATACTATATACATGTTTTCTTAGTTCCCTTTGGGCCTTTGGATTCAAAGGGAGACATGGAGCATGTCAAAAGGATAATGAATCTCTTAAAATTGGAACTTTGGGGGCAATGATAAAGTGCTAAATACAGCAAACATGAAAAAACTGGGTTTAGCATTATGACCTCTAGAAACCCATAGAAACTACTGTAGACATGTAGTAGTGTTAGTGTGTATACGCGCTTCACCAGGGGCACTTTTCTCCCACTGGGTTTTTCCCCCTGGACATCCGGTGTGAAAGGACACCTTATCTCTTAGGGTTTCATATAAGCTTTGTAGCTCTGAGTTTGTACACACAATTATTATTCCAATACAGAGAGAGAGACTACAGAGATCTCGTACACAAGCTCTGTGTCTTCTCCTTCTCCATCTTCTTCCTACTCTGAGTTGCTGTCTTCCTTCTATTTCTTGTTTTCATCATCTTCAACAATTGGTATCAGAGCAAGGTGATTTCCAGAGCCTCTACTTGCGTTTTCGCGTCCGCGCGCGCAATCGCAGTTTTCAGGCAGTTTTCGGAAAATTTGTTCGTGGGAGCATCCTCGACGTTCCGGGAGTATTCTGAGCAGGCGACCTGGGGTTTTACCCCCCTTTCGAAGCCGTTCGAGCCCTCAGAATTTTGTTCTGAGCAGCGTAGCAGAAGTTACTTTTCGGAGGCGTTTAGATCAAGAGGGTGTGCTTTTTGACAGATTTTCTTCAGGTAAACAGTTCTTTTGGGAAGCAGCTTGTCTTAGCTTTGTGCTGAGATTTTGTGTAGAGTTTTGCTTGGATTGGAGAGGAGATTTGTGAATCTCTCGGAGGTTCTTTTGCTCTCTTGTGTGCATCTACAGTATGGCTCAATCTACGGAGAAAGAGATTTTTGGTGCGTTTACATCCGAAGACAAATTGGATGGTACCAACTATTCTCTTTGGTCTTTTATGGCCAGAAATGTTTTGGTTGGTAAAGGATTGTGGGATTATGTATCTGGAGATGAAGTTCGTCCAGGTAGCATTGCATCTGCCACGCCTGGTCGTGGTGCAGCTGTTGGTGCAGGACCCTCACAAGTCACTCCAGAGCAAAAGAGATGGGATACTAAAGATGCACAGGCTATGGCTGTGATTGCCTTAACCATAAAGAGGACAATCACACCACATATCAGATCTTGCAGAACTTCTGAGGATGCTTGGAACACTCTGCAAGCTATGTTTGGAGGAAGAAACGCTGCCAGAATAGAGTTTTTGAAGAAACAACTTGACAAAATACAGATGGACGAAGGTGACGATATTGTCGAGCATCTTACAAAAATCAGGGATCTTAAAGAGCAATTGCTTAGCATTGATGAAGTGATTCCAGAGAAGGACTTGGTTTCCAAAACACTCAATTCACTACCACCATCTTATTTGACTTTTCAGACTTCTTTGACTCTGTCTTTGCGAGCTAATCCTGACCCTCTTCATTTTGAAGAGTTAGTGGCTTTGCTATTGCAGGAGGATCAATCACGTAAGAACAAGTCTTTACAGGTGGATGGTATGGATCATGCTCTTGTTGTACAGAACAAAAACAGGGGTAAAGAGAGTGCTCATTACTCCAAGTCTAGTGCAGGACAATCTTCAGAGAAGTCTAAAGGTGATTCAGACAAGTCCAAGAAGAAAGGTAAATGTCACTACTGCAAGAAACCTGGTCACTACATTAGTGAGTGTAAAAAGCGAATTGCTAAAGAAAAGAAGAAAGAGTCAAGTTTGGTTGTTTCAGCTTCTGGTGATTCTTCTACAGCTAAAGAAGAGTCTGCAAACTTTGTGCAGGATTCTTATGCTTTTGTAGTATGTTCAAATTTTTCTGCTTACAGTGTTGACAAGACACAAATGATTTGGTACTTTGATAGTGGTGCATCCAGGCATATTACTTCAAGGAAGGATTTGTTTTGTTCATTGGATGCAACTCCAGCAGGAAAGAAGGTGACATGTGCAAATAATGCTTCTTATCCAATCAAAGGCGTTGGTAAGATTTTGATTACCATTTCAGATGGTTCAGATTTATGCTTGCCAGATGTCTTATATGTTCCAGGGATCAAGAAGAATTTGTTGTCTGTATCCTCTCTTGCAAAAAATGGTCTTCGGGTCATTTTTGAGGATGACAGATGTGTTGTACGAGATCGAGAGAATGGTTATTCTCTTATCACTACAGGTACGCTGGAAAATGGACTATTTGTGCTAGATCGTTATGAAAAGCAGATTCAGGTATGTATTGTAGAAACAAAGACTCAGGCCATGCAGGATGCTGAGTTGTGGCATGCTAGATTTGGGCATGTTAGTTATGGCAGTTTGATGACTTTACAACGTCATAATATGGTGCATGATTTGTCTTTATTGGAGATGCCACCAAGACATGTATGTGAAGGTTGCGTTCTTGGAAAGATGCACAGATTTGCATTTTCGCAGGATGGTTCAGTTAGAGCGACACGAAAGTTGCAACTTGTACACAGTGATGTATGTGGTCCTATGAGGACGCCATCTATAGGAAACAGCCTTTATTTTGTGACCTTCATTGATGACTTTTCCAGGTTTTGTTGGGTGTATCCACTCAAAGAAAAGTCAGATGTGTTTGCAGTTTTTCAACATTATGTCACCATGGTTGAAAATGAAACAGGTTGCAAAGTACAGACTCTTCGTACCGATCGAGGAGGTGAATACATGTCAGGTGCATTTAAGGATTTTTTGGGAAAGAAAGGCATTAAACACCAATGCACTATGCCATACACACCACAACAGAATGGTGTTGCAGAAAGGAAGAACAGGTCTTTAATGGAGACAGCTAGATGTATGCTCAAGGCTAAGAGTTTGCCTCATAAACTATGGATGGAGGCAATTGCTTGTGCAGCACATGTTTTGAACAGGTGTCCTACTCGTGCCTTGAAGACCATTACTGCATATGAAGCTTGGTATGACAAAAAACCTTCAGTCAGTTATCTTCGTGTTTTTGGTTGTCTTGCTTATGCTCACATCCCTCAGCAATTACGTGGGAAGCTTGATGATAAGGCAATCAAATGTATATTTGTGGGGTACAGTAGTGGAAGTAAAGGTTATAGACTTTACAATCCTGCTACAAACAAGATTTTTGAAAGTCGTGATGTAATTTTTGCAGAAACTACTGCTCAACCTATGGTTGCTTTTGATGTACCTCATATGCAGACACATGATGTATTTGAAGGTTTGCTTCCTTCTTTTGTGGAGAATCAAGAATCACAACAGGTTGATAATCTTGATCAATCTTTTGATCAGCATGTGACACCTCATGATGTAGAGGAAATTGTGCGTGAAGAGCAAGAAGTTCTCAGGGAAGAAAGAACCTTGCCTAAATGGGTTCAGAAAACTTTGCAGGATAGCAAGTTGGATGCACCGTTGCCACGAAAAAAACACGTGCTGGTACTACTTTTGGCAGAGAGCAAGTAGATTTGGCTTGCTTTAGTACTCTTTGTGATGCAGATGAGCCTGATTCATTTGAACAAGCTTTAGAGTGTGTTCAGTGGAAAGATGCTATGCAGCAAGAAATTGATTCTATTCATAAGAATCATACATGGGATCTAGTGGACTTGCCTACAGGTAAAAAGCCTATTGGTACAAAGTGGGTTTTTAAGGTAAAAAGGAAACAAGATGGTACTGTTGACAGGTACAAAGCAAGGCTTGTGGCAAAAGGCTATGCGCAACAGAAAGGCATAGATTATGATGAAACCTTTGCTCCTACTTCTCGTGCGTCCACAGTTAGATCACTAGTTGCAATTGCTGCTCATCATGGTTGGAAAGTGCATCAGTTGGATATCAAAACTGCTTTTTTGAATGGTGATTTGCAGGAAGAAGTTTATGTAAGTCAACCAAGTGGTTTTGTTGTAAAAGGTCAAGAGCAAAAGGTATGTAGATTGCGTAAAGCTTTGTATGGTCTCAAACAGGCTCCAAGAGCATGGTATGAGAAGATACATACTTATTTGATTGGCCAGGGATTTCAGAATAGTCCAACAGAAAGTACTTTGTATGTCAAAAAGAGAGATGGAGTTCTCATTATGCTAACACTTTATGTGGATGATATGCTTCTTACAGGCAATACTGCAGATGAAATTGAAGCGTTTAAAGATGCTTTGAGAAAAACCTTTGAGATGTCTGATCTTGGTTTGCTACATTATTACTTGGGTATTCAGTTTGTGCAATCAGAGGATGGCATATACATGTTGCAGGAAAAATATTTGCATAAAATTTTGGACAAGTTTGGTATGCAAAATTGTAAGCCAATCTCTACACCCGTAGAAACTGGATCAAAGTTGAGCATGCATGATGCTGGAGAAACTTTTGATGTACATACTTATGCAGCAGCGGTTGGTTGCTTGATATATTTGGCAGGCAACACTCGTCCAGACATTCAATTTGGGGTTTCACAAGCAAGCAGATTTATGCACAGCCCAGGTATGCATCATTGGCAGGCTGTGAAGCGCATACTTCGTTACCTTTCAGGTACCCCTAATCTTGCCATGTTCTTTCCAAGGGGGGATATGTATGGAAAGCACAGTTCTATGCAGCTTCTTGGTTACAGCGATTCAGATTGGGCTGGTGATTTTGACACACGACATTCCACAAGTGGCAATTGTTTTTTCTTGGGAAATGCATGTATATCTTGGCTAAGCAAGAAGCAACCCACAGTGGCTACATCAACTTGTGAAGCTGAGTACAGGGCAGCTTTCACGGCAACAGTTGATTGTGTATGGATACGCAGGTTATTGGCAGATCTTTGTGAGTGTCAACAGGCACCCACTACCATTTTCACTGACAGTCAGAGTGCTATTGCAGTTGCAAGGAATCCAGTATTTCATGCAAGAACAAAGCACATAGAGGTTCACTACCACTATGTCAGGGAAAGGCTACATGCAGGGGAGATCACACTAACTTACTGTCCTACACAAGATAACATTGCAGATCTATTTACGAAGGCGTTATCACGAGAAAATTTTGAAGCTTTCCGAAAAGCTTTGGGCGTACTCTCATACACATGATGATCTGCTACCTTGTACGGATTCACACTATCACTACAGGGGGGATTTGTAGACATGTAGTAGTGTTAGTGTGTATACGCGCTTCACCAGGGGCACTTTTCTCCCACTGGGTTTTTCCCCCTGGACATCCGGTGTGAAAGGACACCTTATCTCTTAGGGTTTCATATAAGCTTTGTAGCTCTGAGTTTGTACACACAATTATTATTCCAATACAGAGAGAGAGACTACAGAGATCTCGTACACAAGCTCTGTGTCTTCTCCTTCTCCATCTTCTTCCTACTCTGAGTTGCTGTCTTCCTTCTATTTCTTGTTTTCATCATCTTCAACAACTACTCAGTATCTAGCCAAGTTTTTAGTCTATGATTAGATATGGTTACTACCTACAAAATACACACAATTGGCCTAAGAAACTAGCAATTTTGAGAAAGTTATACTTGCTACTTTAAAATGTATCGTATTCTTCAGCAATCAAAAAACTCAACCATCATCATATACTATGCTATATAGCATATTAGGTCCCCCAAAACTCAAGGAAGATTAGCTTTATGTTATACATTACACTTACACAATCAAAATTGAATTTGGATATCAAGAAAGCCACCAAAAAAATCATAAAAGTGCTAATTTTGGCCAAAAAATAGGATTATGCAATTCTTGTAAATTGGTCATAACTTTCAAGTTTAATACTTAGCTCTCCCTACAAGCATCAAAACATGTTGAGAACTATGAAGGCCTAACCTCTAGCCATCTAAACCTCACAAACATGAAGTTTAGAGTGGTATAGTTGCCAAAAATTGAAAAAAAAGCCAAAAACAGGACCCGTTTTTTCACATAGTTTAGGTTCAAAAATGTTGTGCAAGAGTAAGGTTAATGGTGATATTGATACTTTTAAAAAAATGCTAAGTTTTTTTCAGCTCATAAGGCAACTTTGTGGATATATAGCACCTAGAAATTCATTTTCATACTCTTCAAATAATTCAAGCAAAATGGTCACTTAACAGGACATAAAAGTGTCATGTTACCATTCTAGTGCTTACACTCACAGTGAGAACACTCCCTAAAAGCCAAGCATGCAGCATTTAAGTGCATAGTCACATTTTTCCTATGGAACCTACAAAGCCTCACACATGCTACATTCCCTAAACACATGTTTCACACTCGATGGCCACATGCCACTTGTGGTAGCTCACATTAATTAATCTTGCCATTTCTACTTGTGGCCCCATATCCATCCAATCATGGATTGCACTTGTCTACATTAAGCCTATAAATGGCCATAACCAAAGCATGTAATTCCTCTCTCCAACTCCAATCAATCAAGCAAGTTGTTTCATTCTATATTGTGTATTGTGAGCTCACTTTTGAATATACTCCTAATTATCTATTAGCTATGGTGCAACCGTGAATGCCTCATTGGTCTATCCACCATAAGCTTTACATGTTGTAGGCTTGTTTGCAAGACCGCCTAATGGCAAATAGAGATCCTTTTTTGTAAAGACAATTACCAATCTGCATCTTCTAGTGTTGGTAAACTTCTCAATTTTGAACTTACCTTCATTTTCCATCACTCCCACTTAGTTCAAGGAAAACTTTCCTTTAAATGTTTTAGCTACTAGTAAATCTTCCTCTAATACCAGTTGTTAAGGAATGAAGAGTAGCTAAATAGAGATTAAAGTGGTGTACTTAATTGAGAGAGATAATTCACACACAAGAGAGATAATAGAGAAGAAAGAACTACTCTCTCTTTTGATATTTCATCTTCGTGCTATCAAGCGAAGGGGAAAAAGCAAGGCTTCCAGTAGCACAACTCCATATCTATGTATATGCATTGGGTGCATTGAACTCCAAAGCATTTACAGCTTGCCAAAGTGTGAACAAAATAAGTAATCATAGTCATCCTCGACTATGAGGTAGAGGAGATAAATCCTTAGTCATTAGTCTATGTTTCTTAGTGGGTAGAGGTTTCCTTTTTACCATACAACATCATTCCAAGATGGATGACATTTGGGGCTTGGGAGACTTAGCTATCACAAGCCTGTCTACTCGAGTCCATTGCATTCCCCCAAAGTAGACTGACAAATTCTACTTGGTGTTTGAGAGACGCCGACATCACAAACATGATTTTAAGTATGTATACTACTTAAATGACTGCACAATAAAAAGAGAACTAGTCTTATAAGAAAAAAACATTGATCATTTAAAAGAAACATTTACATTTTCTTACTCTAATGTAGCATTGTAAGCATTGACAAGGTTCATACTATCCTTAAGCTGTGTTCCTTGCATCCATCTAGCATCTTCAAAAGGATAATTATACCTTGTCTTCATGTCAAAGAATTGATTCGAGCTGAAGCACCTCTTCTTGATCATGTTGTGGTCAAGCGGAGTTTGGCAATTGGATGGCATTTGATAGCTAAGTTTCAAGAGCTATCTCTTGTATTATTAGGCAATCTCATGATTCTCAATAAGTTTCATGCTTCAACAAGGCCGATTCTCTATGAAAGTTTGACAAGGTTGATAGCACACGATATACGTGGTTCACCTAAGTGTGGACTACGTCCATGAAAAAGTAACTACTCAATGGCTTTACACTTTAAAGTTGAAGTAATAACAAAGGGATTAGAAACCCTTAATGGACCTCCCACCTAATGCTCTTCTTCTCCTTCCTTCACTCCATCTTCACTCTCTTTTTACTACCATTTTTGTGTGTAGAAGAGGCCTCCTTTTATAGGCAAAAGAGCCTCTATGGGAAACCCTCTCTCATGAGAGATAACCATCCATGTGCCCATGTGTAGTCGCCCATGGATAGACAAGTCCTCTTAAAACTTGTCAATCGATCGTTGAACGCCGGTCATCGACCGTTGAATTTTGACCACCAGCCATAATTTTTAGCCACCGATCATTGGCCATTGAGCACTGGCCAACCGGCCACCGATCGACCATTTTTGGATCACTTTCAGAACACTGTCCGATCAAGATATTTTGATGAAAAAGAATATTCCAAATATGATATTTTTGGTATTTCGACAAGTTGTTTTTTTCATGCACGACGGCTTCTCCTCAGAACGGGGGCCTTACAAATGTAAATTTTTTAGAATAATAATTACTAGGGGTGAATCAGAGCCCATACTCAACACAGTTTTTTTATTTGCTTGCTTGCTTGAGCATCAAGCTTGATACCAAGGTAGTGAATGTGTTCTTTTTTTGAGGTAAGTTTTCTACTCGTTTTCTGGATGTTTCATCGCCACTGCAGGTTGAAGCCACCAAAACATTATTTCTTTTGTCTTAGCAGGCCATAAAGAGACATCACCTTGTTTGTTGGCATTCCTTTTGGAAAAAAGGGAGGGTGTATGCCAAGGGAGTTTCAGCCCGTGTATAACGGAGTACCCTTGAATTTTTTTGTAATGGAAATGGCTTATGAACATTGAGAGTGGCAAATTAGGGAATTAGATACAACACTTTTGTGAGATTACTTTGTGAGCATAGCGGGTGAACTTTACTGAGGGTAGCAACATAAACATGGTAATTAGTTAACTTTGCATGAAAAATACTTTTTCAAGAGAGAGATTTTAAAGAACATCACAACAGTTGAGGACCTGATTCATATGTAGCCTATCCCCCCTCCAATAGGCATTTGTATTATAGACTTGATACAATACAATCTGTGTTCCTTGTGACCTAGGTGATGCAATGAAGATGGAAAGCTTCATGCATCACAAGCATAACATAAACTTTGTAGAAAGCATTAACTATCATAAACCTCAGACCCAAGGCCTCAAATACCTTCGAAGGTGGAGAGAGCTAGCGGGGAATGAGGGTAGGGAAGAGGAAGAAGAAATATTCCATAGGAGAAAGAAATAACTCCTCACTTATCATCACTCTTCTTGCCAGCATACATAATAGCATAGTAATGAAGATGGAGAAGATGGCAACTTTAGCATTGAATCATGGCTCTTGGTTGGATTTTCATTCCATAGCCAAGAGTGTTGGTGTAGGCTCTCACTTCTCACAAACTTGGAGAAGGAGGTGGAGTTCCTCTACTTTCACCAAGTAAGAATGAATCCACAAAATGAGTGTGTGGGAGGTGTATGCCCCCATCACATCCCTTGCTTTCTTGGGGCGGGTTCTACTTTTTGCTCATGCCTCAAGCTCATTGGACCCCTCTTCCCCCTAGCCAATCATATGCACCATGCATTTCAAGTACATGGGTAGTCATTGGACAAGTGTTCTCCTTACCCCTTAGAGAGAGCGAGCTTGAAAATATCTAGATATTTGTTGAATGGAACTAGAAGCTCATTGGACCCCTCTTTAGCCCATTCAATAGCATTCAAGCACACCATGTGGCTAAGCATAGGGAGAGTCTGACATGTGTCCCATGTGCCCCTTGAGAAAAGGGTGCCCTTTGGGTGAGTGGGACGTTGCGTCAAATATTCCCTTAACTTTGGGGCTTTCCCCCTCCTTTGTAGGATCTCTTTTTGACTCAAGCACCTTACCCCCTATGCATAGGAAGCTTCTCAAGCACCTTCCTCATCAAGCATGACGAGGACCTCAAGCACCTTAGTCATCAAGCATGACAAGCACCTCAAGCACCTCAGCCATCAAGCACCTCAAGCTTAGGTCGGGTTCCCACCTCAAGCTCAGCCCTAGCTTGCCTAAGGTCAAAAGACTTTTAACACTAACTATTGGAGGTCTTTAATGAAGCTAACCCTAAGGTCTTTTAAGCTCCATTAGATGCAAGTTTCTCTTTGATAGATTACCTCATTTTGGACCCGTATTGAGATGTAACCATCGAGATGTAACCATCTCTCCTCTTGGTCCCATGTTGAGATAAGTCTAGAAGCACTTATTGCACATTGCTCTTTGGTGGACCGTCTCCTTCTTGACCCCTATTGAGATGCAACCATCTCTCCTTTTGGTCCCCTGCTAAGATAGGTCTACAAGCACATGTCTCTATTCTTACTCTTGTTCCCGTTTATTATCCCACATTAAATGATTTGTTTCATATGGAAATCATTTGGGTTAGCTAGATATTAGATTTTATGACATTACCTCTCTCTTGAAAGCATAGTCTTCCTCGACTATGAGGTAGAGAAGATAAAGCCTAGTCATTAATCCATTTTACTTGGCAGGTCGAGGATCCCTTTTTACCCTACAACATCATTCCAAGATGGATGGCTAATCCATTCGGTGCTTGGGAGACGTAGCTACCGCAAGCATGTCTACTCTTTAAGTCCATTTCATCCTCCCAAGTAGGGTGACAAATTCTACTCGGTGTTTGAGAGACGTCGTCATCACAAAAATGATTCTAAGCATGCATACTATTTAAATTTGTGCACAATAAAAAGAGAACTAGTCTTATAAGACAAAAACATTTTTCATTTAAATGCATTTTCATATGCTTACTCTAGTGCAACATTGTAAGCATTGACAAGGTTCATATTATTCTTAAGCTAGGTTCCTTGCATCCATTTAGTATATTTAAAAGGATAATTCTTTAACTTAATAAGATATTGTCACATAATCTTACCGTTTCTTAATACCTTGTCATAGGATGGACTCAGGTTGAAGTACTTCTTCTTGATCTTTGATTTTTGGAGGGTCTGTAACTATTGCTTCTTTTGGTGGCGCTCCTTTGTAAGGCTTACATAGGCACTCATGGAAAACATGGTGCATGAGCCAATGGTTGGGCAACTTTAATTGATAAGCCATATCATTGATTGGCTTAAGAATTTAAAAAGGACCATAGTCTCTTTTTGCTAGTTTAGCATAATACTCTTGGTGGCCCGAAGGATTCTTGCCCCTAGTATGCCTTAGATGAGCCTTGAGAACCTTTAGCAAGACCCAATCATTTTTCTTAAAGACTAACGCTCTTTTGTGCGTATTAGCAGCAGCCCTTTTTGCCTTTGCTGTGAGATGGATATAACCATTTTAATCTTTGGAAAAGATTCTTTTAAGTCTTGGCTATATTCATCAGTAGCGAAGATCTTCCCATGTAGTTTAAGTAGTAAGGGACCTTTGGATCTTCCCTCTTTAACCTTGAAGGATGCTTTCCCCATAGAAGTATGTTACAATGTCATTGTACGCATACTCTATAAGAGATAGGGACTTCTCTAATTGAGAACGTTGATCTACGTCCATGGCATAGGCTTTTAGTAGATTCAAGAATCATTAGATTAGTTATTTCACTTTGGTCATCTGTTTGTGGATGATAGGCGAAAAGAGAAATTTAATCTACTTTCTAGGTTCTCAAAGAGACCCTTCCAAAAATTACTGGTCATTCTAGGATCTTTGCCCGACACTATGGATGTTGGCAAGCCATGATACTTGAAAATTTGAGATCTGAAGAGGGTTGCCATTTGATGTGCCTTAATAGTCTTTTTGACGGGCATAGAGTGTGTTTTCTTGCTAAGCTTGTTGACTGAAACAACCCAAGTTGCTTCCCTCGATCAAATTTCAACTTTTGGTATACCACGCATTTTGAAACATACTCTTGTATGTTTACTTTTCATGGTAGACCAACAAAAATACATTTCTGCTCCTCAAAGAGTAGACTATGGAATCCCTCTTTGCCCCACATAAGGAGAAGTATCATTAGGAGAAATATGAACCTTGCATGGGCGTTGTAAGGAATCCTAATTTTTAGGGATTAAGGCTAATGGTGTGTAGGGTTAAGGGGACAAGGGCATTCAAGAAGCTAGTTTTTAGTAGGCTTTTCTAGCCTTTTTTTTAGACACATGTAGGATGTGGACATAGGAGGTCACCTTCTCTCTCTAGCTTTTTGAAAGTGAAGGGAGTAAAGAGGTGTGGCCACATCATCAAAAACGTCGATCACTAAGAGCCAAAATTTGACTTTTAAAAAAAAAAGTTAGTTTTACTTATTTTTGACTTAAAACTCCCCCCCAATATATATCCATATCAAAAAATTATTTTTTGACCTTTTTTTTAAACTTACAAGCGCTAAAAGTCCAATTTTTCAAAAAAAAAACTCCCCCCAAAAAAAGAAAACCTTTCTTCTCTCTTCCTCCTCCCTCCTTTCTCCCTCTCCTCTCCCTCCCTGCCCCCTTCTCTCCTTCTCCTCCCCTCTCTCCCTCTCCCCCACTGTCCCCTTCTCTCCTCCCATGTTCCTCCCTCTCCCTCCCTGCCCCCTTCTCTCCTCCTTCTCCACTCTCTCTCTCTCTCTCTCCCCCACTACCCCCTTGTCTTCTCCCATGTTCCTCTCTCTCCCTCCCCCCTCTCTCTTTTCATCCTTTGCTTCCTCATGCAACAGCTACCATGGTGCTCAAGTACATCACAAATCGTATGCATACATATTTGCTTGTTCGCAACGTTTGCACCGAAGGCCGCACGTGAGGGTGAGCAGAGGGTGAGCAGAGGTCATCCCAGGAACGTCGTACCATCGGTGAAATGAATGTTGACGATTCTTCAATATCTTGCTAATACCATCACATATTTGAATAAAACACCCCTTTATGCAAGGTAACAATATACTTCTTACTTTTGATTGTGTTCTTCTTATCATAAACTTTGAAGTCTAAGGTGTTGCCTCTACTTGTTTTGTAGTGCTTGGCACAAAGGTTGCTTTTATGCACAAATAGTGAAAGACTGTAGGTTAGAGAGGCCAAGTGTCACCACTTTTCCTCTAAAACAGTCTTCTTTGTTACATCTTGCAGGTACGTGCTTCAAATCCATGCTTATTAGGGGTGGTAATCTCATCCTAATGTATATTTTTGTATTGTTTATTCCCAGTTAGATAGAAATACTTGCAAATTTGTACAACATAAACTTAACAAGTGTCTTCATTATATAGCTTGCAAATGTTGAATTCATACATGTTTTTTTTATAAGGTGACCTCTTGCTATGCTAGTTGAGTGGCGTTGTTTGCAAGAATGGCTCAAGGAACTAGCATAACATGAAGCTTTTACGGTGGCACAAAGCTCTCCTCAGCGGCAATGTGGCTCCCACTACACCAAAAATCATTATGCTAACATGGAGAGATCCCTAGTAGGACAATGCAAAAACTTTTCATCAGCAGCAACACACCCTTTCCTAACATGAGGGCACTCCTACCAAAGATATTTTTATGTGATAGGTCACCCCAGGAGCATACCATGCCATGGAATGGATGTAAGAACTATGACCGCACTACTCTTTGGAAGTTGTTCACAGATGTATGTTTATCAAAGTTAATGAGAAGAAATTTGGACTTTTTTGTTTGTTTTTGGATGGCCAATTTGCGCGTCCTTGTGGCCCCTCATGTTGAGGGTCCCTAGGGTCCTAAAATGACAAGTATAGGCTTTTTCTGATGCATAGCCATGAGATAGAATTGGGCAAATTAATGTATTCATAGCAAACTCTCTCTCTCTCTCTCTCTCTCTCTCTCTCTCTCTCTCTCTCTCTCTCTCTCTCTCTCTCCCAATGGAAAATAGCTAAACATTGTATCATGCCATGCATAAAAAAAAATATTGTACTTGTCATTTTAGGGCCCCAGGGACCCTCAACATGAGGGGCCACAAGGGCGCGCAACTTGGCCATCCAAAATTTTGGATGGCCAAGTTGCGCGCCCTTGTGGCCCCTCATGTTGAGGGTCCCTGGGGCCCTAAAATGACAAGTATAGGCTTTTTCTGATGCATAGCCATGAGATAGAACTGGGCAAATTAATGTATTCATAGCAAACTCCCCCCCCCCAATGGCAAATAGCTAAACATTGTATCATGCCATGCATTAACAAAAGGCTTGTACTTGTCATTTTAGGGCCCCAGGGACCCTCAACAAGAGGCCACAAGGGTGCGCAAACTAGCCATCCAAACTTGTTCAGGGTCCCTAGGGCCCTAAAATGACAAGTATAAGCTTTTTGTTAATGCATGGCCATGAGATAGAACTGGGCGGTTTAATGTGTTATAGCAACCCCTCCCCCCCCCCCCAAATGGAACATACCTAAACCTTGTATCATACTTATCAACCATTTTTTACTTCCTTGTGTCCATCCCCTGTTCTTGGAAATATCTTGGTCCCTATTTGTGCCTGGATGGGCATTCTACGCGCCGTTGTGGTCCCTCTTGTTGAGGGTCCCTGGGGCTTCAAAATGACAAATAGGGGCTTTGTTTTAATGTATGGCCATGAGATAGAGTTGTAGTGTTTGATGTCCGGAGTATTCACTATGTGCGTTCACCACAATGGATTGAAAGTAGCCCTTATAGGCCTTACCTACACATGTTTTTGTAACTTTACAAGAATATAAATTCCCTTTTGTTGAACACATATGCTATGTTACATATACTTTAGTGAACTCCCAAGGTCAAAGGCCTCACAAATTTTGTGCACTCAGAACATTTAGCACTAGAAATCAATCAAACAAGGAGCCAATTTTTACTTCCTTGTGTTCACCTCGTGTTCTTGGGAATGTTTTGGTTAAGCCATTTCTTTGGTATTTAAAACCACATGTGACCCCTATTGTTATAGTATCCAACCAAAGGTTTCTTGATTAGCAGTTATATAGGTTCAGTGATACATATCTTCTATGTTAACAATGTATGTATCTATAATTTATATTTACACTTTCTCTATCCAAATGAGCTACATAGTAAAAATCAAATCCGCAATTCAACAATTAAGTTCACAAGGTGATAGCTATTGGTATGATCTTTAGCAATACCAAATAAATAGCTACCAATAGCGAACGAATAGGGATATTTAAGAAGGTTTGATACCAAAAACTTCTCAACACTACTCAAAAATGTGGAAACTCAAAGGCTTTATAATATATATGATGAAACAAGAATCAATAATAAGTCACCCCTATATATCTACACCTCCATCTCAGGTTGTCATTTCTCTAAGTCAAGCTTGGCATAGGCATAGTATGGAAACAATAACATTTTGGAAAGCAAGAATTTAGCTTTCTCAACTTTTGAAATGTTGCTATTGATATATATTCAACATCCCCAAATGAGGACATCTTGACAAAGGTTATGATCCACTTAATAAGAATAACCATTAATGATTAAATTGAAATCAAAATATTGCATGAATTTCTTCATGGTGGAATGATTAAGACTTGAAACTTCAAACATCTTACAGGAAAATCAGAATATCCATAAAAATCAACAATATTTCTCAAATCTGTATGAAACTCCAGTAATCTAAATTAAATACTCTCACTCAGTGCGACACCATTTAACAAAAAGAAATATTTATATTGCATTTATAGAGGAATCCAGCCTCATAAAAATAATTACAAATGGAGACAATGTTGTTGCTGTTAGGCTTCTCTTATGAGTATTTGTCTTTCTCATCTAGAGATTCATATACACGAGTATTTGTGTGTCTATGACACTAGGGAAGAAAGTAGTATTTGTCTTTCTCATCTAGAGATTCATATACACGAGTATTTGTGTGTCTATGACACTAGGGAAGAAAGTAGTATTTGTCTTTCTCATCTAGAGATTCATATACACGAGTATTTGTGTGTCTATGACACTAGGGAAGAAAGTAGTATTTGTCTTTCTCATCTAGAGATTCATATACACGAGTATTTGTGTGTCTATGACACTAGGGAAGAAAGTAGTACTATAGGGATGGCTTTTCTAAGACCTCCTAGAGAGTACCTATTGGTTCAAGATTCTACAAAAATCCTACTATTCTTATCAAAATCTTTTAACACGGTAGTGAAAGGTTCCTCACGGAAAAAAAATAGGGTGATTTTCATCTCTGCACATGGTTGCTTGCTCATGTCCTCCCAAAACAAGTTGACTCTGTAAGTAAACAACAGATTATGTGAGCACAAAGTTATAAAGTACAAAATGATATCATTCTAATAATCTAATGACAACTATACAAAGAATAAATTATAAGAAAAATCTTTGATGACTCTCCATAGATAACACAAGTTACTTACATTGTGAGACTCAATCACATGCTACAAAACTATAGATGGCGCACCAAAGCCATCAACAAAATAGCACCACCCAATGTTATGAGGTGTGAAGCCTAAACATTGAAATCCATAAAGAGGTTAATTCCCTCCAGCATGATAAACTTAAAGATGGAGATGATCTTAAGCTCTGAATGTAAGCTACAAGGGTAGTTTTCTCACCATTCTATCTCTATGTCGGAGATGAATCCTTGCAATGCCCGTGCACTATTCACACCTCCTGTTCTTGTGGTATGCAAATCATGTGAGTTGATTCTTTTTCCACCTTCGGGAGTAGAGGTTTCCATGTAGTGCGAGTGAATGAAAGTAGAAGGAGGAGAATCTTGTTTCATGCTGTAATGGAGGTGAGAGAAGGAAGAAGAGCTAGCTTGGTGTGGAACTATGTGGTGGGAAAGGGGAAGAGATGGGGGAGAAGCTTGCTTGGTGCTACAATGGAGATGGGAGAAAGCTAGTAGAGAGATAATGTTGGACTATAGGGGGTGCATGTGGTTGTTGCAGCCATGGAGAGCTTGGAAAAGGGTTTGTAGAGAGAGAAAATCACTTTTTAGCTATAGAATAGGTTTGGAAAGACTTTGGAGGGTGGAAAATGATGTTTTGAATTTTTTTTGGAAAATTTTAATTTTTTGGAAATTTTTAGTGCACGTTTTTGACTTTTGGAGGTCAAAAATACTTTTTTGACCATGAAATAGGTTAGGGGACCTTTTAAGGAGGGAAAACTTGAAATTTGAAATTTTTAGTGTATTTTTAAATCCGGGCCAAAAAGTGGGGGAAAAAAGGTCAAAGTGGTCCCCCCCGCCCCCTCCCCCCCTCCCTTTCCCCTAGCCACCTCCCTTACCTTCTCACTAGGTAACAGGCCATTAAGAGGTGTAAGGCTACCTTGTCCCCTTACTTTTTTGAGGGTATAGAGTGTGTCCACCACCCTCTTCCTATTGGATGGCCTCTAATTAACCTTAATCCCAAAGGGCCCCTAGAGGGTTCATATTTTTCCTAATGTGGGATTCATACATGACTTTCTTATTGTATGGGTGATTAACACATAGCCTATTGCCGTTTGGAAGATAACCATCCTTCAAGGTGAATGGTTATTTTTTCTTTCCTATTGCAAAGTATGTAATTACGTACTTAAAGTCTTGGTTAGTAGCATACTCATCTATCATAAAAGATAGATAATTGTGAGTTGCTATAGACACCACATTTACCCTTGGTCGTTGTGAAAGTGCATCGACCACTTGATTGTGCTTGTTAGCAATGTGAGCCAAATTGAAAAAGAAAATTTGCCCATCTCATTTGTTTGTCGTAGAGCTTGGTTTGTGGTTCTTGAGGCTTTGTGATCCATTCGTAGGATGAATGGAGTCCCCAAGAGATAGTGTTTTCACGTGTTTAGGGCATATAGAATAGCTAGTAGTTGTTTTTCGTATTTGCCCAGTACACACTTATGGAAGTTGAGTCTTTGACTCTCATATGCTATGGCATGCCCTTCTTGAAGCAAAATAGCTCCAAGGCAATCATCACGAGCATCACATTGGACCTCAAATGGCTTTGAGAGATCTAGTAGTGTGAGCACACGTTGAGAGATAAGCTTCTCCTTAAGATTCTTCAAAAGCTTCTTGCACTTTTGCAGTCCATAAATACTTAACGTTCATTTTTATTAATTCATGTAATGGGCTTGCTATTAGCGAGAGTTTTTTTATGAAGCATCTATAGGATGCACACATACCTATGAAGCTTTGTACCTCTTGTAGATTCCTTGGATTAGGCCATCCTTTTATTATTTCTAACTTTGTTGGATCCATATGGGTGCCATCTTTAGAGATGATGTGACCTAAATATCGAATCTCTTGTAGGAAAAATTCACTTTTCTTTTGATTAATGAAAATCTTATTCTCTCTCACAACTTGAAAGATTACTTGGAGGTGTCGCTTGTACTCCTCAAGAGAATTTGAATGGCCTGAAGATTTTTGTCCATCATGAGTTTGAATGCATGTGGAGCATTTGTCAGGCCAAAACTTGTAAATTATCAAATAAATCTTCTACCCGCGGCACAGAATTTTTTTTTTTGATAGTGATTTTATATAGCGCTCTATAGTCAACACACATGTGCTATGTGTCGTCTTTCTTTTGCACTAAAAGCAACTATGAACAAAATGGAGAGGAGCTAGACCTCACCATCCCTTTTTCCACCAATTCATGCACTTGGCTCATGATCTCCTCTTGTTGAGATTGTGAAACTCGATAAGGAGGTTTGTTAAGCGGTGAGATTCTTGGTAGGAGCTCAATTGCACGGTCATCATCTCTCATTTTAGAGGTAGCTCATTAGGGATGTCATCAATGAAAACATCTTGGAAATAACATCTTGCCCCAAAAATAACATCCTCATGTTTGAGAGGAGAGATGAAGAAATCCTCTTTATCCACATAGCTTTGGACATGAAGCCTCAATTTTCCAATTAAGGGAGTAACTGAGATGTCTTGTCCCCTGATAGATCGGCTTTTAATGTATCTCCCATCTTGTGGACTTGTATGCCTAGCTTGGTGGTCAACTACGTGGATATGAAGTTGTGAGTTAAACCAGGGTCAAACAAAATAAAGGCATCATGCTCTTGCATCTTTCCCCGAGCATAGGAAATGATAAATCCTTGTCAATGAGCATCCTTTTTTGGATCTTCAAACATAGAGGCTCTAGGAGTCTCATTGCGGGCAATTCTCTTGGGGCAAGGAAGATAACCATGGCCTTGCTCCCCACACTTAAAACATTTGTGGTCCTTATGAAAAGCTTCTAGCTCTTTAGGAGAGAGTTTATATTTACCTTTGTAAAATCCCTTCTCCTTGGACCGATTGTTGTTGTTGTTGTTGGAATAGCTTTGGTAAGAATTTTGGGCATTGGTGCTACAAACGGAAGACGTAGCGTCCCTGCAAAATACCTCAAATAGCATGATAGAAACAACAAAGCACCGCAAAATATGCATACCTGGCAAAGCCTGTGATCATATAATCAAATCGTACGCGAACAGAGATAAAAAGAGAGCGAGATAGAGTGAGAGAGCATGTGCAGGCGCACCTCCTAGAGTGGAGTGCTACGCCAGCAGGTCGAGAGAGGAGAGAGGAGAGGAGAGAAGAGCAACGCAGACACTGGGTGCAATCTCCCCCCTTGCAAAAGTCACCATTTCCCTCTTGCACGTATTTAATATATAGATTCTTGAATGGTCAAAGTGAGTACAAATTGGCCGGCCGGTCATAAATGGCCAAAGCTCATAAAGTGCACTTGAATAATAAAATGTACATAAAATATGATATCCTTTTGCAATAGCTTAGCTCGATCAAGCCTTTTCCACCTGTCAACAGCTGCAATAAATAATAAGATATCAATTCCATAACATACCTCTCCGTTGGAAAGCAACTGTCCTCAGTTGCAAAGATAAAAATCTGCAAACAATACTTGTCAAAAACAGTGATTAGTATGTTGTGTCAAAAACATCACATAATAAAAGAAAAATTTATGAAACTAAACAACATTAGCTTATGCCTACCGTCATCCACATACTACCTATTCTAATGTCCCGTACCAGTAGAATAAACTAAACAACATTAGCTTATGCCTACCGTCATCCACATACTACCTATTCTAGTGTCCCATACCACTAGAATAAGCAGTATATGTCATACCCTGATGAATCAGGATATCATTGATCACACTCGTCATTAATCTTATAATGTCAAGTCTCATCACATAACACTGTCATAATAATCACCAGATACCAAATCCCAATCTAATTCCAATTCCACAATATAAGTCCAAATCCAAATCACTTTCATTATGTACCCGGGTAACAAAATCATACCAGTTACAGTGGTGGCCAGCCACTGCAACATGATTTTGTGATTGGTGTTGCCTAAATCGGCGAATCTATACCAATATGACGTGCTGCCTAAATCGGCGAATCTGCATTTGGTATTGTTTAAAAATCATGAATCTGTAATTTTCAATGTGCTGCCTAAATTGGTGAATCTGCACCAAGATGAGTATCCACACACTGCTTAAATCGGCGAATCTGTGTGTTGGTGACCAATGGACTAGGCTAGACATAAAAAGGACAAAGAATGTACTACCTGTGTGACACCACATTGAAGTATAGTTGAGTAGCAGAGTACTTGCAAATTGTTGTTCACTAAATTAAAGCACCGCGGCTCATATGAGTAGTTGCATAGCTTAATGCAAAATCCGCTCAATAGAAAGTACATGTAGTGCAAGCACACTGACGCAGAACTTTAGGGATGCTTAATTTCATATGCCATAAGAAAATATAAAGAAGAAAAAGATATTTTTGCTTTCAAATTGTCTAATAGTATTATCCCTATTGCAAACTGCTTGACTTTGTGTCCTCAAATATATGCACCAATAAACTTCCAAGCAAGTAGAGAAAGTGATTACTATTGTAGGATTATGATGAGGGATGTCAGTGAAGTATAGGCAGACAATATATGTTGCATAATTGATGAGATCTTAAAAAATATGATAGCTATAGATATATATAGGAATGGATTCATTAAGGAGAATTAAAATATCATGGAAAACAATGTTAAATTACGTACCTGGAGGTGGATTGAAGAAGTGACTAGTATCCAAAACGTCAAATGCTAAATAGTTTCTTGAAAACAAAGATCAACAACAAAATTCATCATTTGAGTAATGTTAGAACAAACCAAAGTACAAATGCCATAAAGTTCAAGTCATACAGATGGGTGTCAGATATCAGTGAGGTGAATTGTATATGTGAGTAAGTTTTTAAACCATTGATTGTTGTCACAAGAAAATTAGAATCTAGTAAAATTTCACCCGTGTTATTGAAACTAGCTAAAATAGCAAAACATCAGCTAGAGTCCATGATTTCCTTCAAGGAAATCGGCAAAGTTTTACAAATTTTAGTGTGAATACCTGAAAATCTTTGAATTTTGATCTGAAAACAAAACAGCTTTAGGTGTGCCCTCATTGTCTTCAGTTAGGAAAATTGTTTTTGGTAAGCCCTAACTCGATTGAAAAAAATTGCTATGAGTACTCTGATCCAAAGATAATTTCTCGTGAAAAATTTCGTAGGAACTACTTTGGATGATCAGCTTTGAATGGATACAATAAACACTAAAATACCAAGAGACATAGCAGCACTTATCGCCACCTTAAATATAGACACACAAATCGCAGACTGCGTAGCCACGAGCAATAACTTCAAGCTATGAAAGACCATATAGAACACTTACTGTAGTGTGTGTGTGTGTGTGTGTGTGTGTGTGTGTGTTTGTGTGAGTATGCGTATATCATCGGAATTGACGAGTGAATGTGTGTAGAGGACAGGAGGTCATCGACTTGCGAGGTTGAGGGTAATCGAATACAAAGGTAGGATGCGCAGTTTGGTTGAGGGGGGAAAGAGAGGGAGAAAATGAAATGAAATGTTACATTAACCGCCTTAAAATGTGAAATTAAGTGTGAGAACAACTGATACAATCCTTGTGTATCTGTTCCGATGCCTGAGTACAAACAAAAATAAAAATAAAACAAAACGAAGTACAATTGAAAGCATAAAACCTAGAGCCTAATATTGTGTGATGAAAATCAGTATCATCATCGTCAATGCGTGAGAATGCTCGGCAACGAACGTATGTTAGATAAAATATTGCAGTAGCAAGCACTAAAGAACGTCGTTAATGTCCACCTCTATAGGTAGGCATACTGGGGAAAGGGAGAGAAATGGAATGAAATGTGAACTTACTTCTCTTCAAAAAGCCTAGGAGACCATATTGATACAATCCTTAATGATCTGATTCAATACCTAGGTATGCCCTCTACACATGGATCAAAGATCAGCCAGGCTTCATTTTGAATGACTACGTCTTCTTTGCAGATGTTCGAAACTTCACCAATGCTCAATAATGGCAAGCGACTGAGGAGTTGTACGATGAGATTGTGTAGCAAGGTTTAACACTTCATAGTGCCATTGAGTACTATGTGTATGGTTATGATCCCTTGTAGAGTCATCATGTTTGTGAGGATTGTCATGGTGTGGCATGCCTCCTCTTGGGCTTGCACGATAGTTGGAGCCAAGGGCGAGAGACAGAAAAAGGCGCTCCCCGCTACAAAAGGTCAGCTTTTGCCATTTCCACCTCAAAGGGAACCCAGCGGGAGAGGAGGGGGGTAGTTGGTTTTTTGTTTGGTTGGTACACAGAGCACAAGATTCAATGCCGTACACGTAAACTGCGAGTTGCTCTGCCAAAGTGGGTTCCATATTGTGGGATACTAGTGCATGGCCTGATAAAGGCAAAAGAAGTTGCAGCAGTATCCTCTGGCCATCAGCAATAAATTTTTGTAATTTTGAAATTTTACTTGCGCAAGGCTCAAGGCAGAGAATTCAAACTATGTTGACGCAACTTATGAGACTATATTTGATGTAGAGAGGATGATGAGATTGGTGAAGTCACTAGTGGAATCGCCCGGAGGTGTTATTGGAGAGAAAAGCACCAGCAAAGTGCTATTGTAGAGTCTAATAGTGTCGACGAATTGTAAGCAATTTACTTGGCTTATTGGTAGAGGTATCCGCCAATGATATTGTATCATTACAGTACGCAACTGCATGAAAAGGCTAGCCATAACCACTCCCAGCCACATGATCATATAGAGACACCTTTTTTTTTTTGACTCGCTATCGTCCACAGTAAACCCACCTTTTCTTCCCTTCTGCATGCCTACTTTTTCACCTACCATGCAAGGCTCTGGGTGCTCATGCGGCATCCCCACTGTCCATGCATCGGATGAGAACTGCCCCAGCTTTCTGGTTTTTGGCCACGAAGGTGGTTGGCAAGACTTTCAGTGAGGTTGCGGCCAGGATGGGTTGTGGGAGTGGTGGCTGCTGAAAGCTTGGTTCTCTGATCTACAACTGTGTGCATTGTACCTTGCTTACTCTTGGGTGTGCTTTCTGGCGCCCTCACTGGTGTATTTGCTGTAGTTGGCGCAGTCACAGGGGCAGTGACTGGAGCCTTGGCAGGCCGTGCAACAGATAGTGGGATGCTGAGGGGTGGAGGCATAGGGACAGTAGCTGGTGATATGATGTCCGTGAAAGTGGCCTACTCGTACTCAGAGTATGCCATCTCACTGCATGTGTGCATGCTGCTATGTGAGAAAGAGAGAGAGCCATATGGTAGGAACTATACAACTCATAGTTATTCTTCATAGTTCTGTGGCAGTGGATGGAGCCAAGCCCGTGAGTGGTTGGGAGGACAAAAGTTGGCAGGGCTGCACGCATGCATGCAATGATGGAAGGTGGTCCACTCCAGTGGAGGTTGGCGCAGACAAAATAGGAACCCAGAGAGGATTTGGGTCGGATTGGGGGCAAAGAAATGGACTAGGAGTGGGCGCTATCAGAGAGAGAATGAAGCGTGCGAAGGATGCAAAGAGAGAGAGAGAGAGAGAGAGAGAGAGAGAGAGAGATTGAGAGAGAGCCGCTGCATGTGCTACATGACTCCAGTAGAGTGTGTGGTGTTTAAAAAAAAGAAAAAAAGAAAATGGCATTCTTGCATGGCTGGAGCTCTATGCCGGGTTGGGGACTCACGATGTGGGTTCATGCCAACTCCCTGGCTCTCAACTACCACCCGCTACTGCCCGTCAACAAACTACTGGTGGGTAGGCTGGTGGATGCATGGTACCGAGGTAGAGCTGGACAAAGCCCGCAATAATCAATAACTGTTTCCTCATGCCATATAATTGGAGGCTTGCCTGTCATAACGCACACCAAGCAATGCTGCATGCCGTAAAAGAGGCTTGCCTGTCATGAGCTCTGTCGGATCACACCAAGCGATGCTGCATGGCGTTAATATACCATGCAGGTTGTAGAGAGTTGACCTCCCATCCAAGCCAACCATTGTCGGTTCCATGTGGTGCAGCTCAAAACTGCCTGCCCTAGTTGCCTGTGCATGCGCATTCTGCTGCACCATTCCCACGAGCTTTGCGAGCTAGAAAACCTTCGACTAGGCCCCCATTAATAGTCTCTACACCTATTATTATTATTATTATTTCTGTTTTACCTTCTCTCTCTCTCTCTCTCTCTCTCTCTCTCTCTCTCTCTCTCTCTCTCTCTCTCTCTCTCTCTCTCTCTCTCTCTCTCTCTCTCTCTCTCTCTCTCTCTTTGTTGCTTATGCTCGTCCTATAACCTTTCATGCATAATTCATCCTAATTAAACTGTTAAACCGGCTAAGTCTAGTAAAATTTACCTACATAGCTATTCTATGCACCCATGCAAAGAGGAAAAATAAATAAATTAATAAAAATTAACAAACATCATGCTAATAAAATAAACAAAGTGAGCAAACCAGTTGTGGGTTTTGTTTGTTACAAATCTCGTCGTTCGCATGATTCGAGCACTTCAAGGAGTGTTTTCACATGGCTCTGATACCACTGCTACAAACGAAAGACGTAGCGTCCCTGCAAAATACCTCAAATAGCATGATAGAAACAACAAAGCACCGGAAAATATGCATACCTGGCAAAGCCTGTGATCATATAATCAAATCGTACGCGAATAGAGAGAAAAAGAGAGCGAGATAGAGTGAGAGAGCACGTGCAGGCGCACCTCCTAGAGTGGAGTGCTACGCCAGCAGGTCGAGAGAGGAGAGAGGAGAGGAGAGAAGAGCAACGCAGACACTGGGTGCAATCTCCCCCCTTGCAAGAGTCACCATTTCCCTCTTGCACGTATTTAATTTATAGATTCTTGAATGGTCAAAGTGAGTACAAATCGGCCGGCCGGTCATAAATGGCCAAAGCTCATAAAGTGCACTTGAATAATAAAATGTACATAAAATATGATATCCTTTTGCAATAGCTTAGCTCGGTCAAGCCTTTTCCACCTGTCAACAGTTGCAATAAATAATAAGATATCAATTCCATAACAATTGGTTTTCCTCTTGGCATCACTTTTGTCTTTATTTTCCATGGGCTTGACATTCCGAAGCAACCATGGTGTGGTGGATTACTTTGGTGATAGAACCAGGCCATTGAGAGTTGACATACTCGGCCATCTCTTTGGGTAATCCTGCACAAAATTGTTGCTTTTGCTCGGCAAAGCCTATCTTTTGAAAGACAATAGCCTTGAGATATAAATTCCAAAACTTGTCCACGTATTTGTGGATAGACTCATGAGAGAGAAGCTTCTAATGCCGCCATTTGATAAGCAACTTTTTCCTTTGCATTGTTTTCAAGTAATTGCTTCATGATGGAAACTCATAGAGTTTTCCATGTCTTGGGGGCTTCGCCATTGCCACGAAGGCTAGCCCACCATTGACGAGCCGATTTTTGGAAGTGCATAGCTACATGGCGTAGCTTGGAGGACTCGGTGAAGCCCTCGTCTCCAAAGGCCACATCCAATTGTTGGATGAAGGTCAATACTTTGTTAGTAGCACCAAAGATGCCATCATAGGTGAGAAAAGAGATACTCTTTCCTCCCTCTTTGAACTTCTTAAGCTTTTGTGACCTGGAGGATAAGATTTGCGATGTCCTCCCCTCTTGTATGCTGTAGGAGAATAACTATTGCTTTCGTCGGAAGAGGAGGAAGGTGAACAAGAAGGAGAAGAGGGTGGCCTCTTTCTTGTCCTTTTCTTCCTTTTGTTTCCTCTCTTTCCTTTTTGAAGTGATGAGGAGAAGGACTATGGGTTGATCGTTTCCTCTTGGGAGGAGCTGACGATTGTATAGTCCGTCGTCTTCGTGGAGCCACATCTTTGGAGGAACTTAGGAATTCATTACTTTCTTGTTCTTTGGATTCCTCCTCTAATATAAGAGAGAGTCTTTTGGGGTCTCATCAAGAGGCCTCCTACGCTCTCTCTCCTCTTGGAGAGGGAAGGAAATCCCATAAGCACGAAGTCGTTGAGTAACTTTGGCTTGTAAAGAGGGGTTTCCCATAGCTTGTTGAAACCTAGTAACAAGATAATTAACAAACATGGGGGCATCATCATTTAGCATCTTCCTATGCAAAATCAAAGTTGTCAATGTTCATTCTACTCTCTTGGTTATTGTCAGCCATGTTAATCAAACTTATGTGTTTAATTAGTGTATGCTTTGGAAATTCAAAACCCTAGTTGCTACTCCTG
Source organism: Adiantum capillus-veneris (assembly GCF_014529385.1). Taxonomy (NCBI): domain Eukaryota; kingdom Viridiplantae; phylum Streptophyta; class Polypodiopsida; order Polypodiales; family Pteridaceae; genus Adiantum; species Adiantum capillus-veneris. The sequence continues at coordinate 10,314,641 of NC_140940.1, forward strand.
TTAGCCTTTGAAAATAGGCACTTAAGTATCTACACCCACGGCTTGAATTGGTTGATTATAGAGAGTAGTGGAGTGGGTCTAACATAGCAGAACCGAGGGATAGCTCCTTTCAGACTTCTTTTGGCTCAATAATGGTAAAGCCGTAGGCAAGTCTAAAAAGACTCCATTATTAAGACCAAAGCTTCCGAGGTGTGCACCATATCTCACATAGTGGGCTCAACAAAACCAATAATAGATCCCAGTCCCACTTACCCTAATATGATTAACAAAATCAACCATTAATAGGCTACTAAAGGACCTCTCTTCTTAAGCAAAAAAAGAGAAACCAAATGCTCTGATACCAATGTAATGGAAATGGCCTATGAACTTTGAGAGTAGCGGAATTAGGGAATCAGATAAAGCACTTTTGTGAGATTACTTTGTGAGCATAGCGGGTGAACTTTATTGATGGCAGCAACATAAACATGGTAATTAGCTAACTTGGCATGAACAATACTTTTTGCAAGAGAGAGAGTTTAGAGAACATGACAACAATTGAGGACCTGATTCATACGGAGCCGGTCCCCCCTACAATAGGCATCATTATTATAGTTTCTCCCATCAAGAGAGACTTGGTACAATACAATCTTTGTGTTCCTTGTGACTTAGGTGATGCAATGAATATGGAAAGCTTCATGTATCACAAGCATAACATAAACTTTGTAGAAAGCATTAACTATCCCAAACCTCAGTCCCAAGGCCTCAAACACCTTCGAAGGTGGAGAGAGCTAGCGGGGAATGAGGGTAGGGAAGAGGAAGAAGAAACATTCCAAAGGAGAAGAAATAGTTCCTCACTTATCATCACTCTTCTTGCTAGCATACATAATAGCATAGTAATGAAGATGGAGAAGATGGCAAGCTTAAGCTTTGAAGCATGGCTCTTGGTTGGATTTTCATTCCATAGCCAAGAGTGTTGGTGTAGGCTCTCACTTCTCACTAGCTTGGAGAAGGAGGTGGAGTTCCTCAACTTTCACCAAGTGAGAATGAATCCACAAAATGAGTGTGTGGGAGGTGTATACCCCCCAGCACACCCCTTGCTTGCTTGGGGCGAGTTCTACTTTTTGCTCATGCCTCAAGCTCATTGGACCCCTCTTCCCCCTAGCCAATCATATGCACCATGCATTTCAAGTACATGGGTAGTCTTTGGACAAGTGTCCTCCTTACCCCTTAGAGAGAGAGAGCTTGAAAATATTTAGATATTTGTTGAATGGAACTAGAAGCTCATTGGACCCCTCTTTAGCCCAACCAATAGCATTCAAGCACACCATGTGGCTAAGCATAGGGAGAGTGTGACATGTGTCCCATGTGTCCTTGAGAAAAGGGTGCCCTTTGGGTAAGTAGGAGGTTGAGTCAAAGATTCCCCTAACTTTGGGGCTTTCCCCCTCCTTTGTAGGGTCTCTTTTTGACTCAAGCACCTTACCCCCCATGCATAGGAAGCTTCTCAAGCACCTTCCTCATCAAGCATGACGAGGACCTCAAGCACCTTAGTCATCAAGCACGACAAGCACCTCAAGAACCTCAGTCATCAAGCACCTCAAGCTTAGGTCGGGTTCCCACCTCAAGCTCAGCCCTAGCTTGCCTAAGGTCAAAGGACTTTTAGCACTAACTATTGGAGGTCTTTAATGAAGGCAACCCTAAGGTCTTTTAAGCTCCATGAGATGCACGTTTCTCTTTGATAGACTACCTCATTTTGGACCCGTATTGAGATGTAACCATCTCTCCTCTTGGTCCCATGTTGAGATAAGTGTAGAAGCGCTTATTGCACATTGCTCTTTAGTAGACCGTCTCCTTTTGGACCCCTATTGAGATGCAACCATCTCTCCTTTTGGTCCCCTGTTGAGATAGGTCTAGAAGCACATGTCTCTATTCTAATTCTTGTTCCCGTTTTATTCTCCCACATTAAATGATCAATTTAATATGAGAAAATCATTTGGGTTAGCTAAATATTAGATTTTATGACATTTTTTAAGTTTTATATTTCTCCCTCTTAAATCTATAGTCTCTCTCTCTCTATCTCTCTCTCTCTCTCTCTCTCTCTCTCTCTCTCTCTCTCTCTCTCTCTCCCCCCAACCGAGGTGAAAGGCAATGCAGGTGTCTGTCTCCAGACACTTCTTTGGCGCTACAAAGGTAGTTGCTATAACATTGTTTCAAAAATGTGGCCCTGTATTTCCGAACACTGATAGAAATTTCCTTTACAAATTACATTGGTCTCATTTTCTTCTTCTTTTCTTCTATCCAAGAGCCCACGTTTTGGCAACCAATGTGATCGTTGTCCCCATGAGAGAGAGAGAGAGAGAGAGAGAGAGAGAGAGAGAGAGAGAGAGAGAGAGAGAGAGAAGAAGAAGAAGAAGAAGAAGAAGAAGAAGAGAGTTTTAACGTCGTGGAAAACTATCCCAAGAGACCTTAAAGATCTAGCCGACGAGGAGTTGAACTCAAGACCTGTTATTCAAGAGGGAAATGGCATAACCACTCTACCACACTTTGGTGATAGAAAGGTTATACCATTTTCCTCTTTTTAGTAGGACACACACACATACCCACACACACCCGAGAAGAAGAGAGTTTTAACGTCGTGGAAAATTATCCCAAGAGACCTTAAAGATCTAGCCGATGAGGAGTTGAACTCAAGACCTATTATTCAGGAGGGAAATGGCATAACCAATCTACCACACTTTGGTGATAGAAAGGTTATACCATTTTGAGAGAGAGAGAGAGAGAGAGAGAGAGAGAGAGGTTTCTCTTATCACGTCCGCCATTTCAGAAGCTCAAGTTGCATGTTTGGATGGACTGATTGTCCTCTCTGTGCATCTCACCTCGGGAAGTGCCATTTACCCCTCGAACTAGTGTTAGAAAAAAATCGGGGTCTAGTGTATTTTAACCGACTGAAATTATAAAGTCTCGGTTAGATTTTGAGCTTGCCATTAAGAAAACCGACAAATTTACACAAGTTTTAGTGTAATAACCGGCAAAAGCTTCAAATTTTGATCTAAAGACCGGAAGAATTTCAAGTTTCCCCTTATTTTGATCGGTTAGGAAAAATGTATTTTTCTAGCCCTACCTCGAACGACAATGCGACGTTCGAACGTTATGTTGTTCACACTTATAAAAGTGATCAACGGCCCAAATGGAACGATGCACGTGGGTCGTTGATCCCACCTGAACTTGATATATTTGGGCAAAAAACATTGGGAAAATTACCAAAATACCCCTCTAATTTGTGGAAATTCCCAAAATACCCCTCAAATTTCAAAAATTACCAAAATACCCTTGCATCTATTTTGGTTGGCATGTTCAAGATTTTCTAATCTTTATTCCTTTTTGACAATTTAGATCTGTTTTTGAGTGCTTAGCATGTAATTTGTCACGAATTACCTTGCAAAAAGGGCAATAAGGTCTAAAAATAATGAAGAAATTCATCTGCAAAGCCTACTTAACATACCCAAATTCTAGTTGTAGCATCTTGTATTGATAGACCATTAGTCTTCTTATGAAAAGCTACAATTTTTTTCATCTTTCAAGAAATTTAATCTCACGACCAGGGGTACTTTGGGAATTTTGGAAAAATTGAAGGGCATTTTGGGAATTTGTGACGAAATAATGGGGGTGTTTTCGGAATTTTTGAAATTTGAGGGGTATTTTGGGAATTTCCGCAAATTAGAGGGGTATTTTGGTCATTTTCCCAAAAACATTTAATGTAGAGCTTCCCAAACAAATTTGTCGTTGGCCCGATCTGACCGTGGAAGTCTCTGCTGGCGATGCTCCCTCTCATCATGCCGCTTCTGCTGCAGCTGCTGGTGGCGCCTATCTCAGCAGAGACTTCCACGGCCTTTGCCAAGAGAGTGATAGACGATAACCGGATCGTCATTTTCTCCAAATCTTATTGCCCGTAAGTGCATCTCTCTCTCTCTCTGTCTCTCTCTCTCTCACACACACACACACACACGTTTTTTTGGGTAGATTTGTATTTAATTTGAATGCGGGAAACCTCAAATCGAGAAAAACCCACCAAGAAGAAGAGATACAAATGGCGGAGGTTCATGACACTCCGCACACTAGAAACAGTCAAGGTAAATCCTGAACGCTTCGAAAGAAATGTCCCCAGCATCAAATGCAACTTGAAGTAGGGAAAGGGATCAACGTCAGAGCCTTGAAACATCTTAGCGTTACGATGGTGCCAGATGCCCACCAACCCAACCAAAAAGTAGACCTCAAACTAGCACAGCAAAGGCTGGAGCACACCAAAAGTTGAGAAACGTCTGTCAAAAGTTCTGGATAGGAACTGAAGCCGAAGAGCAGCCGACAGGAAGGTTATGGAGCAGCGGCAGTCTCCTCAGCACCAGGATATATGAGGCAGCGAGATGGCGCGCGTGCAAAAAGCTACCAACGGCCAGAGCACCCACCAAGCAGTGTGACAGAATCTGCATTCTTTCACTCTTCCAAATGCGAGACAATGTTGTGTTCCACCACAACTGAGACTCGGAGAGTGACCACAATTGATTACCATGATGCACAATCCATGCATGTGATTGCAATAGGGCATAAACGCTATCAGAGCCGAGATGCATTCCAATCTTGTAGAGACAAGATTCCAATCAGAGAAATGGGAATCTGCATCCAAGTGAGGAATATAGGAGAACTCCTCAAGCATCCGCTCAGCCTCCTGCCAAAGATGCCGGTAATGTGGTCCCAACTCAAAGCGAGATGCTGCACCAAGAAATGAAAGAACTTGCCCCGTGTCGTCCACCACCTGTTGTATTTGGCATAATCCCTTTTGAAAAATAAAGTGGGTCTAGCGAGGAGACCACTGAACCAAGGTTGAAGAGTATGCCCTGCTCCAATGCAATCTCTTCACTCGGATGGAGTTACCTTAAGGGGGCGGTCGACCATGCCATGACAAGTAGGAGGTGACAAACTTCCAGTCAGCAACGAGGGAAGAAGTAAACGGACTCCTTGGAATATGCTCCTCGAGCTTCCCAAAAATGACTTTCCAGTATGTGGGGTGCGAATGACCAAAGGAAGGTGTGTCAATATGTGTACATAAATGTGAGACCATGAGAGTCCAAGTTTGTCGTTGTGCCACCAAGATTAGCAATAACATAGCTTTTGGGGCTAGAACATACCTTGTCAAATCCAAAATATTCAACCCTCCCAAGCGCTTGGGAGTACACAACTTGTCCATCGATAGAAGCCGTAGTTCCTTTTTGTGAGCAGATGTGTGTCAGAAATGTTCCAAAATGCAAGACATAAGGGACTGCAAGGGCTGTTGAGGCCAGGATAAAAGAAGTAAGTAAAATTGCACATAAGTCATCATAATGCACTACACAATCCTGAGGCACACATGTAGTGGCCAAGTGGACAAATTACAATAATGTAGCGTGAAACCTGAACTCATATGGGACGCTTGTGATGAATAAGGCTCCGATAATTGTTATTTGGAGGGGAAGTGATTGATGGGGAATGCTTAGGATGAGTGCTCAGTGCGTACTCAAGGTTCCTTTTATTGAAGGGGAGAGAGAGCCCCTCTTTTCACTTCATAAAAATTGTGCAATAGACTAGAGAGAAAAGAGAGAATGATATTGTGAGTGATAGTGTTGAGAGAGAGAGAGAGAGAGAGAGAGAGAGAGAGAGAGATTGTATTAGCGTCCACGGAGGTTAAATATGACCCATGGAACCGGATGCAAAACATTACAACAGCATGCATGAACGTAAAGACATGAGATATAAATCAGTTAAGGATTGAGGGTCCATCGGGAGGGTAAAAGAAAGGGAACAAAAACCTAAGGGGGAGTAGTTGAGGGGAGAGCCCCTTTTGAAGTCCGAAACTCCTGAATGATAGTTTTACCGCCTCGGTAGACTGTCCATTTACCTTGTTTGCGGGCTTCAGACATCTTCTTGAGTTCGTCCTTCTTAATTTTGAGTTGATTTGTTGTCAACTCCTCAGTAATCCAAAGCTTTGTTCCTTTGAGAATATGGGATTGACGTAGAAACTTCAATCGCTCGTCTTTGTCCTTGAAAGTAAGGACGCACTGCTCGGGACGCGCATGTCGATGTGTGTCATTGATTCAATCGACTACCTCTGGTTTGATGTTGACTGGTTCAAAGAATGTCGTCGAGCTTGGTAATTGCTTCTCAAGGGTGTCCTCAACGGTGCACCACGGAAAGGGAAGCCTTCCGATGTGGACCTTGAGGGCATTCTCTTCTTGAAGTCTTCGTTCGCAGAGCCTCCTTTGTTACACAAGTCTTCACTTGGGTGATGGTTTTCGAGTGAGCTTGGCTAACCTTTGCCTCAACCTCCTTTACCTTGTCGGTGGCAAGGTCAACCATAGAATTGAAGCATTCTTCTAACTTGTTGAGGCGATTTTTGAGCTCAAAATTCTCTTCCATGACTCGATCAAGAGCTGCTTGAAGCTGGGTAATGCGATCGAGTTTGCTAGGGGTTGCTAGCACTGCTGCAAAACTTGGTCGTATTCTCGCAGGTGTCTTTGGTGTATTCATCCCAATGCTTAGGATGGTATACAGATCCAAGAAGAACTTAAGGAAGACCCTATAGGAACCACAGATAGGTTCAAGAAGAGAACAACAAAACAATAATTGCAAACACCATTTGCATTAGCGTTATCCGGATGCTACGAGCCGAGCCTACAAACCTGTGTCGAGCAAGACTTGCCACGAGCCGAGCCTACTGAACTGCCTATGGGGCAACAGAAGCCACAAACCTTGCAGACCTGCTCCTAGACAGGCGGCGACAGAGGCCGCGGACGTGCTTGTGTAGGGCAGGGCAGGGCTGGATCCTAACGCCCTCCCACAAGGCCGCCCTTCGCCCAGGAGAGAACCACCTCAGGGCTGCTCATAAACCCTAGAGAGAGAGAGAGAGAGAGAGAGAGAGAGAGAGAGAGAGAGAGAGAGAGAGAGAGAGAGAGAGAAAGGACTGACACCAAATGGGGTCCCAAACCCCTTGCCAAGGGCCCCCCTCTCTATCGCTAGAGAGATATTTGCTTTATATTGCACAAATGCTGTTCCAATGTTCTAGATGCTAAGATGCTGATGCGATCTTGCGGTAGATGCTTGAATCTGCGAGACTAAGGGCTGGAATGCAAAAACGCTTGGGATTCTGGCTAAGATCTGCAATGGTGACGAGGCTATGGGCCGATCTGCTATCGCCGGTGGCAGCTATGGGCTGAAAACTGAAAAATGATGGCTTATCTGAGGGCTGAATCTGAAAATGCTGGGCTCATCTGGTACTTTGGTGAAAAACTGAAAAGACTGGCTGGTTGGGAAATTTGAAAACGCTGGCCCATCTGGTACAATGGGCTGAGTTCTGAAAATGCTGGCTGATTTGGTGCAAAAATGTGAGAGAGGTGTTGAGGTACTACGGGTACTTGGTACTTGTACTGCGTGTACTAACTTATGCTTGAGAAGTGACCCCTAGGGTCACTTATACATAAACTTAAAGCTGGGTCAAGCAATGCTAGAAACCCACGATTTCTAAAAATGATACAAAAATGTCACTTATTATATTAATAAGTTGATGAACTATTAATAAGAGGTGATTGACATGCAGATAAATATCTAGGCTGAGTACTAATGCAAATGTATGGGAACACTCCCCAACGCCTACATGTAGCAGACATTGGCTATGCTTATGTGCAATCAGAGGAACTAATTTAAAGTGCCTGGACATGCACGTCCTGCGACAGGCTCACAAGGATGCCATAACACTTCCTAGGCTAACCTAAACCCTAGAAATAGGAGTTAGCTTGTTTTCATGCACACAGGTTAGATGTGCACGTGGCAATAATCCTTAATGCGAGCCCAGGGCATGACATGAGTCATTTGCGTATTGAAAAATAAAGGAGACATAGCAAGCAATGCATCCCAGGCTGCCGTGTGAGCTAACAGCACTTCGAAGAATCCTCTTGCTCCAAAGTAGACTCCTCGTACGGCTTGCCGCTTGAGCAAGAAATCAAGTCATGGGTCCACGTCTTGTGCGGTAGGCATCTTGCGCGGGAAGAACGGAATCACTGCATTAAGGGTGTATTGGGCTACTGGATCCATGAGCTCTTGCACAGGAATACGCACTTTCTTGTTAGGAGCAAGACCATCCCAGGCTTTGCGTGCATCCTTAAAATCCTCATCCAAGCATTCTTTGATGAGATAAATAGCATCCATATCTGAGGTCTCCAATGCCTTTCTGCGGGGACCCCCATACTTTCTGAATGCCTTCACAACATAACACTAGTACCATCCCATCTTAGGGGTACTATCCCATAGCACCAAACTAGAGAAGGGATGTTTTAATCAAAGGATTCTTTCCGTCAACATGAAAATCCCCAAGGCAACAAGAATGAGGGTTTGTCCCTCTCATTAGAGGCATCATGGTTGTAGGGTTGGCAATATAGCACCTTCCTTTGCTCTTTCAATTTCAAGGCCCCCTTGTACATTGATGACCCATCATTCCCTAGTGGCCCTGCAACACGCAACATAGGTCAACCCAGGCATGCGTAGTAGAGAGGTAAACCCAAGCTTGAGGAGCATAGACAAAGAGTAGTACATGGGTAAACCCAAGCATGCGTAGTAGAGAGGTAAACCCAAGCTTGAGGAGCATAGGCAAAGAGTAGTACACGGGTAAACCCAAGCAAAGAATAGCACCAGGTAAACCCAAGCAAATAGTAGTACATAGGTAAACCCAAGCAAAGAGTAGTACACGGGTAAACCCAAGAAAATAGTAGCACCATGTAAACCCATGCAGTAATTGGAAAATGGATTGTTGAGATGTCAATCACATGTACCACTCCTAGATCATTATCACCGATAGTTATCATCACTGGCATGCCTTGGTAGGTACGCATATCTTCGTCACTGGTACAATTGGAATACATCGACTTCGTCTACTTGCCAGCGTGACGGCACACTTATCCATCTAGTTCACTCACTAGCGGTTTGCACTAAATTGTTATACTGGTTTTTGCATTATAGGCTTCTTATCTTGGGTTAGTAAGAAGAAGAAGGTTTTGCCTCCATGTGTGTGTGTGTGTGTGTGTACACGCGCACATGCACTCTTGTAAGAAGGTTTTGTCTCCATGTGTGTGTGTGTGTGTGTGTGTGTGTGCGTGTGCACGCGTGCACACGTGCACTCTTGCAAGATCTCAAGATCTGTCCTTTTCCATCTCTTAACATGGTATCAAATCCTGGTTGTGTATGAGAAGCTTGGAGCAGGAAGCAGGAGCAACAAAAGAAGCAGTTTGGGATTCTTGGGAGCCATCACCAAACGACCTCCAATCAAAGTGCTTTTTGGAAATTGTGTATCTTAGGGTTGTGCACAGTTCTTTGGACTACAAATGTGCAAGTAGTCCGGGTGTGTTTCAACCTCCATTTTGGAATTAAAGTGTGTTTTGCATGCAAAATGCTAAGGTTCGGGCTTCTGCAAATCTTCATTTTGGTGATGCAAAAAGCTCTGTTTTGGCTCAATGTTCACACATACTATTTAACATCGTAGAACAAGTATATGTAAGCATATTATGGTTACATGTGGTAACTTACTATTTTTAGCAATCTGCTTAGAGATAGTGCATAGTAATGAAGTTCTGCAAGTATGTCTTGATGGACTTAACTAAATTGTCAATAAAGAGCTGGACAAGAACAACTTCCATGCTAAAAGTCTACAATGATCAATTTCCTTATGAGTAAAGGTTATTGGGAGTACATTGATTGAGATTATGAGAAAGCACCAATGTTTGCAGAGCAAGGTGCAATTGTTGCGTAGATAAAAGACTTTAAGGATTGGAACCAAGGAGTTCAGAAGGTCATGTATTGTCTTTTTATGAGTGTGCAGGACACTATGATTGGGCACGCACATGCTTGCATCCCTATGGTGGCTTGGGACATCCTGCTGTCATTGGATGTGACCAACATAAAAGCAAGGAAGCTACATTTGAAAATTGAGTTGAATTCAGTGCAAAAGAAAACCTATCTACCAATGACTATTCATTCAAAATAAACACCATAGGTGAGTCTCTTGCATCAATTGGCGTTATAGTTGACGATGATGATAAGGTGGACGTATTGTATGTGAGGTTTAGGTCTTAAATACAAACAAGCTCTTGTTCACCGCATCACTCCAGGGGGGATTTGTTACCATATACATGTGGTAGTGATGTGTGTGAACACACTAGGACCGCCGGAGCTTTTTTTTCCTCTTTAGGAGGTTTTTTCCCCCCGTGCATTGTATATACGCCCATCACCCCTGGGCTATCCATCTTTTCCATTGCACACTAAGTAATACACTCTCCATTGTGTGCCTTGAGCTTCCTTTGTCTTCTCCAAGCTGTGTGCATTTCCTTGCAACCCTAATTCCAACAGGTATAAAAAAGACTTATGCTCTCGTACGACGAGAGTTTTACTGGCCAGATTTACATGGCTTTGTTCAAGATTATGTCTTGCATTGCCAAAAATGTCAAGTTAACAAAGCAGAGAGTCTAAAGGCAGGAGGACTCTGACATCCTTTAGATATTCCCTATGGGAAATGGGAAAGTATCTCTATGGATTTTATTGTGGGTTTACCAACCACTGTACGAGGTCTTGACTCAGTATAGGTGGCTGTAGACCGGTTGACTAAACTATGCAAGTTTATTCTAACAAAGTCGACCATAAAGACTCCAGAATCAGCTAAGTTATTTGTGGACGATCTATACAAGTCGTATGGCTTGCCAAGTAACATTTTAAGTGATCATGATCCTAAGTTTAATAGTCATTTTTGGAGGGTTGTGTTTAAACGATTGGGTATACAACTCAACCTCAGTACAACCGATCATCCAGAAACGGATGGTCAAATTAAACGAGTTAAACAAGTGCTAGAGGATATGCTACGCGCTTACGTTAGCAAGAAAAAAACAGACTGGGAAGAGTAACTTCCTCTTCTTGAGTTTGCTTACAACAGTGCTAAGCATGTCACGATTGGATTTAGTCCTTTCATGCTCATGTATGGTTTTCAACCTAGGTCACCCGTTACGGTGGGGTTGGCAACCGAAAAACTCTAGCAGGTTAAGGATTTTCTCCAAGACCATATGGATATGCGAAAACTCGCTCGTCAAAATGTCCGGCAAGCGCATGATCGGTATAAAAAGTACGCTGTTGAGAAACATCGGCGAGTTACCTTTGAGGAAGGGGAATACGTGTTTTTACGTGTGCCAGAGCATTTGGAAATTCTGGGGACTGGGCCAACACCTAAATTATCTCCAAGATATTGTGGGCCTTTCAAGATACTCAAGCGAGTTGGTGATTGTGCCTACAAACTCTTGTTACCGACACACTCTCGTGTCCATCCGGTATTTCATGTAAGCTGTTTACGTAAACGATTACATGGGGATGACAATGTCATTGACCAACAAATTCTGGTCGATTTTGTTGAACCTCCTACCCCATCGCATGAACTTGAGTGGATTCTTGACTATCATGATTTACGTACACGTCATCATGTACGTCGAAAAGCTTTAATAAAGTGGAAAGATCGACCTGAAGAAGGTGCCACTTGGGAAAACATTAGTGCTCTTAAGAAGAAGTTTCCCACTTTTGTTTTCGAGGACGAAAACACTTCTCCGAGGGGGAGTAATGTCAGGCCAAGGGCTAGAGGGCAAGGCCGACCTAGGGGAGTCAAGGACTTAGGTCAAGGGTCGGACTGAAGGTGCGGATAGGGGATCCATTTAGGGCAAAGGGCCATGAGCCTCTATAAAAGGTTGGCTGGGAGGAGGATCCAGGATTCAGTCTCCTCTGGGTTTTACAAATCTGCACAAGGGAACTGTCTAAAATGATTTCACCTACAGAAATAAATTGCTCATTGATATCCTTGACACCAGCAAGCAAAGTGTCCATATCATCTTCCTCATGCATAATCTTTGACTCCACCTCTTTATGCAGCAACACAATTTTTGCCTCATTGCGGCTTGCATAAAGACCATCCAGAATATCCCAAGCTTGTTTTGTAGATTTCACGAATGTGAGGAGTAATGGTGTGCTTCAGAGACAATGCAATCAACGCATGAGCCTGTGTATCCTTTACATCCCAACGAGCTTGTTCTGCTGTAGGCAAAACAACTCTAACAATAGCAATCCTTGCAACAAGACCTGCAACATCCTCAACATCGCCTACATCCTCAGAACGAGGACGTACATCAATGCCCTTCACAATATTCTAGACGTCCTTTGACACAAGAACATGTTGCATCATGTCAGCCCACAGTGGATAATTGTCCCCATCCAATCTATCCGCAATAGCAAACATCTTGAACACATCTGTGTTGTTGTCAGCCATGGAAAATGCATGCACCCGATGTGAAAACTGCCCGAAATGAGGAGAAACTGAGTGGGACTAGCACGTGCTATATAGCACAACCCACAGTAGAATGTATGGGATCTGTTATGCAGTAATTGGCGCTGATAGAAATTTTACACAAAATTTGCATGTGCAAACCTGGCGATAGTGGAAACGGAGGTCGAAATGAGCCCGAATCAGAAATCTGAGCAGACTAAGCTCTACGAATTTACCCAAATGTTTTGTCGACCTGCAAACGCTTGCCAAAGCTCACTAAAATTGGAGAAAATGACCACGCGTATGTTGGAGTAGCTGGCAACTAAGCCCGAGAGGACGCGACCTGCTCTGATACCAATTGTTGGAATTAGGGTTGCAGGAAAACACACAGCTTGGAGAAGACAAAGGAAGCTCAAGGCACACAATAGAGAGTGTATTACTTAGTGTGAAATTGAAAGATAGATAGCCCGAGAATAAATGGGCGTGGCATATATACAATGCACGGGGGAAAAAACCTCCTAAAGAGGGAAAAAATGCCCCGACGGTCCTAAGTGTGTTCACACACATCACTACCACATGTATGATAACACATGCCAAAATTTTGCATATGAAATAGCCTTTGAATACACAATTAAATTTGCAAAATCCTATCGACACTTGTCATACAAAGTGAGCTTATACTGCCCACAACATAAAATGCCAGATGCAACAATTTCATCACCAAAAGTGAGATCATGTACTGTACATCTGTCATCTACAAATTTCACTACAAGACCAAGTCTAGCAAGTGCAGATACAAACAAAAGATTCTTCTTAATCCGAGGTACATAAAGTGCATCAACAAGTGTGAAAGAACTACCACTTGCAGAACCAGATAAGAGGCATTGTTGGCACAAGTTACTGAATTTCCATGAGGGATAGACCCAAGAGAGGTGAATAAATCATTATGTGAGGTAATGTGCTTTGTAGCACCACTGTCAAAATACCACACATGTGAATCTGCAGCAACTGACATGCATGCATCATGGACAATAGGATTAGGGCCTTCTTGTCCAACCTCTTGGTTACATTTGCTTTTTAGCAAACCCCCTCCCCCCCCATCTTTGGATAAGCACTCCCCACTCTATCCCATCCATTTTTGGTGAAGCTCCACCCCTCTCTACCTCACCACCATCTATCCTATCCTATTTCGATGGAGCTCCCCCATCCCTATTAAGAAACTTCCCGAAGATAGAGGAAGGAAGAGGCATAAATTTTGGCTTCCACTCATAAACCCACATGCCTATAAACTTACAATTTTTGGTAAGCTCCCTTCACACACCTTGGTCAATAACCTTTGTACTAACTTTGTTCATAATCTCACCACCTGTCCCCTCTCTATTGATGAAAAGAAATGCTTAGGCCTAGGGATTAAATACATTCTCCCTCCCCCAAACCCCCCTCCCAAACTCATTGTCAAAGCCCATGACTCTTTAGCAAGGAGACTACAACTCAAAATTTTTTTTCAATCATCTACATCCAACCCACCCTCCCCTTACAAAACCCCTAACCCCTCTTGGATGCCCCCCTCTTTAGATCCTACACTAGAGGGCATCACATCCCTTAACCCCCTCAATCTTAAAGATACACTTTCACACTACAAAGCCTCCCGCTCAAAATTTCCCAAATTCGTCAATTATGCCCTAAAAACCCTTTCAATAGACCACACAATAGTCATTTACTGGCAGATAAAAACCTAGGCCTTACCATGCTATCACGGGAATGGTATGAACAAGAGGCCCTTAGGCAACTCAATGATTCCTCTACATACCAACCCATAACCCCACCACCACAAAATTACCTCGCCTCCTTACTCCACTCCATCACCATCACCATCAAATATACTCTCCTCACCCTTGACAAAGCCACCTTTATCCTCACACCATTCTATAAACCCTTCAAACCCTGCATATCCAATTCCTCCCTAAGATACACAAACCCATACTTGTGGCCCGTCCTATTTGCTCATACCATGGTTATTTGTTTGAAAATTCTTCCAAATGGCTACACCTCCAACTTTACCCTATCCTCCTCTCACAAAAACAACACCTTAAAGACTCGTTATCCCTCATCACCGATCTCCACTCTAAACCCTTCCCTCCCCATTGTCTCCTATTTACCTTCAATGTGACGTCCCTCTACCCTAGAATCCTTAAGACTGAGGGACTCATAGCCCTCAAGAACACTATCACTAACTTCTTTGATACCCCAAAAATAGAGTTCATTATCTCACTTGCCACCCTTATTCTATCACACCATTATCTTTGCTTCAAGGATAAAGTGTGGAAGCAAATTAAAGGCACCACAATGGGATCTAATTTTGCATTGGTTTATGCTTGCTTATTTCTCTGCCATTAAAAAAACCACTCCCTCCTTATCCATAGCCCGAACCTAGTTTATTACAAAAGATTCATAGATAATGTTTTTGGGGTCTGGACGGACACTCGAAACTCACTCACCAACGCTCTTGCATCTTAAGTCTTCCCTTTGCAAGAACATATAGTGATCTCACACATCATATCCACTTTTGAAACTACCATCCTAGATGTTCATTTCTACAAGGGACATACTTTCAACCATTATGGTATTCTTGATTCCAATTGTTACCAAAAGCCTCTCAACTCCTACCAATATATCCCTTGGATCTCTTGGTACCCTCTCCACAAAAAAATAGCCCTTATCAAAACGAAAATTAGATGCTATATTATCAGGAAAGCAATCCCTTAGGATTCTCTCGTTTGAGAAACCTCTTCTTCCAAAGGCTCCTTCACAGAGGCTATCCAAGAAAATTTGTCCTTAAGGTATTTGGATTGATCACTTATAAGGAACGGACCACTCTCTTAACCAAAACCCCGTCTTCCAAAAATCCTCCCCCAAACATCCTTGAACTCCCTTTTACACCAGAAACCCAGAGATTAAATCCTACCTAACAATTGGCAAACCTCTCCATCTTTCTTGCAACCTCTCCCCCACCCTTTCTCATCTTGACAAACCCATCTTATGTTGGACCAATGGCCGCAACTTAGGCACTCTTTAACTAAATCCAAAAACAAAAATTGAACTTAATTTTACAAGCCTACTCTTTGTGATTACCCTACCCTAACTCCTACCTCTTGTTTTGCAAGTGGAATCTCTCCTCCCCCCAAAGTTCTCTGGTGGAAAAATCCCTCCTAACCACACACCCCCTTCTTTTTGGATTGTACGTTCCAAATTTTGTCTCTTTAAATTGTACTCCTTGAACACCATTTTTGAATCAACCTATTCTCCCTTGCTCCTAAGGTTCTCTAAACAAACCCCCCCCCCCCCCCCCCCCCCCCCCCCACCCCCCCAATGAATGTACACCATGATCTCCTCATGGAATCTCTACCCAATCTTGGATGAGGGAGTCTCTACCCAATCTTGGATTAAAAACTCTTTTGGAATCAAACACCTCTTTTTAATTAACACCACACTTCGTGTTATTCTTGACCCCCTCCCTGCCCTCTCTCCCCTCCTCTTTTTTGCTAATCAAACTCCCCTAATTATGACTCCTCCGATACACCTTTTTTGGATACGACTCCCCTATTTCACCAAACAATATTTTAGGCCCTAACACTTTTTGTGCAAAAAGATTCCCTCTCTCTCACTTCAACCACCCCTCGGTAAGAAGTCTATGAAGAATTTTTTACTCTCTTTTGGAATCAAACACCTCTTTTTAATTAACACCACACTTCGTGTTATTCTTGACCCCCTCCCTGCCCTCTCTCCCCTCCTCTTTTTTGCTAATCAAACTCCCCTAATTATGACTCCTCCGATACACCTTTTTTGGATACGACTCCCCTATTTCACCAAACAATATTTTAGGCCCTAACACTTTTTGTGCAAAAAGATTCCCTCTCTCTCACTTCAACCACCCCTCGGTAAGAAGTCTATGAAGAATTTTTTACTCTCTTCTTACCTATGTTGTTACCCCTTAATCTTTACCATTGGTAGACTCTACACCACCCTCTTTCTTTAGTTAGGTACGTAACTCCCTAACTAAACCCCTTCAAGTACACCCCCTTTAATTAAAACCCTCCCTCGCCCCCCCCCCCCCCCCCCCCCCTAATAAGAACATCCCCTCCCCTCTAGCCCATTCTTAATCTCCCTACTACTATCAGTGATGAGCTCCTCAAGGAGCAAAACGCGTTGGTACATCTCATAGCCCACCCCACCTTCCCTCCTTGTGCTCTAGAGCAAAGTGCTTCGCATGCTTAAATGTTGTTATTTCATCAACGTCACAGTCTCCTTTCACAGAAGACTCACAATATCTGCATTTGTAGTGGAACCAGCCTTTTTCTTCTTAGCCTCTTTGTCCTTCAACTTAGGACACTGCTTGATCAAGTGATCATTAGCTTTACAATAATGACAACTCCTTTTGCCCTTATCACCATAATTTCCAGACAAATTGCTGCTAGCAGAATCATTAGGAACGCGTGATTTTCCCTCTCGTAGAAGAACGCTAAGAATTGGCTGCATTGCTGTTACCACCTTTTCTTTGAGCAACAATAAAAGCCTGTTCAATCGCACACTGTCTAGTCCTGTTTTTCTAGAAAATGACTCTTTCAACAACAATGTGCACAATGCATCAAACTTAACAACTTCAGGATTTTCTTGGATCATAAGTCTCCAAGTACTAGCAAAAGTCTGGTAAGAATCTGGCAAGGCATCAAGAACAATTTGCACAAGGGAACTGTCTGAAATGACTTCACCTGTAGAAATAAGTTGCTCATTGATATCCTTGATACCAGCAAGGAAAGTGTCCATATCATCTTCCTCATGCATAATCTTCGACTCCAACTCTTTACGCACAGCAATGCAACTTTTGCATCATTGCGACTTTCATAAAGACCGGCCAAAATATCCCAAGCCTATTTTGTAGATTTCGCTGAACGAATGTGAGGAGTAATAGTGTGCTTCACAGACAACGCAATCAATGCATGAGCCTGCGCATCTTTTATATCTCAACGAGCTTGTTCAGTTGTAGGCAAAAAAACTCTAACATCAGCAATCCTTGTAGCAAGACCTGCAACATCCTCAAAATCGCCCAAATCCTCAGAACCAGGACGTACATCAATTCTCTGCACAATGTTCCAAACGCCCTTTGATACAAGAATATGTTGCATCATATCAGCCCACATAGGGTAATTGTCCCCATCCAATCTGTCAGCAACAAACGTCTTGAACACATTTGTGTTGTTGTCAGCCATGGTATATGTTGCACTTGATGTGAAAACTGCTTGAAAAGAGGAGAAGGAATGCGGGAAAAGCACGTGCTATATAGCACAAACCATAGAAGACCGTAAGGAACATATTATGCAAAAAACGGCACTGACAAAAATTTTACACAAAATGATAAAATAGCATGCGTGGTTCTGCCTGTAGTGGAAACGGAGGCCGAAATGAGCCCGAATAAAAAATATGAGTAGATTGAGCTCTTTGAGCTCACCCTGAATATTTGTCGACCTGCAAACACTTACCAAATCTTGCAAAAATTGGAGAAAGTGAGCAGGTATATGCTAGAGCTGTTGGCAACCAAGCCCGAGAGGATGCAACCTACTATGATACCAACTGTTGGAATTAGGGTTGCAGGAAAACACACGCAGCTTGAAGAAGACAAGGAAGCTCAAGGCGCACACAATAGAGAGTGTATTACTTAGTGTTCAATGGAAAGATAGATAGCCCTAGAATGATGGGCATATATACAATGCACAAGGGAAAAAACCTCCTAGTGAGGGAAAAAATGCCCCAACAGTCTTAAATGTGTTCACACACATCACTGCCACATGTATATGGTAACTGTCATCCAATTTAATATCTAACCAACTCAAATGATTTTCTCATATTAAATTGATCATTTAATGTGGGATAATAAACAGGAACAAGGGTTAGAATATAGACATGTGCTTATGGATCTATCTCAACACGGGGCCCATGGTAAAAGGGTCCAAATGAGAGATGGTCTATCAAAGATCAATGCTACCTACTAATGGAGCTTAAAGACCGTAGGGTTAGATTCATTAAGGACCTCCAAAAGTTAGTGTTCAAAAGTCCTTTGACCTTAGGCAAAGCTAGGGCTGACCTTGAGGTGGGAATCCTACCCAAGCATGAGGTGCTTGTTGGCTTGCTAAGTTTTAGTGGGAACTTTATCCAAAAGCTTGAGGTGTTTCTCACATTCTTAAATGATTAAATTTCTTGAAGTATTCAATTCAAAGATAACTCTCAAGAGACATGAACATGCCATGCTTGATTGAATAAGTTCTTAAAGTATTCCATTGAACCAAGTGACTTAATAAGCATAAAAGATATATGTTCAAATGATCCTCCACATGTGACCCTCATGATGTGTTTGAATGCTATTGGATAGGTTTTAAAGGAGTCCAATGAGAATTTAGATACATAAAAATAAATAATTAAGTTCTTTCTCTCAAAGAGAAAAAAGAAGACACATGTCCAAAGAAAATAATAAAATAATACACGAAAGATAGAGATAGAGAGAGAGAGAGAGAGAGGGAGAGAGGTGTGGACCAAGCACAAGAGGGGAGGTATACTCTCCCACATACACACATACACACATTCTCTCATTGTGCGGAGTGCAAAATGTAAGAGCTCCATCTCCTTCTCCAAGTTTGTTGAGAAGTGAAGAGCCTACACCAACACTCTTGGCTATGGAATGCAAATCCAACCAAGAGCCATGCTTCAATGCTTAAGCTTTCCATCTTCTTCATCTTCATTACTATGCTATTATGCTATGCTAAGCAAGAATAGTGATGATTTCTTTCTCCTATGGAATGTTTCTTCTTCCTCTTCCCTACCCTCATTCCTCGCTAGCTCTCTCCACCTTCGAAGGTATTTGAGGCCTTGGGACTGAGGCTTGGGATAGTTAATGATTTTTGCAAAGTTTATGTTAAGCTCGTGATGCATGAAGCTTTCCATCTTCATAGCATCAGCAAGGTCACAAGATTGTATCGTAACAAAGTCTCTCTTGATGGGAGAATATATAATACAAACTCCTTTTGTAGGGGGGACTGGCTCCAAGTAAATCCGCTCCTCATCTATTGTCATGTTATCTAATACTCTCTCTCTTGCAAAAGTATTGTTCATGCCAAGTTAATCACATACTATGTTTATGTTGCTACCATCAATTAAGTTCACCCTTCATATTCTCAAAGTAATCTCACAAAAATGCTCACTCTAATTCTCTTGATTCCACTATTCTCAAAGTTCATAGGCCATTTTCATTACATTGGTACCAGAGCATTGGTACCAGAGCATTTGGTTTCTCTTTTCTTGCTTAAGAAAAGAGGTCCTTAAGTATCCTATTAATGGTTGATTTGTTAATTATATTAGGGTAAGTGGGACTGGGATCTATTATCGGTTTTGTTGAGCTCACTATGTGGGATATGGTGCACACCTTGTGAGCTTTAGTCTTAATAATGGAGTCTTCTTAGACTTGCCTATGGCTTTACCATTATTGAGCCATAAGAAGTGCAAAAGGCGCTATCCCTCGGCAACTTTGCTATGTTAGAGCCACTCCACTACTCTTTATAATTAACCAATTCGAGGCGTGGGTGTAGATACTTAAGTGCCTATTTTCAAAGGCTAAGAGGAGTAGCAACTAAGGTTTTGAATTGCCAAATCATACACAAAGTAAAGACATAAGTTTAATTAACATGGCTGACAATAACCAAGAGAGTGGAATGAACATTGACAACTTTGATTTTGCACATGAAGGTGCTAATGATGATGCCCCCATGTTTGTTAATTATCTTGTTACTAGGTTGCAACAAGCTATGGGAAACCCCACTTTGCAAGCCGAAGTTACTCAACAACTTCGTTCTTATGGGATTTTCTTTCCTCTCCAAGAGGAGAGAGAGCTTAGGAGGCGTCTTGATAAGACCCCCAAAAGAAGACTCTCTCCTATACGAGAGGAGGAATCCAAAGAACAAGAAAGTAATGAATCCCTAAGTTCCTTCGAAGATGTGGCTCCACGAAGAAGGTGGACTAAACGATCGCCAACTCCTTCCAAGAGGAAACGGTTAACCCATAGTCCTTCTCCTCGTCACTCCAAAAGGGAAGAGAGGAAACAAAGGAAGAAAAAGGGCAAGAAAGAGGTCACCCTCTTCTCCTTCTTCTTCACCTTCCTCCTCTACCGATGAAGCTATGGCTATTCTCCTAGAGAATACAAGAGGGGAGGACATTGCAAATCTTACCCTGCATGGCAAAGGTCACAAAAGCTAAAGAAGTTCAAAGAGGGACGAAAGAGTTTCTCTTTTCTCACCTATGATGGCACCTTTGGTGCTACTGACAAAGTATTGGCTTTCATCCAACAATTTGATGCGGCCATTGGAGACAAGGGCTTCACGGAGTCCTCCAAGCTACACCATGTAGCTATGCACTTCCAGAAATCGGCTCATCAATGGTGGGCTAGCCTTTGTGGCAACGGCAAAGCTCCAAAGACATGGAAAACTCTACGAGTTCCATCATGAAGCAATTCCTTGCAAACGATGCAAAGGACAAAGTGATCTCCGAATGGTGGAGTTTGAGGCTTCTCTCTAATGAGTCTATTCACAAATATGTGGACAAGTTTTGGGATTTACATCTCAAGGCTACTGTCTTTCAAAAAATAGACTTCGTCGAGCAAAAGCAACAATTCTGTGCGGGATTACCTAAAGAGATGGCCGAGTATGTCAACTCTCAACGGTCTAGTTCTATCAGCGAAGTAATCCACCATACCATGGTTGCTTCGTACATCAATTTCCAACAAGGGGCTAGACAGAATGTCAAGCCCATGGAAAATAAAGACAAAAGTGATGCAAAGGGAAAAATTAATGCCCAAAATTCTTCTCAAAGCCATTCCAACAACAACAACAACAATCGGTCCAAGGAGAAAGGAGTTTACAAAGGTAAAAATAAGCTCTCTCCCGAAGAGCTTAAAACTTTTCGCAAGGATCACAAATGTTTTAAGTGTGAAGAGCAAGGACATGGTTATTGTTCTTGCCCCAAAAGAAATGGTCGCACTGAGACTCCTAGAGCTTCCACTATCAAAGCTCCAAAAGAGGATGCTCATTGCAAAGGATCACCTCTCTCCTATGCTTGGGGAAAGGTAAGGGAGCATGATTGATGCCTTCATTTTGTTTGACCTTGGCTCTACTCACAACTTCATATCAACGGAGTTGGCCACCAAGTTGGGCATTCAAGCTTTCAAGATGGGAGATATTGTAATGGCTGACGCAGCTTTCAAGGGACAACAAGCCTACGTTACTCCCTTGATTGGGAAGTTGAGGCTTCATGTTCAAAGCTATGTCGACAAAGAAGACTTTTTCATCTCTCCTCTCCAACATGAGGATGCTATCCTAGGGGCGCCATGGTTTGATCGCATGGATGCCAACATGAAGTTCCCTGAAAGGAGAATCTACTTCACTAGAGGGGAAAGAGCATGTATATAGATGCTAATGAGTCTAGTTGTACTATACCACTTGTAAATCCACCAGCTTTTAATAAGTCGATGAAAAGCTCGATTTTGGGGTGCATGATTTTTGTCAAAGAATCCACCAATGACGCTAATGGTTTATCAAGTGAAAATGGTAGGATTAAGAAGAGTTAGACTTGTCTAACTTTCTAAAAGGATTCCAAGATGTGTTCATCGATGATATCCCTATGGAATTACCTCCAAAATGAGAGGATGATGACCCATCGAATTGAGTTCCTATCAGGAAGCTCACCGCCTAACAAGCCTCCTTATTGAGTTTCCCAAGCTCAACAAGAGGAGATTATGAGGCAAGTACAAGAATTGGTAGACAAAGGGATGGTGAGGCCTAGCTCCTCTCCCTTTTGTTCTCCAGTCATTTTAGTGCAAAAAAAAGATGGTACATACTGCATGTGTGTGGACTATCGCGCACTAAACCATATCACTATCAAAACCAGTTTTCCCGTACCTCGAGTAGAAGATCTGTTTGATAAGCTACAAGGCTCTACCTACTTCAATAGGATTGACCTTAAAAGTGGCTATCATCAAATAAGAATAATGGAGGAAGATATCGTAAAGACCGCGTTTCGTACAACGTTTGGTCTTTATGAATATCTAGTCATGCCTTTTGGCTTGAACAATGCACCTGCCACATTCAATCGTTTGATGGAGAAAATATTTAGACCCTACCGCAAGTTCACTGGAGTGTTCTTTGATGATATCATCATCTACTCCAAGTCCTTGGAGGAACACAAGCAACATGTCCAAGTGATTTTTCAAGCATTGAGGGAGAACAAGCTTTTTCTCAACCAAAAGAAAAGTGAATTTTTCCTTTAAGAGATTCAATACTTAGGTCATATTATATCTCAAGATGGTATCCGTATGGATCCATCAAAATTAGAGGTAATAAAAGCATGGCCTAATGCAAGGAATCTACATGAGCTAAGAAGCTTTATCGGTATGTGTGCATATCATAGACGTTTCATAGCAAAATTTTCTCAAATAGCAGGACCATTACATGACTTAACAAAGAAGAACGTTAAGTATTCATGGACTACTAAGGAGCAAAAATCTTTTGACAAGCTCAAAGAGAAGCTTACCTCTCAACCAGTCCTCATGCTTTCAAATCTCTCAAAGCCATTTGAGGTCCAATGTGATGCTTGTGGTGATTGCCTTGGAGCAGTCTTGCTTCAAGAAGGGCATGCCATAGCATATGAGAGCCGAAGGCTCAATACGGATGAACAGGTCTTGGGCATTTTTGAGAAAGAGCTTTCAGCTGTTCTACATGTCCTAAACACATGGAAGCACTATTTATTGGGGACTCCATTCATTTTACGAATAGACCATCAAAGTCTCAAGTACTTCATGACACAAACAAAGCTTTCCGACAAACAAATGAGGTGGGCAAATTTTCTTTCGCAATTTCATTTCCACATTGCTAACATTGCTGGTAAGCACAATCAAGTGGCTGATGCACTTTCACGATGACCAAAAGTTAATGCTATGTCTATAGCAAATCACAATGATCTATCTTCTATGATAGATGAGTATGCTATTGACCCTGAATTTAAAGACATAATGTCAGCCCTTGCTTTGGGGAAGAAAGAGGAACTATTCACCTTGCAGGATGGTTATCTTCTCCATGGAAATAGCTATGTGTTACCCACTCCCTTCGTGAGAAAGTCATGTATGAATCCCATGCTCCTCCCTATGCGGGGCATAGAGGCATTTAACCTACTCTTCGAGGAGTAGAGACGTACTTTTATTAGCCTATCATGAAAGTGGACATACAAGAGTATGTTTCAAAATGTGTGGTATGCCAAAAGACCAAGTATGATAGAGGGAAGCAACCTGGATTACTCCAGTCATTGCCAATCCCTAATTCACCATGGGAGAGTATATCTGTGGGAATACAAAAATATGGACAATAGTCGACAAGCAAGCACACTTTATCCCTGTCAAGAAGACTATTAAGGCACACCAAATGGCAACTCTCTTCATATCCTAGATTTTCAAATACCATGGATTTTCAACATCCATCGTGTCAGATAAAGATCCTAGAATGACCAGTAATTTTTGGAAAGGTCTCTTTGAAAATCCAGGTACAAGATTGAATTTCTCTTCGGCCTATCACCCACAAATAGATGTCCAAAGTGAGATAGCCAATCTTACAATTCTTGATCTACTAAAGACCTATGTTACAGAAGTAGATCAACGCTCACAATGGAGAAAGTACTTACTTCTTGTAGAGTATGCGTATAATAATACTATCCATACTTCTACGGGAAAATCACCTTTTAGAATCATAGAGGGAGGACCTAAAAGTCCCTTGCTACTTAAAGTACATGGGAAGATCTTCGCTGCTGCTAATGAGTATAGCTGTGATCTGCAAGCATCTTTTCAAAAGATTAAGAAGGCTATATCCATCTCTCAACTAAGGCAAAAAGCTGCTACTGACAAGCACAGATGGGCCTTAACGTTCAAAGAAAATTATTGGGTCTTACTTAAGTTTCCTAAGACTCGATTGAGGCAAATGACGGGCAAAAATCCTACGGGCCATCAAAAGTAATATGCTAAACTAGCAAAAAGATACTATGGTCCTTTTCAAATTTTGAAGCCAATCAATGAGGTGGATTATCAACTCAAGTTGCCTAACCATTGGCTCATACACAATTATTTTCATGTCAGCCTACTTAAGCCCTACAAAGGAGAACCTCCAAATGAACCAATTATTGAAGACCCTCCCAAAATCGAAGACCAAGAAGAGGTGCTACAACCCGAAGGTATCCTTCGGCATGAAGACAAGGTACTACGACATGGTAAGATTATCCGACAGTATCTTATTAAGTTCAAAAATTATCCTTTTGAAGATGCTAGATGGATGCAAAGAATCTAGCTTAAGGATAGTATGAACCTTGTCAACACTTACAACGCTACATTAGAGTAAGCAAATGTACATGTTTCTATTAAATGATCAATGTTTTTGTCTTATAAGACTAATTCTCTCTGTGCACAAATTTAAGTAGTATGCATACTAAGAATCATGTTTGTGATGATGAAGTCTCTCAAACACGATGTAGAATTTGTCACTCTACTTGGGAGGTTGAAATGGACTAAAGAGTAGACATGCTTGCGGCAGCTATGTCTCCCAAGCACCAAATGGATTAGTCATCCATCTTGGAATTATGTCGTAGAGTAAAAAGGATTCTCTATCCGCTAAGACAAATTGACTAATGACTATGGCTTTATCTCTTTTACCTCATAGTCAAGGACGACTATGATTTCAAGAGAGAGGTAATGTCATAAAATCTAATATCTAACCAACCCAAATGATTTTCTCATATTAAATTGATCATTTAATGTGGGATAATAAACAGGAACAAGGGTTAGAATATAGACATGTGCTTACGGATCTATCTCAACACGGGGCCAATGGTAAAGGGGTCCAAATGAGAGATGGTCTGTCAAATAGCAATGCTACTACCTAATGGAGCTTAAAAACCGTAGGGTTAACTTCATTAAGGACCTGCAAAAGTTAGTGTTCAAAAGTCCTTTGACCTTAGGCAAGCTAGGGATGACCTTGAGGTGGAAATCCTACCTAAGCCTGAGGTTCTTGTTGGCTTGCTAAGTTTTAGTTGGAACTTTACCCAAAAGCTTGAGGTGTTTCTCACATTCTTAAATGATTAAAGTTCTTGAAGTATTAAATTCAAAGATAACTCTCAAGAGACATGAACGTGCCATGCTTGATTGAATAAGTCCTTGAAGTATTCCATTCAACCAAATGACTTAATAAGCATAAAAGACACATGTTCAAATGATCCTCCACATGTGACCCTCATGATATGTTTGAATGCTATTGGATAGGTTTGAAAGGATTCCAATGAGAATTTAGCTACATAAAAATAAATAATTAAGTTCTTTCTCTCAAAGAGGAAAAAGAAGACACATGTCCAAAGGAAATAATAAAATAATACACGAAAGATAGAGATAGAGAGAGAGAGAGAGGGAGAGAGGTGTGGACCAAGCATGAGAGGGGGGTATACTCTCCCACACACACACACACACACACACATTCTCTCATTCTGTGGAGTGCAAAATGCAAGAGCTTCATCTCCTTCTCCAAGTTTGTTGAGAAGTGGAGAGCCTACACCAACACTCTTGGCTATGGAATGCAAATCCAACCAAGAGCCATGCTTCAATGCTTAAGCTTTCCATCTTCTTCATCTTCATTACTATGCTATTATGCTATGTTAAGCAAGAAGAGTGATGCTTTCTTTCTCTTATGGAATGTTTCTTCTTCCTCTTCCCTACCCTCATTCCCCGCTAGCTCTCTCCACCTTCGAAGGTGTTTGAGGCCTTGGGACTGAGGCTTGGGATAGTTGATGATTTTTGCAAATTTTATGTTAAGCTCGTGATGCATGAAGCTTTCCATCTTCATAGCATCACCAAGGTCACAAGGAACACAAAGATTGTATTGTAACAAATTCTTTCTTGATGAGAGAATTGTGATACAAACGCCTTTTGGAGGGGGGACTGGCTCAAAGTAAATCCGATCCTCATCTATTGTCATGTTATCTAATACTCTCTCTCTTGCAAAAGTATTGTTCATGCCAAGTTAATCACATACTATGTTTATGTTGCTACCATCAATTAAGTTCACCCTTCATATTCTCAAAGTAATCTCACAAAAATGCTCACTCTAATTCTCTTAATTCCACTATTCTCAAAGTTCATAGGCCATTTCCATTACAGTAACCGTGGCTCGCAATGAATGTGCCCACAATCCATGAGAGTCACACCATGATTATGTAGCTTATTTGCCATTAATACTTAATGAAAAAGGAGAGAAATTAAGTGTGTAATTATGATTAATTAGAGAATACTGATCACTAACACACAAATGCGTAACAACAATCCTAGCTAGCACACCATAGCTCTGATACCACTTGATGGAAATGGGATCATGCTATCTAGGGTGGATGGAAGACAAACATCATGCACACAAGTGAGTGTGTATAGGCTAGATTGTTACTCAAGAAAATTAGGTTCTAGGATATATTAACTTGGACTCATAAACATGATCTTGAGTAGTTTTCTAACCCATCCTCTTATCCACCATCTTTGTGTGGCTTTGCAGTGGATATAGACCAGACATTGCACAAAATAGAGCCTTTGTTGCTGTGTGCAATGGAAGCGTGGAGCAGAACTCTTGATCCCAACAAACAGTGTCCACGAGCAAGATTGGGAGAGTCTTGTAATGTGTTGTCAGTTAATTGAATCAAAGCCCATTCAACTCAGTTGCCCACCATCGAAAACCACAACACTTATTGTCGTCACGTGCTTGCCCATCTATCTTGTATCCTGGATTTTTGCAAGGCTTCTGTCCATTAGTGATTCCAGTTGTAGCATTGTCAAGCTCATTTTGTTTATTTTTTGTTAGCCATTGTTCACACATGCGACTTGGGCTTGAAAGACTCGTAATGCTATGTTTTAGCACTACTTCTAAGGGTAATTTCTCACTAGAATCTATGTATGCAACACAAACAAAGAAATGTGTGTTTTTGTATCTCTCACTAAAGTGGTGTTTCTCACAAAAAATACAGAAGAAGATCATTGTCGAAGGGAAGAATCAAAAAAAGCTAGCGACATCCATCGTCATGGCAAAGACCAAGAGGAAGAAGAAGCAATAAAAAGTGGTAGTAGAAACCAAAAATGATTGTAACAACATGTACCAAAATCAATCAACATCACTTTATGTTTGTTTGACATCAATTTGTGAAAAAACACATTTGTCTAAATATTTTGCCAATCCTTGTGAGAGGCATAAACATTTATCCTTGTGAGAGGCATAAACATTTCCCTCGAGGTAAAAATAAGCCCGAGGATAAGATCGCATCGATGTGATTATATCAACACTCTTTTGTGACCACCCTTTTTGGGTAGGGTATGAGTGTGCTCCTGAACTGTAGTCTATATTGTAGGGGAGGATTTGTGTATCCCACCTTGTGTTTGGGGGATTATCATATTCCATACTATACTTATGCTATCTACCCTTGTGTGTGTTCAAGGGAGATCTGTGTTTTAATGGAGGTTATGTATATCATATCCTTTTGTGATATGGGATGACTTTTGTTTTTAATTCCACCTATGTGTGTTTTGAGGGGAGGCTATTGTGTGAGTGCAAACAAAACCCACATGGGGAGAATGGTTGGGTGTTACATCACAAGAACACCCTCTAGCCATGTGTGACGATGCATGTGATAAGCTATGTGAATCCATGTGTTCCATGTGATGTAGAAAGTGTAGTCAACATCCTTTGCAGAAGGTAAGTATCTTGTGATGTCACCCATGTGTGTGTAGAGATACCTCTTTGGCTCTCCTTAAGAGTCCCCAGTGTACAAACATCTTATGCAAGCAATCTACTCTCTATTTTGCATCAAGACTCTCTCTCTAGTGTGATAATCTTGTGCTACTTGTATAAGTCTTGCTAATCCATGTATTAGCCATGAATGCCTCATTGGCTAATCCAGCTTAGCCCTTTCAATACCTTCATGAAATTTGTATCTCAATTCTAAGCTTTTTTAAAAAAAAACCGTTGAACTCATTTGAGAATCATTCTCCCCTTTTATTTGACCTCAGACTCTTTACATGGTTTATTTTGTTTCTCAACCATTGCTTTGTAATTTTGAAAGTGCATAAATACCTCATAACCTTCCTTTTTTCCTTCATGAAAGAGACACATACCTTCCTCGTATAGTCATCAATGAAGCTCACATAGTACCTACATCCACCCACTAATTCCAATACATGATTATCATGATGAAAGGATGCTTTTTTTTCTTTCCAAATTGACAAAATTCACAAATTTTTTGCATTTCAACGACTTTAAATGTTGGAAAACCTCTAACCATCTCCTTTGTTTGCATTGTCCTTAGTCGTTTTTGTAGATTCACTTGTGCCAGATTCTTTATTTGCAATAACTCATCACCTTGTGCAAACATGATCGCATTCACCTTAGGCACATTTACATCTAAAGTAAACAATATGTCCACTTTCTTTCCCTTCACAACCAAATTTTCGTTCTTCTTGTACTCTTCCACATAGAGACCATCAGAATTAAATCTTACCTGCAAATCCTCCTCAACCATCTATTCAACAGAAACCAAATTCTTTGTAATATTAGGTATATGCATTACACCAGCCAAGTATTTTACTTTACCATTTGTCATAGACAATGGTACATTTCTTGTATGCATAATGGGATGTACAATATCATCTCCAATATTTGCATAACCAGGACTTTACAAATTTTGCATTTTCTTGAACCACTCACCCATGACTGGTCATGAAATTTGATGCACCATAATCCACATGGCAGACATTATCACATTATTTACATTGTGCCAACATCTTTAAATCATCTACATTCTTGTAGTGTAATAATTATTTTGTTGTTTCATGTTTGGACAATCACGTTCAAAGTGACCATGTCTCCCACAATTCCAACATTCTTCCCATTATTGTCACAATGTGCATTTCCACGACCTCTAGGGCTCCCCCTATCGCGGAAATTTACTCGACCACTTGCGTCCTATGTTTGGAGATTTATATGATGTTGTGCTAGGTGGCTTCCTTTTCTTTAACCACCTCCATGACTAGTACGACGTCCTCCACCTCTTCTTCCATTGTTGAAGAGGACCTATTCAGAATTATTTTTGCCCTACATAGAGGAATCTTTTTCAAGTTCCTTCTCTTCCACAATCAACAGGGACACTAAATCTATAAATGTTGATTGTTCTCTCGAAGATGGATACATAGTTCCCCCTTGATCGGAACAAAGGGTGCCCATAGTACATTTCGAGACATTTTCAGCCATAGCCAGAAATTGTTTGAAGCACACAAAAACTTTGGACTTTGCTTTAAGTGGAAATATCCATGCATGCCTAGAGTAATCATCAATGAAAGTCACCAAGTACAAGTAATTACCCGAGGACGGAGTTTGAATGGGCCCACAAACATCACTATGCACAAGCTGCAACCTGCATGTGGCCCTAATTGAACCATCCTTTGGAAACTTCAAACGCTGCATCTTACCCAAAATACAGCCTTCACAAACATGTTTGACAGGTGCTTCAAGAGGCGGCAAAGAAGCAACCATATCATATTTTTGCAAACGCAGCAAACTGGCAAAATTCAGATGACCAAAACGTGCATGCCAAAGTTTTGCATCTGAAATAGCCCTTGAATCAGCAACTGCATTTGCAAAATTTTTTCCACACTTGTCATGCAAAGTTAGCTTGTACAGCCCACGGCACAAAAGCCCAAATGCAACAATTTCATCACCAAAACTAAGATCATAAACAATAATCTGTCATCTACAAATTTGACTACAAGTCCAAGTCTAGCAAGTGTAGATATAGACAAAAGATTCTTCTTGATCCTAGGTACAGCAAGTGCATCAACAAGTGTGAAAGAACTGCCATTTGCAGCAGTAAGCACAATCTTTCCAACTCCCTGAACCGGATAAGAGGCATTGTTGGCACAAGTGACTGAATTTCCATGAGGGATAGACTCGAGAGAGGTGAACAATTCATGATGTGAGGTAATGTGCTTTGTAGCACCACTATCGAAATACCACACATGTGAATCTGCAGCAAACTGACAAGCATGCATCATGGACAGTAAGATTGTAAGTGCACTCTGCGCTAAAAGCGCATTCTGCATCAACATCAACATCACAGTCTCCTTTCACAGAAGACTCAACAATGACTGCATTTGTAGTGGAACCAGCATTAGCAGTGGAACCACCCTGTTTCTTCTTAGCCTCTTCGGCCTTCAACTTATGACACTGCTTGATCAAGTAATCATTAGCTTTACAATAATGGCAACACATCTTCTTTTTGCCCTTATCACCAAGATTTCCATACAAAGTGCTGCTAGCAGAAGCATTGGGAACAGACGTTTTGCCACTCGTAGCATAACCATAAGAAGTGGCTACATTGTTGTTACCACCCTTTCTTTGAGAAGTAATAAAAGCCTATTCAATTGCACGCTATCTAGTCCTTTTTTTTTTTTGGAAAGTGACTCTTGCAACAGCAATGTGCATAATGTATCAAACTTGACAACTTCAAGATTTCCTTGGGTCATAAGTCTCCAAGTACTAGCAATTGGTAAGAATCTGGTAAAGCATCAAGAACAGTCTACACAAGGGAACTGTCTGAAATGACTTCACCTACAGAAATAAGTTGCTCATTGATATCCTTAACACTAGCAAGGAAAGTGTCCATATCATCTTCCTCATGCATAATCTTCGACTCCAGCTCTTTACGCAGCAAAGCAATTTTAGCCTTATTGCAACTTGCATAAAGACAAGCCAAAATATCCCAAGCCTGTCTTGCAGATTTTGCTGAATGAATGTGAGGAACAATGGTGCACTTCACAGACACGCAATCAATGCATGAGCCTGTGCATCCTTTACATCCCAACAAGATTGTTCTGTTGTAGGCAAAACAACTCTAATAGCATCAATTCTTGCAGCAAGACCTGCAACATTCTCAACATCGCCTGCATCCTCAAAACCAGGACGTACACCAATGCCCTGCACAATATTCCATACACCCTTTGACACAAGAACACGTTCCATCATGTAAGCCCACATAGGGTAATTGTCCCCATCCAATCTGTCCTCAGCAGCAAACATCTTGAACACATATGTGTTGTTGTCATCCATGGTAAATGTTGCACCTGATGTGAAAGCTGCCCGAAAACAGGAGAAACGAAGTGGGAACAACACGTGCTATATAGCACAAACCATAGAAGACTGTAAGACACCTGTTATGCAAAAAACAAAACTGACAGAAATTCTACACAAAATGACAAAATAGCTTGCACAGTACTGCCTATAGTGGAAATGGAGGCCGAAATGAGTCCGAATCAAAAATCTAAGCATATTTAGCTCTACGAGCTATCCCGAAATTTTTGTCGACCTACGAACGTTCACCAAAGTTCACAGAAATTAGAGAAAGTGAGCAGGGGTGTGCTAGAGCTGCTGGCAACCAAGCCTGGGAGGATGCAACTTACTCTGATACCAATTGTTGGAATTAGGGTTGCAAGGAAATGCACATAGCTTGGAAAAGACAAAGGAAGCTCAAGGCACACAATGGAGAGTGTATTACTTAGTGTGCAATGGAAAAGATGGATAGCCCTAGAGTGCTGGGCCTATATACAATACACGGGGGAATAAACCTCCTAAAGAGGGAAAAATTTCCCTGGCGGTCCTAGTGTGTTCACATACATCACTACCACATGTATATGGTAACAATACCCGGGTGCCCTACACTTGGACTGTCATGACATTCATAATGAATTTGGCGCAGAATTTCTGTGTCTGTCAGTACACAAACTCTCCCCTTGTGGAGTAGGTACCCATTATCTATGGAAAAATTCTTTCATCGTTGCAGTTCATCACTCAACGGAGGAGAACTGTGTATGGAGGTTACCGACACACTACCAACATTGGAGTGAGAAGGATTCCTCATTTGCACATGGCTCCACACTTTGGAGTATGCATCATCATGCTCATAATTGCCCTTTAGAGAATCCAAAAATTCATTGCGAAGTTCCATGAACAAAAGGGAATTGATCTCAGGCATACGACTAAGAGCATCAACCACCACATTATATTGTCCTTTACAATACCGGAGCTTCGCGTCATACTCCTGAAGGATCTCACCCCACCTGGCCTCTCGACCCTTCAAGCCTGTTTGTTGTGTAAACAATTTTATGATTACATGGTCAAACACAATCTCAAACTGATCTCCATACAAATAATGTCGCCATGTCTTGAAGGAAGACACTATTGCGTAGAGTTCACATTCATAAGCAGAATAATTCTGATGCGTTGATTCAAGCTTCTTGCACGGTTACTGGCATCCGTTTCCAAAACGAATGGTTTCAAAGGATCCACAATAGCTAGAATAGGAGTTGTAGTTAATGCATCCTTGAGTGTATCAAAACTATGTTGCTGAACGACCCCCCACTGGAAGGCCTTTGCTTTGCCTTTCAATTGTTCCATCATGGGAAGAGCAATATTAGCATATTTTTTAACAACCTTCAATAAAAACCTGCAAATCCCAAGAAAATTTGTAACTCTTCCAGATCTTTAGGAGAAGGCCACCTCCGAATGGCGTCCACTTTGGATTGATCCATGTGCAACCCAGTAGCTGAGATAACATGTCCAAGATAATTAATTTCCTCCTTGAGAAGATCACACTTGGATTCTTTGGCATATAATTTATTTGTTCGTAACAATTCAAACACCTGCCTCAGATGTTGCAAGTGTTCTTTCTCAGAAGCACTATATACAAGAATGTCATCAAGATAAACGATAACAAATTTGCCCAAGTACGGTCTCAAGACACTATCCATGAGTGTCATGAATGTTGTGGGCACATTGGTTAACCCAAAAGGCATAACCAAAAACTCATAATGTCCAAACCTTGTTCGGAATGCAGTTTTGGGTATATCAATAAGTTGAATACGTACTTGGTGATAGCGTGCAAGTCTATCTTTGTAAAAATACGAGCATGAGTGAGCTTGTCAAACAACTCATCCATGCGTGATAATGGGTACTTGTTCTTAACAGTGACCGTATTTAATCCACGGTAATCTATACATATGCACATACTACCATCCTTTTTCTTCACTAATAGAATAGGAGAAGCCCATGGTGAAGAACTCGGTTGGATAAACCCTCTGCTAAGATAGTCAGCAAGTTGACTTTCCACCTCAGCAGCTTCAGAATAACTCATTCTATAGGGTGGTTTACTGACCGGTTTAGTGCCTGCGACCACGTCGATGTCATGTTGCACAGATCGTGTCAGCAGTAATCCTGATGACAAATCAGTAGAAAAACATCGTGAATTTTTTTTAATAAATTTTTTAATTGACTAGCAACCTTTGCGTGTTGAGAAGTAGCTATAGCTGGAAGAGATGGGAGAGAAGCATGCGGCATTGAGGAATGTTCAATAGATTCAACATTGGAAAGAAAATAACACAAGAAAACTTCGTCTATTTCATTATTAGAAACGAGATTCATAAGCTCTGTTGTACATATTAGTGGTGAGGAAGGCACATCCTTCTCTCTTAACAACAACACATGTGCGCCATGGGATTCAAACATCATGTTGTTGTACTTGTAGCTACACTTCAGTGATGGTCCTAGGCTATGCAACCATTCCCTACCAACTACCACATCTGCCCTCTCCATATTTATAACCTGGAATCCAAGGATGTGGAATAGCCTTGTATTTCCAACGATACAGCTCTAACTTGAGTATCCCCTACTTCGGCATCATAACCATTCATCATAGCTACCTTGTAGCGGCGAGAACTCGAAGTTTGGGGCAATTTGAGTTTTTTCACTAATCCATAGTTAATGAAATTGTGAGTAGCACTGTCATCTACCAAGCAATGCACCTTGTGCCCTTGAAGAGATCCGTACATACGCACTAACTCATGTGAACCAAAGGTTTGTTGCCACATGGAACTGTGATACAACAT
This sequence comes from Adiantum capillus-veneris, assembly GCF_014529385.1. Lineage (NCBI taxonomy): Eukaryota > Viridiplantae > Streptophyta > Polypodiopsida > Polypodiales > Pteridaceae > Adiantum > Adiantum capillus-veneris. The sequence goes on from NC_140940.1 coordinate 10,349,071, forward strand.
TCATGCACCACCTCGGTGTGTGTTACCTCCACCATGGAGAAACGTGAGGAAGACTCAAGAGACAACAGTTGCACCGTGTGCACTGCTTTCTCCTTGGCGAGAGCTAGGAAAATTCTTTTTGTCATGGACGCTTCCCAAGCATTGAAAGCATAACTTCTCTTTTTTAGCCTTCTCAAATTCCTTAGGAGAGAGAGAACCACGAGACCCCTTGGGTTTTTTAGCTGCTTCAAAATTGGCTACTAGAAATTTCATTTTATTGTGCCCATTTGTGTGCGTGTATTACCATGTGTATTAGCAGGTACGTGATTATTATGTGATTTCTTTTCATCTGGATCATCATAAATGTGTGCTTTCACTATGGCCTCCTCAAGTGTTTTAGGGTCCCGAGTCATGACGTGCTTCTTAAGCTCTGGCATCAAACCACGGATAAACCCACATACTTGTTAAAGGTGTCTAGCCCTTTCAACTTGAGGATAACATCCAGATAGTGAGAGATGTATTCAAGCAATGATGGGTGTTGGCGCATGGAACACGTGTCCCAAGCCGTCCAATTTCTATCTGCCTCATTCGTAGGCAAAAATTCTTTTTGAAACATAGCCTCAAAGGCTGCCCAACTCTGTCGTATGATATTCTTCTCCTTGAGAGACATCCACCATTTGTTGGCCTTGCCTTCCAGAGTCAGACTTGTTTGCACTGCTCTAACTGCATCCAGAGTACGTTGTAAGGCGTGAATTCCATCCCACTTACTGAGAAAGATATTCACTGCATCCTTATTGCGTTCTTGGTCCTCTCCCTTAAAAGTTGGTGGCTTGGTGTTTTTCAACAACTCGTCCACCTCCTTTGTAGTGAGAGAGTGCAGAGAATCCGGAGATGGACCTTGTCCATGACCAGAAGGGCCTTGCCCCTGATCAGCAACGTGCTCATGCATGTGTGTGTAACAGGGCCCTTGGCTTGGTGCTGCATAAATTGTATCACTAAAGTGGATAATTTAGTGACATTTTCATTTAGGGATGCAAAATTTGTTTCCATTACTGAGATGCGTGCTTGAAGTGCTCAAAATTCCTGGATATCGAACAATTCATAAGCATCATCTCCTCCCATAGCATCGAGGACACCCTCCGTGAGAGTATCCGGCCGTGAGCCATCATGGGAAGGATCAGGCGTATTATGCTCAAAATCAAAGATCATGTTGATATGTGAATTCATGGCAACATTGTGCAGTGTGAGAGAGAGAAAAAAGAATACCTTGATTCTAAAAACAATCTCGTAGCCGTAGTATGCACGGCAAATGGTGACAATTAGCCGTGCTAATTACGTTGTTCGTCAAAGCTTTGCCAATCCGTAATTCCACCCGTTCAAATACACCGCTTGAACATAATTGTCTCCTTGAAAACGTCACAGTCGACTTGATCTTCCGAAGACAAGTGGGAATAGATAGTTGTTTGAAAATCTCAAAGCCGTAGTAAGTTAACCTTGACTCACCTCGGCAATTTCTGCAATAGTGGAGAATTTGCAGAAAATTGACGGCCTGTTGAAGAATTTCCCGGTCCCTTATCGACGAGGTTATGTTGCACCTTGGCAGACAACCGAGTGAAAAAGTGTTACGCTGTGTACGGGGTGTGTGTCGGGGTGGGCATGTACCCTATTGTAAATAATTTGCCTAAGGCCAAAGACCTTAGGGCACTACAAATATGAAACCAGGCAAAGTTTTGGCGATGGCGTTCTTTACAGAGCCGCCGAGAGAGAGAGAAAGGGAGAAGGCAGCGCGTGTGTTGCTCGACACGCCCGCTTCAGTGACGCGTTTTCTGCAGCCGGAGCCTTGCACTCCCATAGAGCTCCACAGCGCTGGGTTCTAAGCAGGTTGACCATCACCTCGCCTCGCCTCAAGAGGCCCTGCACACAGTTCCCTTCGTCATCCTGTCCGTCTTGCAAGAGGTGAGTTCCACAATGCCCTTGCATGCATATGCAAAAAAGACCATGCCCTCTATCCAAAAATAGAACCAGCTCTGATACCAGTGTAAAACCTAGAGGAGACTGCATCTTGGATCCTCCTCCCAGCCAACCTTTTATAGGAGGGCCCATGGCCCTTTGCCCTAAATGGATCCCTATCCACACCTTCAATCTGGCCCTTGGCCTAAGTCCTTGACTCCCCTAGGTCGAGCCCTGGCCTCTAGCCCTTGGCCTGACACGACTGTTCTTGATGCCTTACCAAATTCTTACCAGACATTTGCTAGTACTTGGGGACTTATGACCCAAGGAAATCCTGAAGTTGTCAAGTTAGATGCATTATGCACATTGTTGTTGCATGTTGTTGCAAGAGTCACTTTCTAGAAAGAATAGGACTAGACAGCGTGTAGTTGAACAGGCTTTTATTGTTGCTCAAAGAAAGGGTGGTAACAACAATGCAGCCACTTCTTATGGTTCTTCTGAGAGTGGAAAATCACATGTTCCTAATACTTCTGTTGGCAGCAATTCGTCTAGAATTCTGGTGATAAGGGCAAAAAGAAGATGCGTTGCCATTATTGGAAATCTAATGATCACTTGATCAAGCAGTGTCCTAAGTTGAAGGCCAAAGAGGCTAAGAAGAAAGAGGGCGGTTCCAGTGCAAATGATGGTTCCACTACAAATGAAACCATTGTTGAGTGTTCTCTAAAAGGAAACTGTGATGTTGATATTGATACACAATGGCCTTTTAGTCCAGAGTGCACTTACAATCCTATTGTCCATGATGCATACATGTCAGTTGTTGCAGATTCACATGTGTGGTATTTTGACAGTGGTGCTACAAAGCACATTACCTCACATCGTGAATTGTTTACCTCTCTCGAGTCTACCCCTGATGGGAATTCCGTCACTTGTGCCAACAATGCCTCTTATCTGGTTCAGGGGGTGATAGCCGGTTTTCGGAAATCAAGAATTCAAAAAAAAGAAGGTTTATCTTTCCTCTGCCCGCAGCACGACAACACCACCAGAGGGCTCGACAATTCCCCGGTCAATCGGTGAGCCACGAATTCTCTCTCTTCCCCCCCCCCCCCCCCCCCCCCCGTCACAGGCCATGCAGCCCAGCTCTGAAGGCACCTCTAGCCATGGCGCATCACTGTCCACTCATTAGCCCCGGTTTTCAAAACCACGGCCGCAAGAGCCAACCCCAATCGGAGAGGAGCATAATACCGGAAAAACGATAAAAAAACGTTGGTTTTAACATTCACCACCCCCCTTCTATGCTTGCCCATAGCAGGACGCCACCAGTTTGGCCACACCCCCCTCCACATTATCACCAAAGGACAGAGGTCTCTCTCTCTCCTGGTCGGCTCCACCAACCCACCATCTCTCTCTTACCTTGCTTCTGTGTCACCTAGCCCAATGGGCGCATAAAACAAACTACCACCTTTTTTTTCTTCCACTAGCGGGCCGCCATGCTTTTACAAAAGTCTCCCTCTCTCTTTCATTAGTCACATTAGCTCTCTCTCTCCCTCTCTCTCTTACCCCTCCTCGCTCGTCCATACTCCTGCCCGATGGACTGCCATATCACCCTCCCCTCACACACTCTCTCGCCACCTCACCAACCCCCCTCTTGTTTGACATACGGTGGGCCGACCCTTCTCTCACACACCCTCCATACTCCCTCCCCTCACACTCACTCCTTCTCTCTCTCCCTACTCTTTCTCTCTCCTTTCTTCATCCTAACTCTCTCTCTCGCTCTCTGTGAGAACGGCCCCGCGAGCGCAACCATTCTCTCTCTCTCTCTCTCTCTCTCTCTCTCTCTCTCTCTCTCTCTCTCTCTCTCTCTCTCTCTCTCTCTCTCTCTCTCTCTCTCTCTCTCTCTCTCTCTCTCTCTCTCTCTCTCTCTCTCTCTCTCTCTCTCTCTCTTTCTCCCTCGCGCTCGTTGTGTCAAGCCTGCAGGCCATGCGGGCTTGACACAACGAGCTCTATACCGCAGGCCATGCGGTATAGAGCTCTCTCTCTCTCTCTCTCTCTCTCTCTCTCTCTCTCTCTCTCTCTCTCTCTCTCTCTCTCTCTCTCTCTCTCTCTCTCTCTCTCTCTCTCTCTCTCTCTGTGTCCGAAGGCGCAGTGAAAAAACACACTCTCTCTCTCTCTCTCTCTCTCTCTCTCTCTCTCTCTCTCTCTCTCTCTCTCTCTCTCTCTCTCTCTCTCTCTCTCTCAAATACACACACATCCCCTACCTCGCCACACCCCCACACACTCCCCGTCCCTCTCACACCCCCCCCTCACGAGCTCACATGCCAATGCCCCCTCCCCCCAGCCCACGTAGAAAAATAATATATATTATATATACATATATAATAAAAATACTCCCTCTCCCTTGTTCCCACACACGCGCTCTCCCGATACATACACACACTCACACCACCCCCACATACATACGCACACATACTCACAACACCCACACCCTCACACAATTACAAATAGCACATATATGCATTTACGCACTCGAACATACGCACCCATATATATATACGAGCACACACGCTTGCGCGCACGCACATATTCAAAAAGCACACTCACGTCATACGCACCCACCAAAAATAAAAATAAAAAAACAAAGGAATTGACATCATCGACAAAGAAGAAAGACGATCAAGTCGCGCGATGCCGACACCAAAACAAGAAAAGACGTCGAAGGCACGCCCCGACCGGCCCCGAAACTGGCGAAAACGCTTTACTGACGCACCAGCGAGGCCCGTCGTATATCGGCATCTCGTCCACGATGCATCTTTGCAGTAATATCCGTAGGTTATCATTATTTTTTCGTTTCAAGCCAAGAAAACCTGTAAATAACCCCAATTGTAAATTGTCACCTCTCTCTAGGTGATGGTCACAAAGGCCCACCTAGGAGTTTTTATTTTTTAAATTCCCCTAGGACAAAGCAAGGGTCAACCATCTGGGGCCGAATTACTTGCTTTTTCTGTCCTTATTAGGGCCCTAAACCTAATCAGATTACCCTAATCTAATGCACCCTGCACCTATAAAAAGGCACTGAGAGGTCACTATTGGGGGGTCAACACTTGGTAGCATTTTGGTGGGAGGCCTTGGCAACACTTGCATCAAGAGAGAGGGGACTTAGTGTAGCATTTTGGGAATTAGCACTATGTGAAGAAGCCATGTCTACACCTTGACTCCAATGGTCGCCACACACTCACGATAGTAGAAATCTCCATGTTTGTGAGTCACCTCTAGAGAACGCACTATAGGCTCACTATCTTGAAGGGGATCGGGGAGCACCACAGACGGAGAGTGAGCGAGAGGAGGAGACACACGACACACAGATATGGGTGGGGAGACTCAAAGAGTGAGCAGCCCCCTATACACTTATGCTATGTATAAGGTATACACGTCAGTGGGCGCCCAGACTCTGGGCGACCGGGCAAGGCACAGACGCCTATACCGCAACAACCTCCCACTTAAAGGCAACTGTCCCTTTAAGCAAGAGAACCTAGTCTAAAGACTACAAAAGGCGAGAGAAAACCACTCTCAACCGATGCCCATTGGCTGGCGGTGATCGTGTGCATCCGGTTGTCCTGCTCCCGTGTAAGTCCATACACCACCAGACGTACCGCACACGTACTGCAAGTATGTACGCAATACCTGCATATCTCCCTCGTGCACTATGCCATCATTAGTCAAGAAATGATTGAAGGGGATCGGGGAGCACCACAGACGGAGAGTGAGAGAGAGATAAGGAGACACACACACGATGTGGGTGGGGAGACTGTGAAGTGGCAGCTCCCCTTATACAGTATACTCACTATAAGTATAGGGTAACAGTGGGCGGGTGCCCATGACCTGGGCGACCGGTCAAGGCACATAGGCCTTAACCCCAACAACCTCCCACTTAAAGGCCAATGTGCCTTTAAGCAAGATCTACTAGTGTACAACTAATAGAAGGTGAGATATTCTCTCAACCTATGCCCACTGAATCTCGATGAGCTAGTGCATCCGGCTCTACTGATAGACAAACATCCCGCTGCGGAAGCCACACAGAGATAGCTCCAAGCTCTACAAAGAGTCTACAAGAGCTCATGCACTCCTGCAAGTGTCGGTCCAATACCTGCAAACCTCCCCTATGCTCTATGCGTAGATCAGTCATCGAACAACTAATCAACCCTGCTGCAAATGCTCCCACTACAGCTGCTATGTCGGGCCTCGAGATCAGCATCTCGTACATGAAGACACCGAACGTTGATGCAACCTTGGCAACCTCTGTGACCTCCAACTCTAAACTCAACTCATGGCAATCCTGTCCCCTATCATAGAGACCATGGCACTCTGACTCCGAGCTCTAGAGTGACTCCTCGTGCCCACCACAGATCACATGTGTACCAAGAGTATCCATCTGTCCTGAATCTGCATCAAGCTCTGGCATAAGCATATCAAGAAATGACTCCACAATAGCCGACATCTCAGCATCCATGTGAGTCATCTCTGTCATCACCTCTGATGACTTGTCCTGCTGTGACTCACTAGAGCTGTCCCACTCTACCTATGCATCCGTAGACGCAACCTACACAACAAGGTCACTGCTCTGCACTCCATGCAAAGCATCCTGCAACCCACAAGCAAAAGAGACTCGCCTACTCTCTCGCTCTCTACCTGGCTGCATATCACAGAGACAACACCGTCTCTCCCGTGATCCACATGCAATGGGTAACTTGTACCACTCTTGGCACCTCTCGCAATCACTAGCGAACCCAAATGCATCACAAAATCTCGCTCTCGTAGCGAAATCTGACATCCACAATCTCTAAGCTGACCAATCGAGATCAAACTCACTGTCAAATCTGGTACATAGCGCACATTTCGTAACAAGTAAGATGCACCACTCGGTAATGACAGTCTCACATCTCCTGCACCTGTTATCGCATGCACCGATCCATCGGTCAAACGTACACTGCCAAGCATCCCACTAGAATAGCTACAAAACCATTCACGATGCGACGTGACATGAAACATAGCATCTGCGTCTAGCAACCACTGCGAAGGGAGTGCACTATCCACATGTATAGCATCTCGTGCATAGCTCTAGGTAAAAGTGACATCCCCTTCACTAGTATACTCCGACACTACATCTGCCTCAACTGTCAAAGCAACTGAGTCCATGGCATCACTACATACATCTCTGAGACTGCCATGTCTCCTACGATGTCGCATACGACGAAAACAGCACCGTCTAACGTGTCCAGAATGACCACAATACCAACATGTCACCTGTCGGCGTGCTCGTGAATGTACATGTCTCACACGAGTCCGTGATGACTCAGATCTATCATACATATCATGTAATCTGTGCCAAAGTGCTCTCGAAGTAGTCTCATACATAACAAGAGCATATACAGATTCCGCAAGGTGCAAAGAGAGTGTAGATAGTGCCATCTCCTCGAGATCCTACCACTGATCGTCAGACATGTTTGAAGGTCTACCTGCATCACCACTCAATGGTCGATGCAACCCTCGATGTGTCAATGCATCAAGCATACACTCTCTCCATGCTGCAAAGTCTGACCCATCAAACATGTACATTTCGGAGAGATCATAATCTGAGCGATCACCTGTCTCTACCATGAGCACAATGTAGCAAACTAGAAAGCAAAACCACCTCACCAACAACACCTGGAAACTATCTACAAATATGGCCAGAAACACAATGTAAAATCTGTGAGACACACTCCAAAATAGAGCTCCCGCAATGTCAATACAAGCCTCGCCTGCTCTAGTATCACACTGCAATCTGTGAGCTAATCACCAAGCCCACACTATGCGGTATTGATACATACACATGCACAAATCTCCCACCTGCAGAGAACACCGCACGCAAATGCTGAGTGCAATCCGCAATCTCTACCTAGATCGGATAAATGATACGCATAAAACTCCTGGGAAAATTTCGCCAGAGTTTCGACGCACAATGGCTATCAACACAAAATAACCATTGTCCTGCAAGCTCAATACAATGAGCAATCAATGCGCATCAAACTACACTCAACATACATGCATAAGCTCTGCAAAACTATGGCAAACAATGCTCGAGATCACAAGACTCTCCCACACGAGAGCAAACCACTGTCTCAAGCAAAGAAAGATACACAACTCCTCACTCTTGCGAGAGTGGATACAAAAACACAAAACTGTGTCCAAACTGACAAAACTTGTCAAAGTGAGAGTAAGCACTCGATCACAAACTATGGCGAGAATGTGGGAAAAATCCGACAGAATCTCCCCTGAAAACTGAGCAAAAAACTCAAGTACAATCTCTACCATAAACCATAACACTACTCAATGCCAATGAGTAGAAATGCCAAAATGGCTCCACATTTTCACATACAATGGCAATCTGCACTCAACGTACATCAACGGAGTGACCGCGCATAAGCAAGCGCCAAAAGATTTGCAATCCGGAAACTTGATCAATGCGAAAACAATGCTCTCAAGAGAGCTCACCGGCACTTGAAAGTGCTCGCCAAAATGCATGTATAATGGGCATCAACCATGCACCATAACCATATGCAAACTATCCACAAAGACCATGAATCCAAGCACAAAATCACTGCCAAAGTATCCTGTGAAAATCAGTGAAAGAAGCTCCACCTGTGTGCTCCAAAAAACTGCATCTCTCAAGAGACCGCCTCGGTGGTGTGTAAACGCCTCCGTACTTCGTTGCCCAATTCTACCAAAAAACCCTCAAACCACAAGCTTAACACAATCTGCAATTGCATCTTCAGCTCAGAATTTATGCACTCAATATCAAGCATCTCCTGTGCTTCCAAAAGTGCATCAAACTCGCACACAATGCGACAACAGAAAATTTGGAATTTCTATATACAGTCAGTCTGAGCTGAATATAGCAAAACGGTGAGGAATTTGCAAAAAGTTTCTTCTGCAAAGTTTTAGACCACGTCGAAACGGAGAAAAAAGAATCTGAAAATAGTGCTGCTACGCACACAATTTTAGGGCAGCACCTTCACTTCCACACTCCTTTCTGAGCTTCCACAAGAGCATACATCACTCTCAACTCAGCTCATAAGCTCCCATTGCATTCTCACAGCAAGTCTTCCAAGCTTTCTTAATCTCTCCACCGTCGAGAGCGAGCGAGCTATCGCCTCGAAGCTCTCAAAGCCGTCGTGCTCTCCGCTATCGTCGTGACTGTGCACACACGCGCTCCCTCCGCACCTACGCTCTGATACCAATTGAAGGGGATCGGGGAGCACCACAGACGGAGAGTGAGCGAGAGGAGGAGACACACGACACACAGATATGGGTGGGGAGACTCAAAGAGTGAGCAGCCCCCTATACACTTATGCTATGTATAAGGTATACACGTCAGTGGGCGCCCAGACTCTGGGCGGCCAGGCAAGGCACAGACGCCTATACCCCAACATATCTCTCTCTATCTCTCTCTGTCACCATGGTTGCCACCTCGCCAAAGATAAGGTTGTTGTAAATATTGCATTAAATCAGTTTTCCCTCACACCTTGAGGGGTTTTCATCACCTGCGTCTCTCTCTCTCTCTCTCTCTCTCTCTCTCTCTCTCTCTCTCTCTCTCTCTCTCTCTCTCTCTCTCTCTCTCTCTCTCTCTCTCTCTCTCTCTCTCACAGTGTGTAGAGTTTGTGTTATTTCAAATCACCGTTGTCCACGTCCTAGCTGCTCAAAGCTAGGTGGTGCCCCCTATTCATCTCACCGTGGCCACCTCGGCGTGCATTCAGCTCCTGGCATTTTTGAGGCCGTCGGGGTTCGTGTCGCACTTTGCGCTCGTCATTTGGTGCCCCCACGAGGAGGGCTTCTTGGAAACCTTCAGTTTACATTGCTAAAGACAACGCACATCGTCGACCATGGACGAATGGATGAAATAATTCTCCAATTGGAGAATGGAGGAGGAAGAGACTCAAGAAGCACTGACCGCCTTCATCGAGGTGCTACTGCTAGGTTGTAGTGTCATCAATATCCAAGAGGTAAGCTCCCCATCTTGCATTGCTCGTGCTAATTGCAAATCAAGAGCATCAAGCGGGAGGACTATGAAATGTCTTCACTGTTGTCAACCAAAGCATTCTATCAATGAGTGCCGACAGAGGAAGTGAAGAAAGAACAGTGAGTCTTGCTTTTGGAAACCGCAACACTCTTACGTCAATCAAATTTTGTGTAGCACCAAGTGTTTTCTCTCTAATGGTCCAAGAAGAGTTGTCAACTATATCAACCCTATAAGTCCAAGACACAAAGCCTAAAGCATTTGGTGGACGCGAGCGGGCCTACGCTCTCCCTAGGTCTAGAGAGTTCAAGTAAAGTGCAACCACCCAAACGCCGTCGTCGCATGCAGAATGGAAAGCCAATTGAGGTAGACTCTTCTCGCCAAGTCTATTTTGAACCTAATGTAGAGGATTGAGAGGACTTCAACAGAAGGTAGAGGCATGTGGTGAAGGTGCCACCTTGTCAGCACTTAAGGTATGTAACTCTAGTAATCAGTTCTCTACACCCGACATGGATAATAACAATAGGCCATAAGTCTTTCCTTTTTGTTTCTTGCAACACATGCATGTAAACATATATATTGATATGAAGATATTCTACCAGCAAAAGATTGTTTTCCTATTCGGAGCAGAAATGCTTGATGAAATCCTGAGATCTCCACGTCCCATCATCTTATCCCTTCTTGATTACTACCACTCTTTTGACGTAAGCATCTTTATTCTGTTCTAGCTTTGCAATCCATTTTTATCATGTTTTAAGTCCATCCACCCAACCCTATAAAAAGCCGCTATGAGCCGCTAATGTCATTTGTGATTTTAAATTTTTTTAAAAAAATTTTATAACTTCCTGCTCATTGAGTTACTACCATGGCAAGTGTCTCTTTCCCCACATTCAATGGCAAAAAGGGAGAAGATATCACCATCGATTTTCTGGATGACTTTGCCATCGCCTGTGTGGTTTCCAACAAGGATGATGATGCCTCACGGCTACGAATTTTTCCTCTACTGATGAAAGTACATGCCAAGTCTTGGTACAATGCTTTGGTCCAAGCTACCAAGAATTCATGGGATGTACTACATGTTGCCTTTGTGATGAGGTTTGGTGGGGGCACAACCTCAAAAAAGTTATGGCAACTGCTGACAGAATTAAAACAGGGAGGTCTGCTAGAGTATGCCACGTATGAATCCAAGTTTGTGGATTTGTGGGAGAGATGGGTTGCCTCACTGAAGGAGGTGAAGGAGCACCTAATTTCTTGAAGAAGGACTGTTTCATTGTTGGCCTATGGTCGCCGCTTAAAGAGAAGGTGAAGGGGAGGTTCCCTGCAACGTATGAGTTGGCAGTGGAAGTAGCCGGCCTTAAAGATAAGAAGCTACACATGCAAGCAAGAGTCAACGAGTCAAAGGAATCAAGCTCAGTGGGACTAGCCCCAGTGACTGCAATAGCTACTCATAGAACCCAACCACAAGAGGCATCAGAAGAGCAGCAAGACCTGTTGAGTCACATCACTACTCAGCTTGAAAGTTTGTCCGTGCATCTGGTGTAGCAAGAGCATGCACCTATTAGAAATCCAGATCAAGGGAGAGGAAAACGAAGGCAAAACCAAGAATACCACTCCTACAATTGCGTGGAAGATAGCCATGGCATGTATTACTGCCCACATCCAAGAAGGCAGAACTTCAATAAAGGAGGAAGGCAGAATCAGATTTCTCCACCAAGGGCGAGGTCACCGCCGCCCAGGCAACCAATCATACCTATTCAAATCCCACCACCAGCCGTGCAACCACAGCCAGTCTCACCAATTCAAGTCCTATAGCCACCAATGCAACCACCGCCACAATCACCACTTACACTCATCCTACGCCCACCACCAATTGGCAGCCGCACACCAAGTGTCATTGGTCTTGCAAAAGAGGTCAAGATGAAGATAACAAAAGAAGGGTCAAGCACGAAGTTCGTTCAAAGGATTGAAGCAATGGAACAAAAGGTCAAAGAATCAAAAGATGCTACACCAATGAGGGAGGTAAGTCAAGAAAATCGTGTTACAAATGTTAGTACATCTCTAACCTTGGATAAAATAGACACCAAAGCGGTCAATCGATAGCATTGGGCAGTAAGGGTAAGAAGGTGTAAAGTGTTGATCAGGCCTTGTCAGAGTAAGAGGAATGCAAAGAGCATGGAAGACACAAGAGAAGAGGAAAACCAGCCTGCTAGCAAGGCTTTGCAGAAGAAGGACAACATATGAAGCAAAGGGGAGGGCTTTGAAAACAGAAGCCTTTGCACCAGCATGGACCAAGAATAGTGTAGCAAGCTAAAGGCATCCTACATCAAGGAAGTTTCACCAGGGAACCATAATGAAGAGTTAAGTATGAATGAAGGTTTGGAGCTGGATATTATTGCAAAGGCTTGGCAGCCGAGAAAGACTTTATTGTGTAGTGTCATAGACTTAGAGATGGGTAATGCCTCTAGTCTACTGAAAGGTGTTATAAACTTGGACATGGGTAATGCCTCCAATTTATGTGAGGGTGTTCACAGTAAGTTTGATGATCAACATGTTGCCAACCTTTTAAGGATGCATCAAACCTATGGCTATGGTTAACCACTAGAACATATAGAGGTAAGATCAGCATGGAGATAAAAGTTAAGGAGCCATGGATAGACAAAAGGCTGATAGAATGCAAGAATGAAGGCCTCATCCCCAATTTGGTGCAATTTTTCACAAATAGTGCATCCTCTCTTTGGAGAGAGGTGAGTGGATTACACTTGTATTTAAGCCGCAAGATATGTGGATTACTATCATCATCAGAAAAGACAGCTGACATGTTTGAGCACACCAAAGAGGAGCATGATATGCTTGCTGGCTTTTCCAGTCGCGGCAGTAAGCAAGATCTTGAAGACAAATGGAGCTCACCACACCAACAAGGCAGTCATATATGGTGGATTCTTGGCACACTCTTGGGAATCATAATTTTCAGTTTTGCCTTTGCAGGAGTCAGGATGCTCATTTCTCCTCTCGCTAATAGTGGTTACAAATTTGGACCCATTTGGCACGCAAATTTTATTGTTCAAACATTACAAATAATGATCCTATTCTTCACTTGGGATCTAGGAGGACACTGGCATAAAGTTCTAGAAGCCACGGGCTTCCCATTTAATCAGCCCACACTATTCCAAGGAACAGGCTATCATCCGGACCTATTACACATTCATGGATATCCCAGAAATCTCACCAATGGCCAAATGGGATGGCTAGTTCAGAAGGCAACTCGATATCGGCTTCTACACATCAGCTGAAGAAGAATCAGAAGTAGAGCTAGAGGCATGAATGCCTCTAGCCAAAAGGGGAGGGCTAATGATAGTCGGTTTTTGGAAATCAAGAAAAAAAAAAGAAGGTTTATCTTTCCTTTGCTCGAAGCACGGCAACACCACTGAAGGGCTCAACAATTCCCCGATCAATCGGTGAGCCATGAATTCTCTCTCTCTCTCTCTCTCTCTCTCTCTCTCTCTCTCTCTCTCTCTCTCTCTCTCTCTCTCTCTCTCTCTCTCTCTCTCTCTCTCTCTCTCTCTCTCTCTCTCTCTCTCTCTCTCTCTCTCTCTCTCTCTCTCTCTCTCTCTCTCTCTCTCTCTCTCCCCCCCCCCCCCACCACAGCCCATGCGGCCCAGCTCTGAAGGCACCCCTAGCCATGGCGCGTCACTGTCCACTCATTAGCCCTGGTTTTCAAAACCACGGCTGCAAGAACCAACCCCAATATCACGGAGGAGCACAATACCAAAAAATCGATAAAACACGTTGTTTTTAACATTCACCACCCCCCTTCTATGCTTGCCCACAGCGGTCCGCCACCAGTTTGGCCACACCCCCCCTCCATTATCACCAGAGGACAGAGGTCTCTCTCTCTCTCTCCTGCTTGGCTCCGCCAACCCACCATCTCTTTCTTACCTTGCTTCTATGTCACCTAGCCCAGTGGGCGCATAAAACAGACTGCCACCTTTTTTTTCTTTCACTGGCGGGCCGCCATGCTTTTACAAAAGTCTCCCTCTCTCTCTTTCATTATTCACATTATATATCTCTCTCTCCCTCTCTTTCTTACCCCTCCTTGCTCGTCCATACTCTTGCCCGATAGACCGCCATATCACCCTCCCCTCACACACTCTCTTGCCACCTCACCAACCCCCCCTCTTGCTTGACATACGACGGGCCAACCCTTCTCTCACACACCCTCCATACTCCTTCCCCTTCACACTACTCCCCCACCTCACACTTACTCCTTCTCTCTCTCTCTCTCCCTCCTTCGTCCTAACTCTCTATCTCGCTCTCTGTGAGAATGGCCCCGTGGGCGCAATCATTCTCTCTCTCTCTCTCTCTCTCTCTCTCTCTCTCTCTCTCTCTCTCTCTCTCTCTCTCTCTCTCTCTCTCTCTCTCTCTCTCTCTCTCTCTCTCTCTCTCTCATAAAACACACTCATACCACCCCATTCTCCACCCTCATCCCCCCTTCCCTGGCCCACTACTCCCTTACCCCATCCTCGTCTCTGTCGACCACACGCAACCGAGCCCGCTCTCTCTCTCTTTCTCCCTCGCGCTCGCTGTGTCAAGCCCGCAAGCCATGCGGCACAGAGCTCTCTCTCTCTCTCTCTCTCTCTCTCTCTCTCTCTCTCTCTCTCTCTCTCTCTCTCTCTCTCTCTCTCTCTCTCTCTATTCACACCCACATACACACACACCCCACACTACTCCCCCCATACCCCTCATCCCCTCAGCCATAAGGCTGCCATCTCTCTCTCTCTCTCTCTCTCTCTCTCTCTCTCTCTCTCTCTCTCTCTCTCTCTCTCTCTCTCTCTCTCTCTCTCTCTCTCTCGGAGTACAGAGTTTGTGTTATTTAAAATCACCGTTGTCTGCATCCTGGCAGATCAAAGCTAGGTGGTGCCTCCTGTTCATCTCACCGTGGCCAACTCGGTGTGCATTCGGCTCCTGGCATTTTTGAGGTCGTCGGGGTTCGTGTCACGCTTTGCGCTCATCAGGGATTGGAAAGATTGTGCTTACTGCTGCAAATGGAAATTCTTTCACACTTGTTGATGCACTTTATGTACCTAGGATCAAGAAGAATCCTTTGTCTGTATTTGCACTTGCTAGACTTAAAATTGTAGTCAAATTTGTGGACGACAGATGTACAGCTCATGATCTCAGTTTTGGTGAGATGAAATTGTTACATCTGGCCTTTTGTGCCGTGGGGTATATAAGCTCACTGTGTGACAAGTGTGGAAAAAAATTTGCAAATGCAATTGCAGATTCAAGGGTTGTGTCAGATGCAAAACTATGGCATGCATATTTTGAGCATCTGAATTTTGCAAGTTTGCTGCGTTTGCAGCAATCTGATATGGTTGCTTCTTTGTCCCCTCTTGGCGCACATGTCAAACATGTTTGTGAAGGCTGTATTTTGGGTAAAATGCAGAGTGCTAAGTTTCCAAAGGATGGGTCAGTTCGTGCTACATGCAAATTGCAACTTGTTTATAGTATGTTTGTGGGCTTATGCAAACTCTGTCCTTGAGAAATTACTTGTACTTTGTGATTTTCATTGATGAGTACTCCAGGCATGCATGGGTATATCCATTGAAAAAGCCTAATAGGAATTTACATTTGAACTTCCACCACTGAAAAGAAGCAACAAAGTGTCATAAATGTCCTGTGAGCTTACATTACTGTCTCTAGTACATGATAGCAAGGGCTGAACAGAACCTTCCACAAACACAACATCTCGTGAGACCAAGATACGCTTTGTTTGCAGATGATACAACCTATAACCTTTGCTTTCAGCACTATAACCAACGAAAATACATTTGACAACCTTATCATCCAATTTTTTGCGTTGTGTTTGTGGCACCATAGCATATGCCCAACAACCAAAAACACACATGCACTCAATAGAAGGCTTTCTATCATGCTATGCTTTATATGGAGTAATAGGCTAAAAAGATTTTGTAGGACACCTGTTAAGTACAGTGGCACACAAGATGGCCTCAAGACAAAACGAATGTGGCAAAGCTTGACTTTAAACCATACATTGTGCCATTTCCATAAGTGACCTGTTTTTCCTCTCAGCAACACCATTTTGCCGAGGCATATAAGGCACTGTACATTGGTGTTTTATCCTACAACTAGCCAGAAATGTATTAAATTCATGAGACATATGCTCCCCCCCTCGATCGGAAGGAGGGTGCCCATAGTACATTTTGAGACATTTTTAGCCATAGCCAATAATTGTTTGAGGCACATAAATACTTTGGACTTTCTTTTAAGCGGATATATCCATGAATGCCTAGAGTAATCATCAATAAAATTCAAGAAGTAAAGGTAATTTCCCAAGGACGGAGTTTGCATGGATCCACAAACATCACTATGCACAAGTTGCAACCTGCATGTGGCCCTAACTGAACCATCCTGTCAAAACTTAGAATGTTGCTCTTACCCAAAATATAGCCTTCACAGATATGTTTGACAGGTGCTTCAAGAGGCGACAAAGAAGCAACCATATCAGATTTTTGCAAAGGCATCAAACTGGCAAAATTCAGATGACCAGAACGTGCATGCTATTGGAATTAGGATTGCAAGAAAACACAGAGCTTGGAGAAGACAAAGGAAGCTCAAGGCACACAACAGAGAGTGTATTACTTAGTGTGAAATGGAAGATAGATATACTTAGAATGAATGGATATATATACAATGCATGGGGGGAAAAACCTCCTAAAGAGGGAAAAAATGCCTCAGCGGTCCTAAGTGTATTCACACACATCACTACCACATGTATATGGTAACAAATCTCCCCTGCAGTGATGCGGTCAACAAGAGTTGGCACGTGAGTAAAGGGAAGTGCCATGTCCTAAGGACATGATCAGTCCACAAAGGGGAGTAAGCCTAAAGCTTTGTGGAAAGCTTCAAACTTCTCACGAGACAATGCCTCTGTGAAAAGATCTGCAAGGTTGCCATGCGTTGGCACATATGCCAAGTTGATCTCTCCTGCTGAGATCCTCTCTCTGACATAGTGGTAATGCACCTCAATGTGCTTTGTGCGAGCATGAAAAATTGGGTTCCTCGCAACTGCCAATGTGCTCTGACTGTCAGTGTAGATAGTGTTGACAGTGTCCTATCCAACACCCAAATCATCCATATGGCGTCTGAGCCATACACACTCGACCGTAGTTGTGAAGACTGCTCTGTACTCAACCTCACAACTAGAAGTGGCCACAGTAGGTTTCTTCTTACTCAACCATGATATACATGAACTGCCAAGCATGAAACAAAAACCACTTGTAGACACTCGCGTGTCAAAACAACCAGCCCGAATCTGAGTCCGAAAAAAGCATGTAAGTTTGGCGGCAATGATCCCCCCTTGGGATAAAACAAGCCAAGATGTAAAGTGCCACTCAAGTAGCAAAAAATCCTCTTGACAGCCTGTCAATGCTTAGACCCCCGGGCTATGCATAAATATGCTGACCTGTGAGATTGCAAATTGAATACCCGGCCTCGTGTTATACACATGAATGAGGCAACCAACAACAGTTTGGTAAAGAGTGACATCAACGGGATCACCAGCATCATGTAGACTCAACTTCAAACTTGTTTTCATGGGAGTGGCAATATATTTGCAATCCTCAAGTCCAAACTTACATAGCAATGTCTCTATGTAACTTTTCTTACACAAGGCAATACCACCATCACACTGCTTAAATTGTATGCCCAAGTAAGGATGTCTTGAAATAAGCATTCAAATCAACCTTAAATTCAGCAATATGTGCCTCATTGGGACCTGTGATCAGCAAATCATCCACATAAAAAACAACAATAAGAAGTACATCGCCCTCACGCTTGACATACAATGTGCTTTTTGTTGGAATGTTATGAAAGCCTCGTTTGACCAAATGAGTGTCAGCTTTCTCGTACCAAGCACGAGGAGATTGCTTCAACCCATGCAAAGCCTTCTTATATCTGCACACTTTGTCCTCTTGTCCTTGCTTGACAAAACCGTGAGGCTACGTTACATAAACTTCCTCAAATATGTCACCAATCAAGAAAGCAGTAACAACGTCTGATTGATGTACATCCCAACCAAAATGAGCCTCCAATGCACATAGAAAACAAACAATAGTCATACGACAAATGGGAGAAAAAGTTTCTTTATACTCTATGCCTTTTTGCTGCGCATAGCCTTTTGCAACAAGTCGAGCCTTATGGTGATCAACCTCACCATGCGGCTTGCATTTCAACTTGTAAACCCACTTTGTACTAATGGCCTTTTTTCCAGGAGGCAAATCACATAACGTACATCTGTCATTTTCTATAAGTGCAAGCCTTAAAGATCTCCATTCCAAGCTCGGGAGCCCCCTCTTCTCCATCCCCAATTTCTTACTAAAAAAGTGTGTGTGTGTGTGTGTGTGTGTGTGTGTGTGAAAGAGAGATTTTTGTGTGTATGTCTACACACTATGAAGGCTGGCATAACATAGTTTTTCTTTGGAGCATCTCACGTGCAAGGCCATAAGCCTTGTTGGCTTAGCACACTTGTGTTAGGATGTTGACCCAGAGGTTGTGTGCTCAAAGGATGTGGCTCTATTTTGAGCAATGTGGGTGGACGCCAAACTTCATTGCATTCGATTTGTGAGCTCCAGAGTGGGTCCGTTGATTGTGGGTCACGCGACGGGCTCAAACCCCTTTGGCACAGCACCCGGACGTGAGCCCAGTTATCAAACAGATTTTTGGGGTGATCCCACAACCCCAATGCTCCATACCTTAAAGACCACTAAGCTCCTTTCTTAGGGACGCTTTCCACAATAGCAGCGGTAGTCAATCTATCCTAAGGGCCTACACCCACAAGCTCTACAGCAATCACCCAAGCAAGGAAATCTTTCTCAAATCTATCAAGAGTTTCATAGAGCCATTCAAAGCTTCACAAGGCCTCAATTTTCTTTTGGACTTCAAGGCTTCACCAAGCAATTAAAGAAGGAGAATATCTCTCTCGAGCTTCAAAGAAAAACCTTTTCACCCTTGTAATTCAAAGATAAAATTGTTGCAACCAATGTACAATCAGCAATGTATGTTTTACACCTATCATGCTTCGGGATAATTTTGTATGTGCTTGTATGGAGTCAAGGCACTGACCGTCTCCAAGTGCCATGGGGGAATTTGGGAATTTCACTTCAAGGGGAGGGAAAATCGTTAACAGCAACATTCGCATCCACATTAGTTTTTGCATCAGTGGTTTTTTGCGTTGCAGTTGTTTTTTCAATAAAGCTCAAGACAAAGCTACGGCGACATCGACATCATTGGCAGCAACAAGGTGTGGCTAGAAGATAAAGACCATGAAGCATTTGAATACAAAGCATTTAAGAAGATGAAGGTGCTCTTGGATTAGAGCGAAGCAGACATTTTTCAGGATTTGCTCTTGGATTAGAGCGTTCTTTTTGCTCCTGGATTGGAGTGTTATGTTGTTTGTCTCTTAGATTGATTCATTTTGTCTGTGTTCCTAGATTGGAGTGTTGTCTTTCTTCATCAAGTTGTAGCCCAAATCCCAAGGGAATGATTTTTTGTCATCCTTTGTGGATTTTTCATCCTTTGTGGATATGTATTGGCATCCTATGTGGATATTGTGTCATCCTTAGTGGATAAAGAATGTATTGTCCTAGTCCAAACCTCAAGGGGAGGATTGTAAGGTGTGAGCTTTGTCTTAGAGTCACTAAAGTATGAGTCAAGGAGAGAAAAGGTGGAATTATCCCACATGTAGTGATCCAAGGTTGTAGAACTACTTAAAGATCATTTCATGAATAAACAAATCCATTCCATGTTTGCATTACATCTCTCTTGTTTATGGTGAGCTTGTCATGGGTTAGCAAAATACTCAAGATCGTGTTTATGAGTCCAAGTTAATCTATCTTGGACTTCTTATTTGGAGTTAGTGAAGAAGAAGAAAGTTGTCTCTATTTGTGTGTGTGTGTGTGTGTGCGCGCGCACGCGCGCACTTGGAAGTGCTCAAGCTCTCTCCTCCACATTTTAACATGGGCAACACATAAAATATGAGTGGAGAAAATAATAAGGTGGCCGCATATTACCTTTGATGGTTGATGACATCTCTTTTGGAACCAAGAAAAACCTATAGGAAACTTGCTCCATCTTTGATAACATACTGAGGTGGAAAGCTTCTTTTGAAATGCTCATCCTCCATGCAACGTTTCTTAACAATAGGATGCACCGGGAAGTGGTAAAGGTCATCCCACGATCTGATCGTATGACCTTTGTGGCCTCCACACACTCTTCTAACAACCTTGTCCAAGACATTTGACGGATTGAAAATACGGCCAAAAAAGGGCATCCACACTTCTTAGAGGTGCGTAACCTTCGATGGTTATGACCCAATCTTCAAGCATTGGCCCATCGATAACACAAACAGTGAACTAAAAGTTTGGAGGCACATTGTTTGCTTAACCAATCTAGCTTTGTGTTTAATTACAATAATGTCCATAACTTTTTGAAAATCATCCTTCACCACAGAGTGTTCCTCAATACAACCTTTGAGCTTGTCAATGCTCTCTCACCTATCTTGTAAACCCAGACACGATGATGTCACAAAAAGGGAGCCTCCAACATTCTTGTGAACCTCATCCACATCCTAAACGATAGCACAACCACACATATCCAGCCATTTCTTCACATATGCAAGTGAGATTCCATGCTTCCTAATGTTAGTGCATTATGTAGATGCAATGGCTGCAACGGTTGCTTGCAAACCAAGATGTGCACTTGAATGGCATGACACAACGGTGCTCTCCCAATCTTCCACACAAGCAAGCCGCTTACCGTTGCTAAGTGCAAGACATATGGAGCCGTCCACTTCCATTACAATGTGAAGGGATTCTTTGATTCTTGTCCATTTCTTCAAGTCCAATATTCCTCTCCTATTCCCCCTTTTGAGAAGATCTATAATCATTGCTATCCCATCGTGGATGCATGCAATCATGAGGGTCTATGAGGCCCTATCAAAGGCAAAGCATCTATCAGTGGATGTGAAGCACCTCCAAACCAATCTTCCATCTCTTGGCTATCACTTTCGTCATCATCCTCTTTTGAAGCATCATTTCCATCCAAGTCCGAGCCACTAAGGGTGTAGTCCAGCTTCCATAGTCAATCATCTGAGATGGAGGAACTATCCAGTTTCGCATTCCATCTTAAAGATCTGGTTGTTCAGTCAAATCCCATAGCACCCTCGCCCCCTCATTTAATTGCATCCATGGCCATGTTCGTTGCGCCTTGAGTTTACTGGCCTGTGTAAAACTCTCCAACAGGGTTGGCAACCGATCCTCCCCAAGCACGTGAGGAGATGGAGGACGTGGGCCACTTGGGCATTCCATCTTAAAGGCCTGGCTACTTCTATGTTGAGAAAGCTTTCCTCTTAGCTTCCATGCGTGTCATTAACGCCTACTCGCCACCCCACCAGCACAACCTCATCATTCAAAACGTCTTATGTGGACCATTTTTGCCACGTATACCTAGCTAGAAATCCCAGTCAGCTAACTTCATGTTGATGCCACGTAGACCTGACGCCGCCCCTGCATTTTTCTCGGGTCTACATTTTTTTATAAACTATAAGGACAACCCGGCCCCTCCTACAAATCTCATTTGCTTTCATTCCCCAGCTTTCTGCCTTTGATCTCATCAAAGGGCTTTATTGAATATACATACCGCATAGTCTGAGAGGAAAACGCTTGGCTCCTTATGGAAGAAGTCTAATGATGATGGAGGCTAGATTGGAAGATTCTCTAGTCATGGCCATGTGGTCCATCTACTAGAGAAAACAATGGTCTTTTTGGGATTTCAAAATAGAATTCATGTTAGGGTAAAGATAGAGGATATTATGGTGCCCAAAACTTGCTACCGTTGGTGATTAGTGATCGCGATAGCCAAGCACGGAAATCTCAAACGGTCAATGCCTGCAAGGTGAATCGAACACACGACATGCCCATTGATAGACTACTACCCTAATCATGTGGGCATGTAGCTTTTGATAGCATCTAAGGCAAAACATACCCTTATACGGTAAACACAAACGAGAAAATGTAAACTTGGCCATCAAAGTAAACTTGGACAACATATGACGATGCACAACGTTACTCTTGGGCAATCGACGCCGTTTTGTGGGGTTTTTTTTTTGGGGGGGGGGGGGGGGGCTATGGGGGCCCAACAAGCATGTCACAAGAGCGAGAGAGCTTTACTCTTCGGCAATCGACGTCCAAATAGCGAGAGAGAACCCATGAATGGGGCTGGTCTACACCCCCACACACACACACACACACATCTATATATATATATATATATATATATATATATATATATATATATATATATATATATAAAGAGAGAGAGAGAGAGAGAGAGAGAGAGAGAGAGAGAGAGACTCCCTTAATCTACCTACCCTAAAAACATTCAATCCTTGATCAAGGGTGCAAAAGCCAGACCATCATTAGCCCCTCCCCCTAAGCTATAGGTATAGCCCAAGGTAGGGGATGTCGTCTCCTTCTCTGTCCTTTTTTTAGGTGGCTCAATTACTAGCTTTGGAACTAAGGCCTCAATCTAGTATGGTTTTGTGTAACTTTCCACTCGTATCTTGCAACCTATATCTACCATTGTCATACTTCTTCTTGGTGCATGTGTGACCAATTCCTATAACATGTAGGAGAGTGTGTATCCGAGTGAAACTTAAATGTGTCGATGTGCGTGTGTATATATGGCTTCTCAAAAGTAGCCATTTTTGCTATGCTGATCTGCCGCCAACCAAGGGTCCTCTCTTCAATTGTGTGAGGGCAATAAAAGGAGACGGTTTAAACAATCAAGGCCCGAGTTAACCTCTATATCTCTATCACAGTGTGTGTGTGTGTGTGTGTGTGTGTACCCATGATGTCATACAGGCCAACATCTGCTTGCATGTTTAATTTGTTTACAAGCTGCAAATTTATCGACCCTCTGGACACCTTGTTTATGAAGTCCTTGGTGATGATTGATACGCTGTGCATGGAAAGAGGGGCGATCCAATTTAATGCCACTCTTAAGTGTTTCTCTACAAGAAGATGAAATTGATAGGACACACCCACACTGACTCTTACAGAAGCATATGGAATGGTCTTCTGAATGGACACCTAGGGAAGTAAATAGCTAATGGGTGAGCAGCATCTAGGGTTGAGGTTGTCAAAATCTACTTGGATTGTTATTTCACAATATTTAAGGACCTGGGAAATTTAGGCGGCCACTAACCTGGGTCTTTCACTATACTGACCCTAAGTTGAACCCATTCTCAGAAAATGGGAGATGCATAAATGCCCCACTTTACAGGAAGTAGAAGGTGCATAAATATACCCATCTCAAATTAAGTGGGGCCCTAAATTTACCCTTCTGGTAATGTCAAAGGACATTATCAAGCCTTGCCAATCAGGCCTAGCATAAGGATTTGTCACATACAACCAACTCACCATTTATTTCAGGTGCATGTTCTGCACTTGGCACATACACTTGTCTTCATCAATTTGCTCCTCATTCAGCTCTCACTTAGTTTCCTTCAGACCTCTGGAACTGTCGCTATGCCTCTCTTTCCCACTCTAGCGCACCATTGTATATGAGCACCTGGAACATATCGTTTTTACAACACTCACCGAAGTAAAACATTTCCATCCAGAGATGTGCAACATGCTGTTAACATTGCTCACAATGACTCCAATGGGTCGCCACTTGAGAGATCATTGGGAGTGACTAAAAACTATTTGTATAAGAAAACAATAGCATATGCAATTCCAATAGTCATCCTGAAATTCCTAAATGTTTGGAAAAAATAAGAGCATGTGGAGAGAATGATAGTCAATGCTGATATATTGACACCATGCACAATGCACTCAGGAGGAACCCACCTTGATTAAAGAAACGAGGCACTCAAAATAATGGCTCCCTTATGTAGAGCCTTTTGACATAAGGATGATTTGCTCACAAAGCTTCAAAAGGTTGCTGAGTATCAAACAAGAGAGAGCTCAAAGATATCTCCACACTGTGAGGATCACACTTGACTGGGACATAGACAGAGAAGAAATTTGCAAACCCGGTTTGAGAGCACAATTTCAAAAACTATTAATAGGCAATTTATCGGGAATGAGATTCACACATTCATATACACGATTAGGGAATAGGGTTTTAAATCTTGGAAATGGACAGCAAAAATCTTCATTGATGGTACCTTTCTTTTGTAGTGATGGCATTTTGATTCTAATGAGCATTGCCTTCGATTATACATTGTAGGATGCAAAAAATAGAGACACGTGACCTTCTAATTTTCAAGGCACATCTAGCCACTTGCTCATTAGGGAAGTTTCACCAAAAATACATGAACCGAACTCCACGCAAGATTGACACACCCTCGCCAACGTAAACAATAAAATGTCACGACCTAAAGTCGATAGGCAATGAGGCTATGCATTGCAGAAGCAAAATTACTGTGTCAAAAATGTTTGTATACAATCCTCATCGACAACAATCTAAACGATCTCTCTACATTCCGAAGCTGCAGCTCCGCGTTTAAACGAACGAGAACTTCTGACCTTATCACTCCACAAAGGCCAAAAGATCTCCAGCCTTGCAAAAGCAAAGCCTTTCCTTGGTTCCTAAGTTCACCTGAAACAAGAATCGCAAAAACCTCATTAAGAAGCTCGCAAGTTTTCAACTTCTAGCGTCAATGCTAAAAATAAAACAAATTACTCAGTATTTGCAGATACCTCATACGCATTCAAGTCCGAAAAGAGAACCTTGCAACAGAAACAAACAAAGCACTTTGAGATACCATTTAAAGCATCTGATGCAAAGCAATTAGGTGACATATATACTAACCTTCTGGCCTTTGGTTACACCTGATGCTTCTTTTCCCACACTTACAACCTGAAACCATAGGAACCACATTTCAATGACACGCATGTGTTCTCAAGTGAAAATAAATTTGTGAATAACTCATGATGCCAACAAGTTCGTGACTCAGGTGTTCAAGTGGAGAAGCCCATTCCAATTGGCACACACTAACGACCACAGTTAGTGCCATACAGAATCTAGGCATTTAAAAATTGGAATTAGGGCTTTTCACAAACAATTCCTCACTTCTTACATACAAGAAACTACATCTCTAGGACATAAGAACAAGATGATAGATCTCCAACATGCATTCTTACCTCTCCACACAAGTAGTGCTCAAACTTCACAGCAGATTTTGGCAGTAGAACGCCTCCAGTCGATTGCTGACCAAAACAACAATCCCCATCAAGACATATTCAAATTGAAGAGAATCGCAACAGCAAGAATGAAAAAACAAGCATCCTGCTGCAGGGTTTTATCAAAGTAAACAACACTTCCAGCACTGCTACCGAATATACAAAACAGTTTTTCTGTTCGTTCACCAGGATTGCAGCAGATTAGAATAGGTTCACAAATGCACTAGAAGACTACATGCACGGATTCATTACAATTAAAAATAGTGTTAGCAAAGTAATTTTCCCCGAACATGGGCCAAAATAGAGAATAAAGAACAGGGGATCCGAACGAAGAACAGGGATTAAATTGCCCCAAAATCCTTGCCTAATGAATGTAGCGCAAACGAGTATTCATCTTTGGTAAAGACCACCTCCAGCAGGTCCGCTTCTGAGGGTCTTACAATTCCACTGACATCGCTGAGAAGTGAAGCTCTCGCTTACACTTCTTTGGACCAAGATTTTGGTGTTCCTATAATATGGCCCAATTGAGCATCAACTTAGCCAAATCATCAGGGTCTTGCACTACCTTCCCCCACAAGTCTTCTTCACCCTTGGGGCCTGTTCTTTTAATCGCTTTTTATATGCTCTAAGCAAAAGTCATCCTGAGCTTTTGGATTCTCCGATTCGACATCTTTATCTAGTTTGCTCAGAGCTTTTTTTTTGCCAGAAAGCCTTACAAAACAAAGAATTAGCCCAGTCCTAAATTTCAAAGATGTCCACACATGCAGAAAACGCAATCCCTCCTTAGAAATGAGGCAAGGAACATTTCCTTTTGGGGTGTAAACCGAGAACAGGGAACACATTCCAACTGCATCTCTCAGTTCTCACCCCTCATCTTCCCCTATCCTTGTGACCATGAGGCACAAGCTTTGGTTGCAAGCTAACCAGACACAAGCGATATGAAGAACGTCCAGCACGAAGGTGTATGTGAACACAAAGCTGCAATAATCTTAAAGTCACCACAGCAACACAAAGAATATCACCAAAGAGAGACACTGGACACGATGAAGCCAGAGAGCTGAACCGCAAAAGAGAGATGAACAAGCCAGTTGGAAAAAGGGCAATAACACAGAAGAAAAAGAGGGAAGAAAAAAGAAACCACGAGCTTAGGCCCCGTGTCAGATATTTTTGCTAGGGCAAGTGCAATACGTCGTGGCCAGCAGGCTGTCATCGCCACATGAGCTGAGTTAGAGCGACGTCAAGGCCAACCTTCTTAAATCCCACCTCATCAGACATGCAGTGCAAAATCCTCTAAAAAATTGATAAGCTTCGGTGGTAAAGAGAACTTTCGCACTCAAGAAAAGCTCTTGAGCACTGGCTATGGGTGACCTGGTGGTGGCCAAGGAATCCAGGATAAGCCCAGATCCACCCTTTAAAAAAAGTGCAAGCTAAAGACCCATGGTAGTCACCCACAAGACAATATAACCATCAGCTCCATCATCCATAGTATTGACAAAATACCACGACATCCCCACTAACGTCCCAGTGCCCAATAGTGGGTGTAGAACTAGGTAATAACATATGCTTCCAAACAGAACACATCACACGCACAACACAAGAGCATACATCGACACAAAGTTCAGCGTACTGAGTTTCTGTCATGACTCCGGGGATCAGGGGCAGACTCAACAATAATAAAGCCTAGCACTAAAAGAAGCATACAATGGATTGTATCCCACAAAAAGCACTACTCTCACTCGTTAAAAACAAAGTAACCACAAATACACACCTTAGGAATACAAAGAGAACCTTGAACTATTCCACGAATTTAAACAGTTCACAACCAAAATAGCAAAATGAACAATGCACAAACTCAAGTCTTAGCTTGTCACGAAGCGAGACATCATAATATAATGAATCTAACAGACAAAAATTGTCGTCCACTCAAGCTGAAGTAAGCGGATAGCAGAAAATAAATTTGTCGCTGACTCGTGTTGAGCAAGCGGATAGCGGAAAAGTTTTGAGACCTTCAAGGATAAAACCTTTGGCAGTATTTAAAGCTAGCACTAGATGCATAGATTTAAGAAAAAACAACTCATCCTGCCATTGCTTTTCAACAATAATATGTCAAAGATGTCCATGGTCATTGAAAACAATAGCTGGAGACTTTTCTTATGCCAGCCAAAAGAACAGAGTAGAAAAGAGAACTACGTGGAGACTTAAAAGTACGATAATTGTAGCAAACAGGAAAACAAAAACTGAAATTACCCCTATCCATACGAGTTGCACCATCAAGCCTTCCACTCATTTCCACTAGAAAGAAGCGTTTTAACAGACTGCAAGACAGCAGTAAAACTCCGTAGGAGTGGCGACTTGCACATGTTACTGCATTAAGCAATGCTAAGAGCATGTCTTTGCAGTCAAGCACTGATTGAACTAAAAGGAACTTACAAACCTCACAATATGTCATAAACCCATACACAAAACAAGAAGTGGAGATGCTATGTCCTAACTTGTGGATAAAGACAAAGCTCAAATTATGACCACGCTCAATGCAATATCATCAATGTTGATAGAACATCTCTATGCTAACCTCACATCCTCAATAGGCTTCACAGACATTAACTGCAGAAACTTCTCAATATCTCATTACACAGGACACATGTATTACTGCAAAAATCGACACACTTCAACCAATTTACCCTTGGAAAAATAGAACCCACAGCCACAAATCATATCACATCACAAGCAAAATAAAAAAGTGTCGAGATTACCTGAGGAAGCTCCTCTAATCTGATGAGGACGCGGTCAGCTTGAGGGACAACCTGCATACAAGCAACAGAAATGACATAAGAATGCAACTTAAAGCTTTAGTCGGAGAAGCTGCAATTACAGAGTTTATTCAACATATCTATTACTGCCACGCCCTATTCTAACAGAAAGGAGGAGAGCAGGAACCTTGGAAACGTCCACCTCCTTTACAGCAGCACTGATAGGCAGCACAATGCTCGCATGGCATGAGGAACCCTTGGAGGCAGTATTGGATGTCGTGAGCAAAGGGCGCGTATTCCCTGCAGATGAGGTGCGCCAAAATGAACCTTATTTGATGATACGCAACACAGATGGACGAAATCAAATGAGTCTCTCTCTCTCTCTCTCTCTCTCTCTCTCTCTCTCTCTCTCTCTCTCTCTCTCTCTCTCGGCGAGTAGCATCGTACATGCAGACGGAAAGGCGAGACTTCTCGAGCAGAGAAGGCGCTGATTCGTGAAGCTGGAAGGTTGGGCGATGGCAGCAGTGACCACGGAAGCGGAGGATAGCGCGTCCATTTCTTCTAGATGCCTCTGCAGCTCCGAGGAGTGTAATGTGTTGGGATTTCTCCTTTATTCGTTGAGCGCTGCGAATCGAGCCCTGGTCCCTCTAATGTTTTTAAAATCACGGCAAAATTCTAGGTGAGGAGGCATGAAGGTCTACTAAGTTAAGGGGGGGACGAGATTTATGGAGAGTAAGTTGTAATGAGTGCCAAAAATCACATAAAATTTTTGTTGTGTTTTAATGTAAAATTATATTATCCATTATACATACATAATCACAAATGATTGTACATTAGAAAAGGCCTCACTGAAATAACAAGGTGAAAGATGCACATTATCATTTGAAAACAAAATAAAATAAAAACGTACATTATATTATCCATTATACATACATAATCACAAATGGTTTACCAAAATATCCCTCTAATTTGTGGAAATTCCCAAGATATCTCTCAAATTTCAAAAATTCCCATAATATTCCCAATATTTGTCATAAATTCCCAAAATGTCCTCCAAATTTTTCAAATTTCTCAAATACCAATTGTGAGAGATTTAAAAAATTGTAGCATTTCATAAAAAGATCAAATGTCTATCGATATAAGATGTTAAAACTAGAATTTGAGTTGGTTACAGGCTTTGGAGATGAATGGCTTCATTATTTTTAGACACGAGGTAATTTGTGACAAATTACATGCTAAGCACTCAAAAATGGATCTCAATTGTCAAAAAGAATAAAGATTAGAAAATCTGGAACAATCCAACCAAAATAGATACAAAGGTATTTCGAAAACAATTGACATTTCAGGGATATTTTGGAAATTTCAAGGATATTTTGATCATTTTTCCAAAATAATAAGGTGAAAGATGCACATCGCACATTATCATTTTTAAACTAAAATAATAATAAAATAAAATAACGTATTGAAAACTAAAACACAAGATTATTGTAATGCCTTCATAAAATAGATAGATTCAATAAGCATAGAAATTTATTTATTTTTGACAAAAGTCACAATTTGTGAATGAATTGTATTGACACGGTGACAAAATTACAAAACAACCTCAAGCTCAGGCAAAGCCTTGAGGTGCTGAAGATTACAAATTGAATGTCTACAACCTCTCATTGAGGCTAAACATAACTAGCTTTACAAAGTAGGTGAACGCTTTTGCTTATCACAAGTAGACAAAACGGCATGGGTAACCCTAGACAAATCTCTCGAGTCTTGCTTGCTTTCGAGAGCATAGAAATTTAATAAAATAAATCTTTGTGAAGTCCTTAAATGAAAGGACTCTTTACAAATCAAAATATTTAAACCAAGTGAAAGGGTCACAATGGCTTTCTAAAACAATAAAAAAGTTTATAAAATCATAAGGTTGAGTTTAACTAGAATTATATAAGGTGAAGCATTGTTCAGGAATGTCTCTTTTATTAAGCGACCAAAAGCAAACCGTAAATACTAGCAGAATTTTTGAAATTTTGCACGACTTTTGAACTAAGCTCTCACATATTTCACTGATTTTTCTTCCTTTTACCATGGTTTTCTCATTAATAGATTAATATATGTATATATATCTGTGTATGTGTGTGTACATATATATATATATGTGTGTGTGTGTGTGTGTGTGTGTGTGTGTGTGAGAGAGAGAGAGAGAGAGAGAGAGTGTGTGTGTGTGAATATGTATGTATAGAGTTTACTAGAATTATGAAAGGTCAAGCTTTACTTTAGCATTTTAAAATAATAGAATTCAAGATAAGTCAAACCATGTAAGGATGTGAATGAAAGGTGAAATAAAAAGATCCATTTAATATTTTAAAACCGAAATAACATTTAAGGTAAGTCCAAATCATCGCTGAAAACATTGAAAGCTCAACTCTCCTCTAAGGCTTTTTTTTTTTTGGGCAAAACTCACAATTGTGAGTGGATAGTATTAAGAACATCATAAATATACCCAACCTCGAGAGCCTTGAGGGTCAAAGGATTAAAAGTTTTCTACTTGACAAAGAAACCACAACTACTCGTAGGCTTTACTTATTACAAGATGTCATCATGACCTGTATTGTTCCAGACCAATCCTCTGAGGCTTGTTTACCTTCGATCCTGTGGATCGTCACTCTGCTCTCTTGTATGATTTCACAAAAGCTTGCCATAGCCAAATCCCCCTCAAACATGCGGAGGTTCCTTGCTTGCCAAATATGGTGAAAGAAGTAGTACCTGATTATTTGAGTGTAGACAAGAAGAGCCAAAAATAATATTTTAGAAAGCCAAAAATAATGAATGAATACTTTACATCATGGATCTAACTCCTCTGAATACACTCTGTATTCCTTTGTTCCTGAAAGCTTTTTTGGCCATGCCTTAGTGAACTATGGGTGAAGGTCGTTCAATTTGCATTCACCTTTTTGGATTAAAAAGTGTATTCATAGGAGTTTGATCCCATGATGTAAAGTATTAATAAAGGATCCTTTGATTTAAAGACTTCGTAAAGATTTATTTCACTAATTTGTTGTATTATTTCCTATACTTATTAAATTTATCTTTTCTTATGAAGAAAGCACTAAAAGATTTTTTGTTCTGATTTTTAATTTTATTGTTTTTATTACTTCTTTCTCATTTTATTGTGTTTCAAAATGTTGATGTGCAATGTGCACCTTTCACATTATTTAAATGGGACTCTTTGTAATATACAAACCATTTGTGATTATATATCCATAATATATAATACAATTTTTATATTAAAACACAAAATTCAATGTGATTGTAGGCACGTATTTAAGCTTACTCTCTCTCATCTCCCCTTAACATAGTAGGCTTTCGTGCCTCCTCACCTTGTTCATCAAAAAAGCAGCTTTGAGAAATACCATTCGAAAGGACATGATGTCTTTTTCTTCAAGACTTTTAAGGCTTCTTGAGAGACACATGTTTAACAACTTTAATTGAACTACCTTCACCCATATGAACAGTAAGGCCTTTAGAAGCCCAAAAAGTGTCATCTTTCATTTTATAATTTGAACACCTTGTATAGGCACTCTTAAGCTTTTGGGTCAAATAACTATAGTTTTTAATGAGTGGACACTAACTTATTGTCCACAGACACATAAGTGTTTTGTTTCCCACCAGCTTTTGGTATTATTTTGTGAAGCTAAGAGCAGAGTTGCACCAAGGGTTAATGGGGAGAGTGGGGGGAGAAGACATTCCATTGTCATTAAACGAGAAGATCAAGGCAGAATTCTCAAATACAAAAGATAATCCTACTAGCACTCTGTAAAAGGTAGGTATTAAGCTATGTTTTCGCAAGCCCTTTCATCTCCTCTTTCATAGGCTGTAGCCTTCCAATCACAAGTGATCACGTCATTGTCATTCTCGCCTAATGAATTGCTCCCACAAACTCAGGGCAGAGGTTTGATCGGTTTTGTAGACTTGCCCCCTCTCCCCCCACAAGCACGAGCGCGATCTCTAGGTCTAACAACACCATTTTGAGGTCTTACGTTATGTAGTTAGGTTATAAGATGAAAGTTGAAGAATTTTCCCTTGTCAAAGTGTATACTATATTAAAAGATCTCTGATAAGTTCTTAAATTAAAAAATTCAACAAGATTCTAAGGTGCTTTCTAACAAAAAATGTAAAATGCGAATAGCTTTTTTAAGACATATATTGTCTCCATGTAAGCAGCAGCTAAAACTAACTCACAATGACAACAGCCATAGGCGTGTAACCATCCAACCCCCCTATGATTCTTGGAGGAGGCATATCTTGGATTGTTTATTGCCATGCTATATAGGGAACAAGTTCGTGCTAGCTGGGCATGGGGATTTGAGGATTCCAACTTGTGTGTGTCTTTTTGAGTCACGTTGCGTATCCTACATTGGTGGAGATGTAGGGTAGTAGCCTTTCTCCTCTATCCCCTGAAGCTCTACCCAACAAGATTCAACCTAAACTATTCTTTGGTCTTTCGATTGAGGAGGGCTTGACCACTACGACAACGTGGCAGCGTATCCTATGAAAGGTTATGGTGGCTAGGATAGGCTTGCATTCATGGTGATTGAGAGAGAATCGTGTGTAACCACACTAAGCACAATTAGGAGACTCATTGCACACAAGAGATAGACACAAAATAGGTTGATTATTGAAGCAACATACTAGTACATAGTGAGGCCTTTTATAGGCAAGTATATGGAGTTGTAGATGACATCATAGGTGATGTGAGGGTGATGTAGACAAGTGGAAATCAGCCCAAAAGGGTCCTTGGTCATCCATACTCCTCCATGCGAGTGTGTGTAGGTGTATGTAGCATGGGGAGTTAATGCATCTATCAAGTAAAGGAAGCAAGTCAACTAGGCAAGTTCAATGCAACTAGTCTAATGTGGTAAGAGGAGAGATCCATGGGTATGGTGTGATCAAGGCACAATTCCTAACAAGCCTCCCCTATTGTGTCTGAGAACACCAAAGTCAAAAAGTCCTACTAGTGGGGTCTATGCCTCCCATCTAGTTAGTCTCACAAATATGGTATACCTCACCTAGAGAATAGTAGCAGAAGGGGTAGGTATGTGTGGATCCTCCCTAGAGTATTGTCAACTAGGTGTAGGATGTCCAAATTGCCTCCCCTTGAGATTGTCAACAAGGTGGTAGACAAGCGTAAAGTAAGATTTGGTGTTGGTTGACATCTTTAGTGCAAATGCTACTAGTGTAGTGATATGGTAGGAGGATAGTTCCCCCATATTTGCTTTCTTTGTGGAAGTTTTTGTCTTTGTGCTTGCCTTTGTCTTCATCTGCATCTTTTTTGTGATCTTCTCCATGATCTTCATATTCATTTTCTTTGTTTGAAGTTGTTGATGTCTCCCTTCTCGAAGTAGAGTATTCCAAATGGGCCCATTGTGGATGCTTTTTATATAGGGATGGCATACATATTAAAATCTTGTGTAGATTGTGTGAGTGCCAATTGCATGCGAGAATGCCCCCTTTACTAAGGTTGGGTTGGTGTGTAGCCAGAACGTGAGATGACGTGAACTATCGCTTGTTTGGTATGTCCACCATAGGCATCAAAAAATGGAGCCGCATGTGAACGCAAGTAGCGAACCACCATATGGAAATCTTGAGGTCCGCGAAAAGGCCCCAAATGTAAACAATGCAACTTGACCTTGTGACGCACCACGTGAAGGCTTTGAAACGCTTCCCTTTAACCAAGCACCACTCTCGTTTCCTTGTCGATGTCGGCGTTGTTTGCAAATATTAAACTCGTCCTTGTAGCAAGTCGTGAGCAAATGAGCTTAAAAGGGTCAAATAAGCTCCAAATTGAGCACAAATAGGCTTATTTGAGAGCTATGGATGAGAAGCTTAATGCACACACATAAATTGCAAGGAATTTGGGCTATTGTAGGCTCAAAATTCAAAACACAAAAATAGGCTATAATAATCAACCAATCGGAAAGTTATTGTGCAAAAGGAACCTAAAGAATGCACTGCAAAAAGGTATAAGTGGCGGCCATTGCAAGCAAGAGAG
The DNA here is from genome assembly GCF_014529385.1 of Adiantum capillus-veneris. Lineage (NCBI taxonomy): Eukaryota > Viridiplantae > Streptophyta > Polypodiopsida > Polypodiales > Pteridaceae > Adiantum > Adiantum capillus-veneris. The sequence continues at coordinate 10,383,106 of NC_140940.1, forward strand.
GGAGGGAGCTCCAATGGCCTAGCTTGAAAGTGTTTATAATGCAAATGCAAGCTCAATAAGATCTAGTGCTACATCAAAGGACAATCTAGCTTTAAGCTTTGATACCACATGAAGCTTTGATACCACATGAAAGGTATGGCGGATGGTTTAGGCTTGCATTCATGGTGATGGAGAGAGAATCATGTGCAACCACACTAAGCACAATTAGGAGACTCAATGCACACAAGAGATAGACACAAAATAGGTTGATTATTGAAGCAATAGACTAGTACATAGTGAGGCCTTTTATAGGCAAGTAGAGGGAGTTGCAGATGACATCATAGATGATGTAGATGAGTAGAAATCAGCCCAAAAGGGTCCTTGATCGTCCATACTCCTCCATGTGAGTGTGTGTAGGTGTATGTGGCATGGGGAGTTAATGCAAGCATCTACCAAGTAAAGCAAGCAAGTTCAATGCATCTAGTCTAATGTGGTAAGAGGAGATCTCCATGGGTATGGTGTGATCAAGGCACAATTCCTAACATCCTACATTGGTGGAGATGCAGGGTAGCAGCCTTTCTCCTCTAGCCACAGAAGCTCTACTCAACAAGATTCGACCTAAACCATTCTCTGGTCTTCCAATTGGGGAGGTCTTGACCACTACGACAATGTGGCAAGCTAACATGAATGGTTAGATGCCCGAAAGTCCATGAAGGCCCGAACACTGTTTTGGGGGCATTGCTACGAGATGGTTCGTCTAGCAAGATGATTTTGGCAAAAGATACTGGGTAGCTCTCAAGACTCAACTAATTCAAAGCTTTGCACATTAGAACATCACACAAATGGCTTTGCAACAACTTCATAATCTTAAACAAACACCAGCAAGAACCCATCGCCCACTGTGCTGTCACGATGAATTAGCTCCTCTTGTGGGCTGATCCCACCATGCTTGAAGAGATGAAAATGTTTTTCCTATGGCCTAGACTTCATCCCGAAGCATGTACAAGATCAAGGGCCACTTCATTCGAAGCAACCATCCAAATCGTGTAGCATATTGAAGGTACACTCCAACATGATCAACAAACTGTTTTAGTTTTTCAACCCACAACAAATAATCAAAGCATAGACCCTTTTCCAACACTATGGACATAAATGTCCTCAATTCTCAGGTTAACACTAGTTTGGTACCAAAATAGAACACTTAAGTGTCCTTTTTTTACAAATTTAGATTAAATGCTTACTTGCATCAGACGGTGTATTGAAGAAACCTCCTGATATGCTTAAATATGTTAGCTAGAGGGTCTTTTAAAAATATAAGCTTGCACTTTAGAAGCTATCATGATCAAGAAATATACTCATCGAGTGAATACCCATAAGACTGCGATTGATGCTTTGAAGAAATTGACTTTATAAGTTCAAGAAAAAATGAAGTGGCCTTGTAGAAAATTGTACGCAACTTTTCCACAATTGTGATATAGATAATTTCAAGTTTTATGTGCAATTTTTATATTTGAGAGTATATAAAATAATGAAAAGTTTTGCGTGTTTGATATGGCCATTTCAAGCATATCCTTGTATACAAAGAAAAATATGTTTTTGACGTATTTATGAGTTTTAGAAAGTAATACATTGCTTACCCTCTAGAAAGTAATTCATTGCTTACTCAAAGTAATACATTTCATTAGAATAGATTCCTAATGAGAATTACAAGAGTGCTTGGGTGGAGAGAGCAACAAAAAACATAACACCTAGTTAGATAGCATAAACAATACTTTCAAAAGAGAGAGAAATTAAGCTATTGACAACAGTTGAGAACCGGATTTACATGGAGCCGGTCCCCCCCTCCAAAAGGCTTTGTATTATGGTTTCTCCCATCAAGAGAGACATTGTACAATACAATTCTTTGTGTTCCTTCAAGACTAGCTAGTGCAATGAAGATGAAAGCTTCATGCACTAAGCAAAACACTTATCAAACACAACATCCATTATCTCCGGTCTCAGACCCAAGACCTCACTCACCTTCGAAGATGGTGAGAGCTAGTGGGGTATGAGAGTAGATTGAGAGGAAGAAGGAGTATTCATACGAGAAAGATGTACATCTCCTCACATAATCACTCATATTAGCATAGCTTAGCTTAGTAATTAGCATGGTAGAGGAGATGAGCATGCATTGAAGCTTGGCTCTTGGTTGGATTTGCATCGCAAAGCCAAGAGTTGTTGGTGTAGGCCTCCCTTCTCACAAGCTTGGAGTAGGTGGTAAGCTTTCCATTAAAGCTTGAGAAGGAGAGAGAGTCTTCTTTACTTCACACATGAGATTGTGTGTGTGATAATGCCTTGCAAAAATCAGCCCCCTCTCTCTCTTGGTCGACCCCTCTTGCTATTTGCTCATGCTCCACTCTCATTGGACCTCCCTAGGGCTAGCCAATGATAATTAAGCAGTATAAGTGATAGCTTTCTGACATGTGTCCCCCTTTCCCCTTTTGTGAGAGCTTTATGCAATTAATAAATGCAACTAAACTCTCATTGGACCCCTTTGCCTCCTGACCAATAGGAATCAGGCAAGCCATTGGGCTGTTGAATGCTCATTGGACCCCTTGGGAGACTGTCCAATAGTCTTCTAGAGAGCTTAATTCTCATTGGTTCTTTTATTAAGCGTTTTTAAATTAATTAAACAAGATTTACTCTAGCCTAATTCTCATTGGTCCACCTCCAAGGCCATCCAATAGGAATTGGGTACACCTTGCGGGCATCTGGGCTAGGGAGCTGACAATTGTCCCTCATTCCCTTTGTGTAAAGGGAGCTTGTGTGTGTGTGTGTGTGTGTGTGTGTGTGTGTGTGTGTGTGTGACTTTCTCTCTCATACCCTACAAGCAAGGCTCGCCCCCTCCTATGTAGGGATTTGTAAAGACTTTTGGGACACACACAAAGCATCCAATTCCCCCCATGGCTGACCTTTGGACACAACTTTGAATTTTGGAACCTTAGCATTTTGGAAGTCTTAATGGGCTGAACCTTAGGGTCTTTTAAGCCCATTGTTGCACATGGATCTTTTGCAGATGGCCCCCCCTTTGGATACCTATTTTCCCTCCTTTGGATCCCTACTGTGGCCGGTCTGCTAGCTTAACCAATATTCTAGCTTTTTCTCCCCTGGCACTTCCCCATATTAAATGATCAGTTTAACATGAGAAAATCATTTAGGAAAATTAGATATCGATTATTATGACACATAAAAAAGATCATCTCTACAAAAAGATATAAGAATTTTATGTTTTTTTTAAAAAAATAGCTTGAAATTTTACTAAAATTTACGACTTAGAACATACTGGGTCAAAAGCTACCTCAATATCTCCTACTTCATAGGGTAATATCAGATCCTATATAGCATCAGGTATCACTAGATACTGCCATATCCCTTGTGCAACTGGCTCATCCACTTGTTTATCATCAATCACAGATAAAAGCATTGGTAGTGCACCTTTACTCTCACTAGTATTGGAATTCCGATCATGCGTCTCTGAATACATCAAGTCTCTGGAAAAACTCTCTTCATTAGGCTCACAAAATGCATCAGAAAACAATTTTCTATCTTGTAGAGGCTCAAAATCAAGTAGAGCATCATCCAACAACTGCATAAGGTCATCATCAGCTGCATCTGAACAAACTCATTCATGCATGAATTTGGATTTATTGGTATCCTTAGCATCTGTATTTGAGAACCCTTCCAAAGCTTCGTCCAATAAGCACATAAGGTCTAGGTCCACCACTTAAGAAGGTTCCTCTATCTTGTACATCTCAGGCTGCTGTAAACTAAGATTTCCACATATAACATGCATACTAAATACATCTGCTGCTGTAAACTGCTCTTCAAGTCTTTCACCCTCATCCAAATATCTTTGTACTTCTGTTGCACAAAGTTCAACATGCACATTGAAAATTTCATCTACTGCCCTGTCTGTATCATTGGCACAATGAAACCAATCATATTCAACATCAAGAGATTGCACTTCACTATGCACCCCCTCTGAATCAGCATCATCAAGTTCATGATCATTCTTCCATAGTGTGAGCTCTATGTCACAAATTCTTGATAGAGAAGAGGTTTGCTCCCCTTCTAAATCATCAGCAAATTCAGGATTAGTTTGCCACATCGGTAGCTTTGGATCATAGAAAATTGTCAAAGAAAAACTGTGCACCCCCTCTGAATCATCACCATCACATTCAAGATCAATTTTCCACTTTGGTAGCTCGGCTTCACAACAACCTGTCAATGAAGGAGTCTGCACCCCCTCTGAATCAACATTATGCAGATCTTCAAGCACATACTCTTGCTTAACCAAGTCCTCAAAATCTGGTACATCCAAATTCGATAAATCTGGTATACCCAAATCCATGATTATGCTACTCTTAACAGCAATAACCTTGCTTTGACCTATAACATCTGTATCATCATTCAACTCTATGGTAGAATATGTACTAGTATCATCAATCAAATCTATGGTAGAATCTGTACGAGAAAAATTTTGCTCTAATTCTGAGTTAGTAGCAAAAGTATCAATTGTAACCGAATCTTCCACATGTCTACTTGAATATGGTTGCACTCATTCGCCTGCACAATTTCTTCTTGAGCTTTAGCCACTTCCTTGTTTTGATCCCCTAATTTCTTTTCCTCCTGTACTACGTGTATAGGTTCTTTGCAAAATGCACCCCGTGTATCCTGAAGCTGTGAAGCCTCACCCTGAAAGACTTCTACTTCATGTAAAGCATGTGCTAAACCCATTTTTTTTTATACATAGTTTCAACTATATCTGCATCATTAGCATGTAAGAAGGTAGCATCTTGTACAATACACTCATCAATCGCATCTTCTAATTTTGATCATACTTGTTCGAATATCTGCGTAGTTTGGTAGACTTGGACTCTGTTCTTGATAGCTTGCATAATGCTCATAACTTACTTGTGCAATAGCTTCTTTGAAGTATTCTCGGTCATCGTTGTAGGATTTGGTAACCTCTTGGATCTGCTCCTTCAAATCTGAACTCACTAACTGCTCAAAAGATTTGATCAATAACTCTCCTGGTATCCCTCCTACCTTGGTTTCCAACTCATAGCACTCTATGTAGCCCTCTAGATCATATCCACACATCAAAGAATCACCTCTTGTCGTATACCGCATCTAAAGCTGCATCCAAAGCTTCATCGATTTGATTTTTCTTCCTTACGGTCTCCATTTCAAGCAGATATCCTTGAACCAATTGAAGCATCTTTGAAAAATCTGGAATGGTTGAATTATCATCAAAACCGTTTGCACTTAACTCTGCAATCATCTTCATCATCTGCTCTAAATTCTCCATCTTTACCTCCCACCCTGGCTTGTTTTGCATCGGGTTCACCAAAGATGTCGGGGGATATGTGTTTGAAACGTGAGCCGGACAGCGCTGGGGCCTCTGGCTGTGAGAGGTGTGAAAGAGTGAGAATAGCAGACACATGCTATTGGAAGAAGACGGCAATTGCATGAGGGAGAAGGATTCGAACTTGAGGAGAAAGGTATTGTGAGGGATTTAGAGAAGGAAGAAGGTGACTTGCTTTCTCTCGTGTATGAGCGAGGAGAAGCCGCACTCTATTTCTTGCTTTCAAATCTAAGCAAAGGAGTGGAGGAGCAATTAGGAGGTTCTCTCACCTTCCTCACGTTCAAGACCTTGCCCCCTAACTCCTTACCTTATGCTCCTCTCATTCCCTCATCGTTTTTGCCCTTCCCTTCACGTTTTTCTTTTCTTCATGCCACGATCTCTCTTAAAATATCCTTTTTAGGCAGTGGTGCCGCCGTCATTGTGGGAACACATAAGATGATGTGGCAGGTCCGTGGTGAGGTTGCGCGAAAACCGTCGGAGATGGCTCCAAACGGGAGGGCCTCTACCTGTTGAACCATTCTCGCTTCTTGCTCGGCATCGCCTGATGCCCCTTGTGGCCGGCGCGAGTCTCCTTCCTTCCCCTTTGCTTACACACTAAAGCCACTTTTATTTCAAAGTGGGCGGCCCTTATTCCCTTCACAAGTGGGCGGCCATTGCTCTTCAATTGGGCGAGCACTAGTGGCCGTCCGGTTTCCCTCAAGGACACCCCATTTGCCAAACATATCAACTAGAGCATTGCCAACAACAACATCTTTCTCCAGCAGCCGCTGTCGAACAATCTCATAAGGAATTTTCTCACCCTGTTGGGTAAATCCTGCAATCAATACGCTCTAGGAGACGACATTTTGGACAAGATCTCATCAAGAACTTTTTGTGCTTTAGTAAATAATCACCTCATTTGACATGCATATCGGTCAAAGCATTGCTCTGCGCGGCATGCACACTGACACAAAATTGACTCGCACCGCATTTACTTGCAGCAATATCATCGTAAATTTTGTTGCCCATCATCTTTCTGACCCTGGTTCTATTGATGCACAGTCACTTCCTGCTATCCCCATATACTGAGTACTACCCTCTCGAATCGTGTCAAGCTAAAAAAAAAAACCAAATGACATACCGACTAAGGTGACTGACCTGGCACGGAACTGGCCCTCGAGGAAATCTGGCAATATCTTGGTAACCATAATTTTGATCACTGATCTAAAAAGACAGACACGCTCCACAAAGTGAGCACTTCATGCCCGTGCATTCACTTCATTTTTGTCCCCTCCCTTGCAACTGCCCAATCCGGTACGGATCTACAATTGACTGAAACTTCAAACTGCCATAACTTTTGCACCGTAGCTCCAATCGACGAGCCGTAAAGACAAGCCGGTAGAGCACTTCAAGCACTACAATTCTAGATCATAATCTCCCATCTATGCTCTCTTCAAGCACACTCCTTAAGGCATATGTTGGCACTTTAAAGCCGCATCTGGCATACATTTAGCATCAAACCTTGCATGTTATCAAGCCATGATCACTGATAAGTAATCAAGTAGACTTCAATCAAGCACAATGTGCATCCTTTTGATAAATTTCCCATCATTGAAGCGGAGCTGCACGACAATGGGCAACACCATCTTCAAATAGACAACAACATCTTGAGATCCTTTTTGATGTTAACTGAATCCTTTGATTGTTAATCTCCACCATATCACCAAGAGCCAACTGTTCTATCAAAGCACAAGCCTGCGGCGGGTGGATAGGAATGCTTTGCCAATCGAGGTTGGCAAAGACTTGCAATCGTAAATCTTGCAACCATGCGTCCACCCGTCGAAGAGCTAGCTGTTGCACAGGTGTGAAGGGGATGCATTGAAGCAAGGAAGCTGTCATGGTGGGGAGAGCACGAAGAAGAACACATAAACACTGAGACGTAGCAGTGCAAAAGCTCTACAAATAGCGCGGATAGAGCATAAGGAATCTGTTGTATGCACTATACCACTCACAAAGAGTTCTCAAAATAGGTAGTGACACGGTGTCGCGACCATCATAGCCCTTTTTTTGCTTTTTGAGATTGCATGGCAGAGAGTCCCCAATCATGATTAAGGCGACTTTCTGCTCTTGTACCACAGCAAATGAACACTTGATAGTGGTAGGTGAAAAATAACGATGAAGTCGGAAACCATTCACCGGAACAACAATCACTTTCCCCTGCAAATCAGCCAAACCAAATAAAGTGGGCCCACATGACTTAAAGATCCAGAACGGCCCATACCATCGTAATTTCAGCTTCCTGAGCATCTTCCCAAGATGAGAATTAAATACAAGAACCAAATGGCCCCGCAAAAATTGTTTGCTTTGGGTCGGTCGAGCCATTTTTTCACCAGGATTGCAGATCTTGCAACACCACAAAACTGCGCAATCGCTCTTCATCTAATTCCTGCAAAACATCCAAACGATAAATGACTGAAGCTTTCGGAAGAAGCCTATTTGCAATCAGCATCCGCAAGCTTGGCACAACATGCTCCACTGCCGAATGCCAATTGGGTGATTGCCTCCATGACTGAAGCTTTCGGAAGAAGCCTATTTGCAATCAGCATCCGCAAGCTTGGCACAACATGATCCACTGGGTAATTGCCTCCATGCCGAATGCCAATTTGAAAGGTGTTAGGCCTGTTGCCACTTTATATGCCGTACGATAGGCCCATAATGTGGAAGGAAGTTTAACATCCCAATTCGTTAAGTGCAGATTGACTAATTTTGTCAAGATGCGGACCAATTGTTTATTAGTTGATTCTGTGTGCCCATTTTCCTGAGGATAATATGGAGAATATTTCCTATGTAATACAAAATCGAATTGCAACATCAAGAAATGGCTACCCCAATCACTAACCAACTCAATGGGACAGTCAGATTGGGAAAAGATATCCTTATATAAGCATTGAGCAACAGAAACCACTGTATTATCTTTCAAAGGCCATGCTTCCACCCACTTAGTTGCATAATCTGTGGCCGTCAAAATATATCGGTTGCCAGTGCTAGCTGCCACTGGCTTAAAAGGTCCAATAAAATCCAATTCCCATTTTTGAAATGGCCCCAAAGGTAACACTGGCTGTAGAGGCATTCTGGGCATCTTAGTAGGTTGCCCCAACCATCGACAAACATCACAATGTTGCACAAAATCCCTCGCATCTTGAAATAACATCGGCCACCATAACCCAGATTGTAGCACTTTTCGCGCCGTGATCAAAGCTGCAAAGTGTCCCCCAGCAATGCCTGTATGAACGTCCTCCAGAACGGATCCTTGCTCTTGTGGTAGGACACATCTAAGTAGAACATCGGCCACTGTGTGATAATACAACTTCCCCATTGCTATCTCAAAATTCCGGCTACGAATAGCCATCCGGCGACGTTGATGTCGTGACAAGAATGAGGGCATTTCTCCGCTATATAGAAAATGAAACATCTCCTCATACCAGGTCCAAGGAATGCTGGGAATCATTTGGGATGATTTCTGAACTAGAACCTCATCCGCAACTACTCCTATCAAAAATAGAGACGCATCCGAAAATTCATCCGCAACCCCCGTCGGTGGCTCACCAAAGTCCAGCCGAGATAGGTAATCAGTAACCGCATGCTGCACTCCGGGACGATGTATGACCTCAAAATCAAATTCCTGTAACAAGAGCACCCACCTGGCTAATTTTCCTGTCAAATTCTGTTGGTGCACCAAATATAAGAGAGACGAATGATCCACTAAAAGAAAAACCTCTGTCCCAACAGATAATGACAAATTTCTTCACCAAATAAATCATCCCTAAGCATTCTTTTTCTGTCTCACTGAATAATTTTTCTCTGCGGATGATAATCACTTGCTTGCATAACAAACAGGGTGAAACCACCCATGAGTTTGTTCCTGCATCAATACAGTGTCAATAGCCCTATCAAAAGAATCCACAAAAACATGAAAATCCCGACCCCAATTAGGAGGAATCATGATAGAAGCTTTGGACAGCTGAATTTTTAATCTCTGGTAGACCAGATCACATTTCGGGGTCCATTCAAAAACTTTGGCATGCGCTATTTGGTTAAGAGGAATTGTCAAATGTGCCACAAAGCACAAATGCCTCCCATGACACCGAGCTTGACCCCAAAAATATTGCACACTATTTTGGATTTGCTGGCGGAGGTGCCTCCATAATCGCTGCTACTTTATTAGGATCCACTGAAATGCCATCCTCGAAAATCACGTGGCCCAATAATTGACCACTCCTCATCACAAATGCACATTTTAGAGGATTTAAGCTGAATTTCACCTCACGACATTTCATAAAACATAAATGCAATTGCTTCAAATGCTCTAATTACGCTCCAAAGACACTAAGGTCATCCAGAAAGGTTCGCATAAAATCTGTCAAGTAAGAACCAAAAAATTGAAACATATCCGTTTGAAAAGTTGAGGGCGCATTCCGTAATCTGACCCACATTACTGTGCATGCAAAAACACCCCACACCGTAATGAAAGCTGTTTTAGCATGATATTCCTAAGGCATCCGAATTTGATTATAGCCACTAAATCCATCTAGAAAAGAATACATTTCATGACCTGCCACATCATCCAAAATAGAATCCAAAAATGGGAGCAGAAAAGGGTTTGGAACAGTAGCTGCATTCAGCTTCCTATAATCCACACAAATTTGAATTTTCTTGTTCTTCTTTGGTACCACCACAATAGGAGAAATCCATTCTGGAGTATCAATAGGGGTAATAAAACCCACTTGCAATAAGTGATCAATTTCCACCTTGACTTGCTTGGCCACATTCGGATTCATCCTATATGAATGCTGCTTCATTGGAACTGCATCTGGTTTTAAGTGAATCTTATGTTGATAAAACTTTGAATCCAATCCTTTCATATCCGCATACTCTCATGCAAAAACATCCTTAAATTCCATCAACAAATTAATAAAGTCTTGTCGGAATCGGGCCTTAAGTCGTCGACTGATATGGATTGGCTTAGTCTCTTCCGAAGCTCCTAGAAAGACTGTATCCAGTTCATCCTCCTTCACCCTTGTTACTTTACTCATCTGTGCTTCAAAGTCGTGTTCTTGCCGAATAACCTCCTCCAATGGTTCTGGCATAAGCAAGGCTTCTTCTTGCCGAATAACCTCCTCCAATGGTTCTGGCATAAGCAAGGCTTCTTCTTTCCCCTCTGGCGCTGCCATTTCTTGATCCCATAAAGACTTCCCCTTAAAAATCATAGAAACATTTGCAAGATAAAGAGAAACAAAATCCGAATTAGCCTTCAAGAATTGCTCCTCTTCATCCTCTTCTAATCTTTCCACCATATTCACTGTTTCTGCTATCACATGCCATGCTACTTGAATTGGTTGTCTGCAGGTTCCCAACATCACCCGAAATTTCCTGCGACCCTTTTTTACTGTCAGCATGTTTGCCTCCCAATTATGCTTTACCTTGGCTTGGCATAGCCATGGTCTCCCCAATATAATATGATAATCCTGACTATAATCTTCAACATTTAACACCACTAACAAAACAACAAAGGACAGACCAACAACATCCAACACAACTCCTCTGAGCAATCCTACTGGTTGTACTCTTCTCTGATCCGCCATGCGAACTACAAAGGAAGCACGTTTCCAATCACCAAGGCCAAAGCGCTCACAAGCCACTTGAGTAATAATATTAACTTTGGCACCTCCATCTAATAAGACTTTGTCGATATACGTTCCATGATATCATATTGAAAGCTCTGGGATGCGTGTATCCGTAATCCTAGTTGTTGCAGGCAACGGGACTGAATCATCCCACACTTCCTCAACTACCGCAACTTCGACTTCCATCTCTTTTATTCCTTTAAAATCCTGACTCAACAAAGATTTATGAAAATTTGGAACTAGTTTCAATAAAGACCCCAATCTCATTTGTAATGGTGATTCTAGTGCCTCCCTCCAAACAGAATCCCAATTATCCTCTTCCATGGTACTTGCCCTGTTTTTGGCTTTTCCCTCTTTCTTCTCCGTAGAGCTCGCCGAAGATCTGGGTGATTGCAATGGTGACACTAACTGTGGCATCCATGTGACAATCTTTTTGTGTACATCCTCTTGAGTTGACCAATCCGGAAGCTTAACATTTGCTACTGGTACCACATTTTTTCTAGGACGGGTAATCAACGAAACCACCGGGTCAGACTCCTCCAATCCCTCAATCTGAACCATTGCTACACTAGGCTGCTTTTTGGTAGCACGTTCCTGTTTTTTTTACTCATATTCCAAGGCTTCTGAACACTCCGACCGCCAATGCTCCTCTCCTAAACAGAAAAGGTAGGTCTTCGGTTGATTTGGATCCCGGCCACCTCGTCCACGAGGACCGCAACCCCCCCTTGACCCCGTCGGCCGACTGGTCCTAAAAAAGGTGCCTCTGATGCATGAGCGTGGGCTAGCGCTACCATAGGCTCTTGTCCTGGTTGTTGTGACTGCCATGTGAAAGAATCCCGACTCATACGGCCACAACCATTGTAATAACATGTTGGGTTTTCAAGCCCTTGTGGTCATAACCTGTGGGAAACGGTTCTTCTATAGCATGCAAATAAAGTTCAGTGTGCATGGCAAGTTTGTGGTTATATATATGTAATAGAATTTAATCAAAAGATAGCATATAGCGTGAGTTTTCTTTTTGTGCTGAGTGTCGACACTGCCAACACTATCTACACTAATAGTCAGAGCGCATTGGCAATTGCAAGGAACCTAGTTTTTCATGCTCGCACAAAGCACATTGAGGTGTATTACCACTATGCCAGGGAGAGTCTCTCAGCAAGAGAGATCAACTTGGCTTATGTGTCAACACAGGACAACCTTGCATACATTTTCACCAAGGCATTATCTCGTGAAAAGTTCAAAGCTTTTCGCAAAGCTTTGAGCTTACTCCCCTTTGTGGGTTGATCATGTCCTCAGGGCATGAAACTTCTCTATAATCTATGTGCCATGTCTCATTCATTGCATCACTCATAGGGGGGATTTGTTACCATATACAAATGGTAGTGATGTGTGTGAACACACTTAGGACCGTCGGGGCTTTTTTTTCCTCATTAGGAGGTTTCCACCCCCCCCCCCCCCCCCCGTGCATTGTATATACGCCCATCACTCTAGGGCTATCTAATCTTTTGATTGCACACTAAGTAATACACTCTCTGTTGTGTGCCTTGAGCTTCCTTTGTCTTCTCCAAGATGTCTGTGTTTTCTTGCAACACTAATTCCAACACGATCCACGTAGTGGTTTCCATGTGGCACAAGTAGATATAGTCATAGCCCCAGTTTTGAACCATTTTCAATTGGTGTATGAAAAATCTTCCTAGATTAACATTTTAGATATTCTTAGGACCAAAATTTGCTACAAAAAATGTATGCATGTACTCAATTCCACAAGAAGCCATCACTACATGCTCTCGAACTCCAATAGGTTTCTCACCATGGCCGTCAACTAATTGTAATTTTATTTATGTCTATCTAAGAGAAAGTTTTATTTATTCTTCCCAAATATGTTTAGTTGCTATGGAAACACTTGCACCACTGTTTAGAATAGCTATGGTTTTCATTCCTTTGTATTCTATAGGCAATGTGGTGTTTCTATCATTCCCTTTGCACTAATCACTGGTTTCACATCCTTTTTGGGTTTGATTTACTCCTCAACTTCTCAACCTATTGTCTCAACAGGATTCTTGATTCCCATTTTCTTCAAACATCTACCGACATCTCTGATGGGAATGAGATATTGCTAGCTAGAGTTGATGAAAGAGAAACATCGTGCACACAAGTGAGTGTGTCGGGCTAGATTATCACTCAAGAAAATTAGGTTCCAAGATCAATTAACTTGGAATCATAAACACGACCTTGAGTATTTGCTAAGCCATCACAAGCTCCCCATGAACAAGGGAGATGTAATGCAAAATAGACTTGTGTTTATTCATTCATGAAATGAGCTTTAAGTAGCTCTACAGCCTTGCACCACTGCATGTGGGATAATTCCTTCTCTTCACTCCTTGACTCATATTCTAGGACAAAGCTCACACTGTCATAAAATATAATATCTAACTTTACCAAATGATTTTCTCATATTAAACTGATCATTTAATGTCAGAGAATAAACGAGAACAAGAGTTAGAATAGAGACATGTGCTTCTAGACATATCTGAACACGTGACCAAAATGAGAGATGGTTGCATCTCAATAGGGGTCCAAAAGGAGATGGTATATCACAGAGAGCAATGTGCAATAAGTGCTTCTATACTTTCCTCAGCAGGGGACCAGGAGGAGAGATGGTTACATCGCAATAGGGATCCAAAAGGAGGTAGTCTATCAAAGAGAAAACGTGCATCCAATGGAGCTTAAAAAGACCTTATGGTTAGCTTCATTAAAGACCTCCAATGGTTAGTGTTAAAAGTCCTTTGACCTTAGGCAAGCTAGAGCTGAGCTTGAGGTGGGTGCGCGACCTAAGCTTGAGGTGCTTGTCGTGATTGATGACTAAGGTGCATGCTTGATGACTAAGGTGCTTGAGGTGCTTGTCATCCTTAATGACTAAGTTACTTGAGGTGCTTGTCATACTTAATGAGGAAGGTGCTTGAGAAGCTTCCCATGCATGGGGGATAAGGTGCTTGAGTCAAAAAGATACCCGACAAACTTAATGAGATAGGTGCTTGAGAAGCTTCCCATGCATTGGGGGGTAAGGTGCTTGAGTCAAAAAGAGACCCTACAAACTTAATGAAGAAGGTGCTTGAGAAGCTTCCTATGCATGAAATTCCTACAGTTAGGGGAATCTTTGAGTTAACCTTCCACTCACCCAAAGGGCACCCCTTTTCTCAAAGGGCACATGGGACATATGTCAGACTCTCCCTATGCTTAACCACATGGTGTGCTTGAATGCTATTGGTTGGGCTAAAGAGGGGTCCAATGAGCTTCTAGTTCCATCCAACAAATATCTAGATATTTTCAAGCTCTCTCTCTCTAAGGGGTAAGGAGGACACTTGTCCAAAGACTACCCATGTACTTGAATGCATGCTGCATGTGATTGGCTAGGGGGGAGAGGGGTCCAATGAGCTTGAAGCATGTGTAAAAGCTACAACTCGCCCCAAGCAAGCAAGGGGGGTGCTGGGGGGGATATACACCACACACACACACACACACACACACACACACACACACACACACACACACTCATTTTGTGGATTCATTCTCACTTGGTGAAAGTGGATGAACTCCACCTCCTTCTCCAAGCTTGTGAGAAGTGAGAGCCTACACCAACACTCTTGGCTATGGAATGCAAATCCAACCAAGAGCCATGCTTCAATGCTTAAGCTTGCCATCTTCTCCATCTTCATTATTATGTTATTATGTATGCTAGCAAGAAGAGTGATGATAAGTGAGAAACTATTTCTTTCTCTTATGGAATGTTTCTTCTTCCTCTTCCCTACCCTCATTCCCCACTTGCTCTCTCCACCTTCGAAGGTGTTTGAGGCCTTGGGACTAAGGCTTGGGATAGTTAATGCTTTCTACAAAGTTTATGTTATGTTTGTGATGCATAAAGCTTTCCATCTTCATTGCATCACCTAGGTCACAAGGAACACAAAGATTGTATTGTACCAAGTTTGTCTTGATGGGAGGAACTATAATACAAATGCCTATTAGAGGGGGGAACGGCTCTGTATGAATCCAGTCCTCAACTATTGTCATGTTCTCTAAATTCTTTCTCTTGCAAAAGTATTGTTCATGCCAAGTTAACTAAGTACCATGTTTATGTTTCTACCATCAATTAAGTTCACCCGCTATGATCACAAAGTAATCTCACAAAAGTGCTTCATCTAATTTCCTAATTCCGCTCTCAAAATTCATAGATCATTTCCATTACATTGGTATCAAAGCATTTGGTTTCTCTTTTCTTGCTTAAGAAGAGAGGTCCTTAAGTAACCTATTAATGGTTGATTTTGTTAATTATATTAGGGTAAGTGGGACTGGGATCTATTATCGGTTTTGTTGAGCCCAGTATGTGGGATATGGTGCACACCTCGGGAGCTTTGGTCTTAATAATGGAGTCTTTTTAGACTTGCCTACGTCTTTACCATTATTGAGCCATAAGAAGTCCGAAAGGAGCTATCCCTCGGCAACTTCGCTATGTTATACTCACTCCACTACTCTCTATAATTAACTGATTGAAGCCGTGGGTGTAGATACTTAAGTGCCTATCTTCAAAGGCTAAGAGGAGTAGCAACTAAGTTTTTGAATCGCCAAATCATACACTAAGTGAACACATAAGTTTAATTAACATGGCTGACAATAACCAAGAGAGTAGAATAAACTTGATAACTTTGATTTTGCACATGAAATGCTAATGATGATGCCCCCATGTTTGTTAATTATCTTGTCACTAGGTTGCAACAAGATATGGGCAACCCCGCTTTGCAAACCGAAGTTACTCAACAACTTTGTGCTTATGGGATTTCCTTTCCTCTCCAAGAGGAGAGAGAGCTTAGGAGGCCTCTTGGTGAGACCCCCAAAAGAATACTCTCTCTCATACGAGAGGAGGAATCCAAAGAACAAGAAAGTAATGAATCCCTAAGTTCCTCTGAAGATGTGGCTCCATGAAGATGGCGGACTAAACAATCACCAACTCCTCCCAAGAGGAAACGGTTAACCCATAGTCCTTCTCCTCGTCACTCCAAAAGGGAAGAGAGGAAACAAAGGAAGAAAAGGGCAAGAAAGGGGTCACCCTCTTCTCCTTCTTCTTCACCTTCCTCCTCTTTCGATGAAAGATCTGGCTATTCTCCTAGAGAATACAAGAGGGGAGAACATCGCAAATCTTACCGTGCATGGTGAAGGTCACAAAAGCTAAAGAAGTTCAAAGAGGGAGGAAAGAGTATCTCTTTTCTCACCTATGATGGCACCTTTGGTGCTATTGACAAAGTATCGGCCTTCATCCAACAATTTGGTGCCGCCTTTGGAGACAAGTGTAGATGGTGGAGACAGTCTCAATAGGTGGGAACCGGCTCCTAGAAGCCGAACAGCGGACCAATCAGTAATTACTGTGGCGGTTACCACAATAACTTCAAAGGGCTATAAATAAGACCCATTACATTGTAATCGGGTTGGCTGTACTTTTGGGCTGCTTATCTTTTGACTTCTTACTCTTAGTCGTGTGGTTTTAGTCCTGAAGGTGTTCCTGAGCTACACTATCTTCACTTGTAATCCTACTCTGTAATCCTTAATATAGTAGTCGAGTGTACTTCAGTCAAATATACCTTGTATTCATTCTTCACGAACTCTGAATCTGATTCTGAATCTAAACACTAATTCCAGTCATTTAGTCTGCCTCTCGCTTCAGCAGATGTATTTCAGTTCATGTAACTATTCCAGTTCAGTTTCTATCTTCTCTTCCAGTTCTACTGATTGAACTAACGAATCACTAGTGGCTGTAAATTCTAACATTGGAATCAGCTATCTAAAGAGATCAGCTCCAATTCCATTTTGGCGATCATGGTGGCTAGAGCTGTGCTCATTGACCAGAAAACTCCTCTCCCAGTTTGAGTTTTCAGCTACAGTGATGGCACCCAAACCCAGCCGTGGCTGGAACCATCCTACCGCGTTGACCCTATCCCTCAGGAGTCAGAAAGAGATTCTGATCCCAAGAATGAACAAGTAACTGACACTGCGGCTCAGGAGGAGCACAATCATGCTGATGAGGCAAAGGACTTGTAGCATTCTAGTCAGTCCAGAAGAAGAAGGGCTGAAAGGGAAGGAGCACAGTCATGCTTATGAGGCAAAGGACTCTTAGCATTCTAGTCAGTCCAGAAGAAGAAGGGTTGAAAGGGAAGAATGCAAGGCCAAGAGTTCTCAGACCATACAGGGGGACGAAGGAGCCAAAGGCAGTAAAGGAAGTCGCCATAGTTCCAGTAGAAAAGCCAGGGAGGAAATAGAAACTGAGATGGAGGCAAAAATTAATTGGGATGCAGACACATACCATTATAAGAAAGCTTCAAAAAGGAGACAGGACCCCAAGGTGAGAAGAGGAAGAAATGATGCTGATAGACATGATTACACATCTTCATTAAAAATTTCTTTTCCTGTGTTCAAAAGGGGAAAGAAAGATGACCCGGATGTTCGTATCCAAGCCTTTGAGCAGTATGCTGAGTTGAAAAATATTGATGGAGATGACTGGGGTGAATACTTTTTGCAAACATTAAAGAAGGCAGCAAGGAAATGGTACTACCATTACCCGCCTTGCAACTCAGATCATATAATAAACTGCTTAAATCTTTTCGACTGGAATATTTAGACAACATAAGAGATGAGGATATACTCTGTGAACTGGATAAGATAAAGCAGAGAAAATTGTCAGTCAGAAGTTATCTTGAGAAAATCAAGGAACAACTAGACAACTGCAGGAACCACCATCTGAAAAGTGGTTGCGAGCATGGTTTTTGAATGGTTTTCGCAGTAAGAAGCTTAGGGAACAGGAGGTGCCAGCACCAACAAAGAAATTCAATGATTTGGTGCAGCGAGCCCTGAAGCTAGAACATCAAGCTAAGAAGGAAAAGAGTCATAAGAAGAGGAGGTCCAGTAGTAGTAGTACTTCTATTGAGGATTCTGATTCCAGTAGAGCCTCTAGTAGTTCTGAAAGTAGCTCAGATGAAAAGACCAAAGACAAGCTTAAGAAGGGATCTTGGTCTAGGAAGATTGAAGAAATGGCCCGACAAATTGCTGAAATTAGCCAGACCAGACAACCGGTAAGAAGAATGGAAACCTGGTGTTCAAAGTGTAAATCTAAAGACCATGTTTCAAATGAATGCCCACAATGTACTTATTGCAAAGACTATGGACATCTATGGAACAACTATGGTATTCAAATTCATCATTTCAAGAAGGGAAAATATTTGTTAGTGGTGGAATTTACCAATGCTGAACCAGTAAGAGTGGAAACTACCAGTGCTTCTCAAGAAGAGAAACCAGGTATCAGTGGTACTGGTATAGGACGTGGCAGATACCAAGGGGATACTAGCCGTGGCCGGGGTCGTGGTAATTTCTAGATTTGAAGCCTGAATTGCTATACTTGTGGTAAGTATGGGCATTTCGCGGCTCAGTGTCCAGAAACACCTGTGATCGCGGATACTGAGGCGAAGGTTCCTGAACCAGTTCCTGTATGAGCAATTACACGAAGTAAAGGGGTGGTGATTGAGGAAATTCCAAAAAATCCAGCAAAACTAGTCACTCCTGAAAGTAGTAAATGGGCTCAACACAGAAAGGTATGGAAGGCCAAGGGTAAAGAAAAGGTGGTTGATGAATGGAAAGAGCAGAGAGAACTAGCGGCGAAAATCACGGAGGATTTGGCCAAGAAGCTGCCAGAGAAACCAGAGAGTTCTGACGCCCGGGTCATTCAAAAGATACCTGCCCAGTTTTTTGAGACATCACAACTAGATCAATCAAAGCCTGGGATACCTGAGACCAGTTGGCTGCAGTACAAGGACTGATGGAAGAGTTGGGAACTGATAAAGAAGCCGAAAGCACTAAAATAAAGGAATGGTGTTGTGAAGATACTACCAGTTCTTCAAGCTCTGATAACAACTCTGCTCATGAGAAAGAGGAAATTCATGTTAAGATTTGTGACAAAATTCAGAAACTCACTGTGGAGTTAGAGGACATTAGAAGAAATTTTCCTGAAGCAGCGAAATTCATCTGATAGCGAATGAAGGCTGAGGCGGAGGCCAGATCAGTTGACTTGGCACCTGTCAGAGATAATGAAGTGCCGGTGATTCAGGTGGATTACAAAGTTCGAAAACAATGGGAACCACTATCGAGCGTCATACTAGATGGAGGAGCAGGGGTAAACATTCTAGGATCATATCTTTAGCAAAGGATGGGAAGTACAAGGACTGATGGAAGAGCTGGGAACTGATAAAGGAGCTGAAAGAACTAAAATAAAGGAATGGTATTGTGAAGATACTACCAGTTATTCAAGCTCTGATAACAACTCTGATCATGAGAAAGAGGAACTTCATGTCAAGATTTGTGACAGAATTCAGAAACTCATTGTGGAGTTAAGAGGACATTAGAAGAACTTTTCCTGAAGCAGCGAAATTCATCAGACAGCGAATGAAGATTGAGGCGGAAGCCAGATCAGTTGACTTGGCAGCTGTCAAAGATGATGAAGTGCCAGTGATTCACGTGGATTACAAAGTTCAAAAACAGTGGGAACCACTATCGAGCATCATACTAGATAAAGGAGCAGGGGTAAACATTCTAGGAGCACATCTTCAACAAAGGATGGGAATTACAAACCTGAAACCAGCACCTTTTAAAGTTTGAATGGCGGATCATCGAGTGGTGCAAGCAACTAGTATGATAGAGAGTATGCAGATAAGAGTGGGCAAAGAAAAGTTCAAAGCTAGTTTCCCAGTACTAGATGTGCAAGGAGCATATGGGATGCTACTGGGGTGCCCATGGCTCGAACGGCGCAGGCTGTTCACGAATATTCTAATCAGACTCTAACAATACAAGGGGCCAGTGGCAGAATCCGGATTCAGACGAATAGCACTAGAAGTTGGAGAAAGGAACTGAGACCCAAAGAGCTTTGCTAGAAGTATAAGGTGAAGAAAATTAAGAGAATGCTAGTAGCCATGAATATTTTTCCATTAATAGAGATAGATCTCAATGCAGTTCTATTGAACAAAGATCAAGTTGAAAAACAAAAGAAACAATTTCTAGACCAGTTCACTGAATTGAATTCAGGAGAACGTCCAATTCAACTAACTGGAAGGTTAGAAGAACCATTTGATTTTAGCACACCAATAGAACAAGCACACTCTGGAGGAGCTACTGAAAATCAGAATAGTAATTCAAAGCTCAGAGGATTGTTTTGGGATTACGCTGAGGAGTCAACCAAATGATCAGGAGATAGAGGAATGGAATTTGGGGTCTGAGGAAAACCCTAGATTGATCAAGGTCAATAAACATCTGAATCCTACGATGAAAGAGAAGGCACGACATATGTTCCAGCACTGTAAAGATGTGTTCACATGGGAACATACTGATCTCAAAGGAGTGGATTCAGAGGTATGTCAACATAGAATACCACTGAAACCAGATGCCAAATCAGTACAACTGCAGCGATATTGAATGAATCCAAATTATGCTAAGAAGGTCAAGGAAGAGATTGACAACCTTCTAAAAGCTAGGTTCATTACTGAAGTAGCCAGTAGTGATTGGTTGTTTCCTATTGTGGTTGTGCCAAGAAGAATGGGAAGCTGAGAGTATGTGTGGATTATAGGAAACTAAACGTCCAAACCATTAAGGATCCATTTCCATTACCCTTCACAGACATGTTACTTGATGAAATTGCAGGATATGATATGTATAGCTTTATGGATGGTTATAGTGGCTATAAGCAGTTACAGATTGTTCCTAAGGATCGGGTAAGACCACTTTTATTACGGAGCGGAGAGCATTTATGTATCTGGTAATGCCATTTGGCCTTTGCAATGCACCAGCCACTTTTCAACGATGTATGATGGAAATATTCAGTGAATTTTTTCATCGGTTCCTCGCCATATTTATGGATGACTTCACTGTATATTCAACATAGGAAAATCCTATTTCTGGAGATGGTTTTAAAGCGCTGCCAGGAAAACTGGATTTGTCTGAATCCATTCAAATTTGTTTTCTTAGTCTGGAAAGGACAACAACTGGGACATGTGGTGTCGAGAAATGGCCAATGACAAGATCCAGTGCGTTCAACAGGCCAAGGCGCCTAGAAATGCATCAGAATTAAGTTCTTTCTTGGGATATATTAATTTTTATAGAAGATTTGTGTATAAGTTTGCTTCCCAAGGATTACCATTGTATAAACTTACAAAGAAAACCAGCAAGTTCAGTTGGACTGCTGAATGTGAGGAAAGTTTTCAAAAATTAAAGAATGCCATCATTAGTAAACCAGTTCTTCGACAACCAAATTGGGATGTCATTTTTCATGTACATGTGGATGCTTTGGGACTGGTAATGGGAGCAATACTAGCTCAGCCAGAAGGAAGACATGATTATCTAGTATACTTTGCGAGTCGTAGGTTCAGTCAGGCTGAACAAGGCTATACAACTACTGAAAGAGAATCCTTAGGGATGGTTTTCAATGCTACTAAATTCAGACATTATTTGTTGGGCAAGCTGTTTCATTTCTATGTGGATCATCAAGCCTTATTATTTCTGATTAATAAAGTCATTATTCAAGGCAGGCTGATACGGTGGATAATGTTCCTTATGGAATTTGAATTTCGTATTTTTCATAAACCCGGCAAAAACCATTGTGGTGCTGATTTCCCGTCTAGGAGTATGGAGGGCTACTCTGAGGTGTCTTTAAGAGATGAGCCAGTAGATGCATAATTATTTCAGCGAGAAGTGGCAGAATCAATTGATCCAAAATTATATGAAGTATATCAGTTTCTCTCTAAGGGTGGGTTCCCAGATGATTGGACTCAGAATCAGAAGAAGGCTCTAGTTATTAAAAGTCTAAAGTTCACTATCATTGGTGGTTCACTTTATAGATTGGGTGTCGATGGGATTCTTCACCGATGTGTGCCTATGGAGGGTAGAATGCAAGTTATTTCAGAGGCACATAATGGGAAATCTGGTGGACATTTTGGTACTGATGTTACTTTCAAGAATATTTCGCAGGCTGGTTTGTGGTGGTAGACTTTAATATCTGATGTCAGAAGCTTTTGTAAAACATGTGATATATGCCAAAGAATGGGTAGACCCACAACATCAGATATGACTCCTTTAACACCAGTCCAGCCACTGGGTGTTTTCATGAAATGGGGTCTGGATTTTATGGGTCAATTTAAGAAGATTACTCAAAGGAAGAATAGGTATATATTGATGGCTACCTATTATGTGACCAGGTGGGTAGAAGCTGTTAGCGCCTGATTTATCAAGGCTTTCAGGGCAGTCAGGCTATTACTTTTTGAACTATAACTAAAGACCTTTAACTTTTGAACCTTAGGGATATGTGGACATTAGTACTTATAATTTTGGGTAGTTGTGAATGTGCCTTATGGTATCTGATGACGAGGGGCAATTATGGGCATTCCTGTCGATGTAGTTCTCTCTCTCCTTATCTCGTACTACTGTTTACTCTCTGTAATTGGGTGATGATGATGAAGATAATCTGATGGTAGTCTCTCTTCCTCTTCCTTATGGTGTTCTTTACTTATTTACTTTGCAGTATTGTGTATGAATACTCAGTGTACTGTTCCTGTTTCCTGAATAACTGCATGTTACTTGCATTGAACACGTGTTAGGGCTGTGTGCCCCTAACATTTGGCGATCTTGCTATTGGTTTGAATTTTGCCTAAAACCATATGGGTGCTAACGAATGAATCACAGCGGCGACCTGTTCCCTGATAGTGACCATTTCCGGGATTTTGTGAACTGGAAAACACCGGGGGAAGAGTCTGAGGAGTATGCATCACAATTCTTGAAAGAATTCTACCCACAACTGCCCAGCGAAGTTAGAATTCTCATTCTCGAAAAGGTAGTTACAAAACTGTTACCCTTTGGAGCCTGTAATTTACCTTCAAACTACAATGTGCATAATCAAAGAATGCTAGTACAATATTCTAGACAAGGGAGAAGATGCAATGCATGAGTGAATCAGGGCAGGGGTCCAATGTACCACAAAATTCATATGGAACAAGGCTTATATTAAGAAGGGAGTTCTCTGCAAGAGGAAGACAAGGAGAAGAGTCAGGTAATGATGACCAAGAAGAACCAGTAGGGGAACTTGCTGCAGGGGCAGAAATTTTTGAGGAGGGGACTGAACTGCATGAACCTAAAAACAGGCTGCAGGAAACCCTACCTGCAAACCAAGAAGGCCAACAAACAACTTATCCCACATCAGACCCACTTTTGGGACCATTGGTCAATGTATTGTTAGCCCAAACAGTTTTGAAGTCTTTGTGCAGTTTCTGTGCAAATTATGTGCAGTTTGTTGCAGAATGCAGTTTCAATTTTTCAGTTTACAGACTACACTTTCAGGTATTTCAGTTTGCAATGCAGTTTAAGCAGTTTCAGGGTTTAAAGAGGTACAAATGCTCTCTATTCTTTTGATGGGTGATTAATGGCGAAGAAGAAGAAGAAAAAGTGTACTATTTGTCAAAAAGATGAGCACTCTGCAAAGCAATGTCCTTACGTGTGCAAGCCATGTCAAAAGGAAGATGTATGTGTCAAATACTGTATGCATAAACTGTGCAAGAAGTTGTATCGAATTGTCAGATCTTTTCGAGATGCATCAGATCATGAGGAACTATGTGATGCACAAGAGGATTTGGATGATTTTTCTAATCTTCTTGACAAGGCAGAAGACTGGCATGAAGGTTGTGAAGGAAAAAGAAGAAAGTCGTGCTCTAGTATGCGTAGAATACAGGTGTTACAAGAAGCAATTGAAGGCTTGACAGAGAAGTATGAAGATCAGTTTCAGGATGAAGATGAAAGTGATGATGAGTGGGGAGTTACAACACCAATGTTTCCCTTGGTTGGGAACAATCAGGTACAATCATGTTTAACTTCTCCAAATGCACTTGTTGCAAGTCTCAAATCAATGAAAGAAGCTCAAGCACAAAGCCAACCTGAAGAAGTCAAGAAGGTGATGTTGGAAAGGGCAGAAGAAAAGGAGCATCTTGAGAGCCAAAGAAGCCAAAAGGAGCACTTAGTATCCCAAAACCACACTCCAAATAAACTCAAGGGTTTGCACAATGTTGATGTACCAACAGTTTTTCAGGGACCTGCAGTTTCAAAACCTGAAGTTTCAAAGCCTGAATCTGATTTTTCAGCACCTGAAGTTTTCCAATCTGATTTTGATGTTTCTAAATATGGGATGAAAGCTATAGATACTCAGATTTCTGAAGAGAAGAAGTTGATTCAAGAAGGAGAGTTTGTTCAATGCAAGGGAGATGAAGTCCAAAAGATGATGAAGGAAGAAGGAGGAAGCCAGGAGCAACTCATGAGCCAAAGGAGCCAAGAGGATTGCCAGCTATCCCCAAACCTCACATCGAAGAGACTCACCTCTTTGCAGGAAGAGAAGGACAGTTGCCCAAAAGAAGAATTATTGGTTGAGAAGAAGGGAATACAAGTGGGAGTGAGCGAGAGAAGCCACCAATATCCCATACAAACCCATATACCAACATTTGACATCAATCTTGAAGATGTTGAAATTCAGGGAGACATCAGATTTCAGCGCAATGCAATGGAAGAGCTGAAGATAGATAAAGACATAATGTGTGCTACTGATGAGGATGATGTGATGAATCAGTTTTTGATGAATCTTGATGAGGAGTATTCAACAACCAACAGTTTGGAAGGTGTTTGTGTTGATGGAGAAGAGTTTTTTGGAGTTTTGAAGAGTGAAAGCCAATTTCCGAGAGTGGATATGAATTATTCAGGTTGTGAAGACAAGGATCTTCAATTTCAGATCCCTGAATTACCAGTTTTGATACCAAAGGTTCCTGATTTGCAAAGTTTTAGAATTCAGGTTCATGATCCGCAGATTACTGATTTGCAAAGAAGTTATGTCCCTGAACTTGCTGAATTTCAAAGTCTTTTTCTTTCTCAAGTGAAGATGATCAATAATCTCTCATTCGAGCTAGAGAATGAGAGGCATTCAAGTATGGTTGCGGCAAATGAAGCGCTTTCCAAAATCAATCAACTTCAAGAAGAAAAGACATCATTGATGATGGAGATTTCTCAGGTTCAAATTGAAGCCGACTTGCATATTTCTTACTGTTATGAAGTTCATGATGCTCTTAAGCAAGTTGTTTTGAACAAGGATAATCAAATTGAGGATTTGAAGCTTCAACTTACTCAAATCAAGAATGTGGAGTTTTCTTCAAATCTTGATGTTACAGAAGGTTTCTTGAATGATGATGTTGTTATCAATGATCTTTATGATGTTGGTGCTTTTACAAATTCAGTCATGGATATTGGAAGTCCGTATTTTTCCAGTGAAGTTCAGTTTCTTGATGATATTCTTGATGATTTATACCAAATTTCTGATGTCAATGGTTTTGTTGATGCTGAGGATATGATTTTGACTGATGATTATGCAAGTATTTTGTAAGTTCCTCATGATGGTGAAGGTGCCACTAACAGAAGCTAAGGCTCTTCCCGACCACACAACAAATTCCACTGCTAGGTTTCTATTTGAGAATATTGTCTGCCGATACGGATGTCCTGTGGAGATTGTGTCAGACCAAGGTACACACTTTATAAATGACACTATGGATATTCTCATGGATATGCTTTCAGTCAAGCATCAGAAATCAACACCATATTATCCTAGATGCAATGGGCAAGCCGAAAGCAGTAATAAGACTATCAAGACTATCCTCATCAAGATTGTGCAGAAAAAGCCAGAGCAGTGGGACTTGAAAATTCAAACTGCTCTATGGGCATATAGAACAGCTTATAAGGTCACTACGGAGGTAACACCATTTAGAATGGTGTATGGCACTGAAGCTATTGTACCTACGGAATTTGTCGTACCCAGTCTCAGGATGGCAGTAGAGCATGGCTTGTATTTTAATCACAATCTAAAAAAGAGACTGGAGGAGCTAACACAGCTAGATGAGTTGAGACAGAGGGCTATGCCGAAAGAAGAAATTGTTCAGCAAAGAAGTCAGGGAGTTTCAAAAAGGCGATTTGGTTCTCCTATATCAATCAAAAATCGGCCCTAAGAAATTGAACTTAAAGATAGCTTGGGCAGGACCATTTGAAGTTGATTGGGTGTTCTCCAATGGCACGGTAAGGTTGAAAGATTTGTCCGGATTATTGTTGCCAGGGGTATATAATGGAGCCAAAATCAAGCTCTATTATTCAGAAGCCAGAGAAATTTTTCGGGAAAAAGGATACTGATGAGCTGGGAACTGAAGACAAGGAAATTCCAGAATCAGCTATTTTAGGTCTTTTTCATGTACAACCAGTTCTAGAGCCAGTCAAAAAGTTAGAACAGTACCAGTACGACCAAACCACGTCCATACCAGAAACAGAAAAGTATGGAAACCAATATCAGTTTTTATGGGAACAACGGTCAGAAGGACTATCAGTTGTAATCATTTCAAAGACAAGAGAGAGTCTTGTCCAATGCATGTCTGCCACGTCACTTGCGGTGCACAAAACTCTAGGAACGGTAAGTGGTGGAGCTTTTATGGCGCGAACGCGTATAACAGTGAGACGAGTACGCATTTTTCCTTGCAAATCTCCTGCTGCGCGACGCTTGCCTACTGTCGTTCATTCGCCATTGCCAAGCTCTGAAGCTTCCTCACTACAGCCGCAAACTTCTTCATCTGAGGAGACTGTGGATTACTACTTATCCTTGCCAGCCACACTAGGATACAGGTTTGACGAATCAAGTAAGTCCTCTTCTTCTTCATATACTGATTCATCGTCTTCACGGTGTATGGGTAGGAAGAAAATGTCAGAGAAGATGTAGGAAACTATAGAAGAAAACCAAGCCCTTATTGTTGTTGCAAAAGCAACTCTTCCACTTATTCCTCACAGTAAAATATAGAGATATGTGTTTACTGAGCAAGCTGAGGCCTTACTCAGACTGTGGGATTTGCATGTGGTTGTGCAAGCCACAAGGATAGAGTTTGACACAGCTATTATAAGGAAAGTTCTGGATTCCTTCACTGCCAAAGACGGAAGTGCTATGGTCTATGGTAGAAAAGTGTCAATCACTCCAGAAAATATTGCTTTCACATTCCAAATGCCAAATGGGCCAAAGCCATCTGTGGCTGATGACTCTCCTCCACCTTCACCTTCAGGACCTGGTACTGGTGGAGCGGGGGCTAAGAGGGAATCAGTCAAAGATAGACCAACCAGACCAGCATGAAGGTCAGCAGTCGAGTGATCAACAGGTGGAAGAGCAACAACCCAACAACACTGGGAATTCACCAGTACACCAGTCACATCACATTATGGATCATAAAGGGAAAGGCAAAGCTATCACTGAGATTCTAACAGGTGATGAGCGACATTCATTATGGCTCATCACGATGAACAAGAGATTAAGACATCAACAGGCTCCTATAACCAGGATGTATCTTGAGGATGATGATCTTATCACTATCTGGAGCGATTTCAACGACTATATGTCGGTGCTAGGTAAATGGTTCAACATTGGAAATCAGTTTCTTTTCATGATCAGGAGGTGTGTCGATTGCCTGAGCATCCTAGTACAATACAACTGCTAGAGAGAGTGCCTAAATGGATACTAACTGCTGATGAGAAAGTAGCTAATCAACATTGGCAGCGGCATTCTACTGCACATTGTCATTCCCTAGCCATCGAATTAGAGCTCCTGCTGGGGAATAAGCCGACATATAAATGTATGAAAGATGTCAGAAGTCAATAAAAAGAGGTTGTAGTGCAAATGCAGATTGCTAGGGGAGTTCTGGATCAGAGGGTATGAGCTATTCTTGAAGATCAGACTACCACCAGCAAGGGACCTCAAACTCAAAGAAACTGCTCTCTGGAGATTATTTCAGCTGGTTAAAGTTACCAAAAAGATGATGCAGCAGGAGAACCAGGCTGTCTTTAATTTTCTAGAGTTTGTACCTAATTCCCCAGTTCTCCTGTATGCTTTACCAGCAAGAGAAGTGGAGTTGTTGAGGTTTTTTCCAGCACTATATCCTCAACATACAGAACCAGTAGATCGGCTCACATACTATAAGATTACTGATGATCTTCAGGATTGGTATGAGCGTCAACTGTGGAATGGAAAACCTGGCAAACGCTATTCAATGATGCTCTTCAATTAAATGATTTCCAGGAATTAAGAGATGAGGTGCATAGGATCAAGCTGTGTATGGGACAATGGAAAATCCAGATTAGAGGTCTCACTAAGATCACAAACCAGCTGCTGCAACTCAATATTGAGTCCTCTAAAGTTCTTGAAAAGGACATTACGGCTAAACCAGGCCTAGGACCACAGTACAAAGAGATGGCTGAGATTCTCTTTGAAGCTAGGATTAAAACAAATCAGCCTCTTCTAGAAGGATGGATCCATACAGCTTTGCATTTTCACAAATTGGCCCGAACTCGTCTAACAAAAGGCAGACGCACACTCTATGATCCTCACACCAAAACTTATCATTCTCTCGCGCCTTATGAAGTCGAAATGACCACAGAGAGGTGGGATCTCAGCTTGAGCAGGAGGCCATTTACAGACTCATTCAGAAGGACAATACCGGCACTGGGACTTCTGTGACACCATCAAGACCAAAGGGCAAAAGGAAGCGGGTTCAGTGGAAGGATACTGGGTAGTTCCATCTCACAATTCGATGGAGGAATTTTCCAGCCATTCTCAAAATCAAGCGGTGGGTTTTTCCAAGAATTTTCAGAATCAGACGTTGGATTTTCCCAGTTAGGTGTTGGTATCTCTTCGGTTGGACACCCATGGAAGTACAATTATAGGGGTGTCAAGCACTCAACAAGCATGAAATATGGCATAAAGCTAGCAGTACCACAATAGCCAGAAACGTCACAAGAATACGCTCATGGGGAACATAGGCCGACTCATGAGGAACATAGGCCAACTCAGCAAGCAGGCAAAGAGCTTTCTCAACACTTCAGAAGGATCAGACGGTGGATTTTTTTCCAGAAATTTTGGACTCTTACCAAAATTCAAGAAAGGAAGGAAGAATGTAGATGGTGGAGACAGTCTCAATAAGTGGGAACTGGCTCCTGGAAGCTGAACAATGGACTAGTTAGTAATTACCATGGCGGTTACCACACTAACTTCAAAGGGCTATAAATAGGACCCATTACATTGTAATCGGGTTGGCTGTACTTTTGGGCTGCTTATCTTTTGACTTCTTACTCTTAGCTGTGTGGTTTCAGTCCTGAAGCTGTTCCTGAGCTACACTATCTTCACTTGTAATCCCTACTCTTTAATCCTTAATACAATAGTCGAGTGTACTTCAGTCAGATATACCTTGTATTCATTCTTCATGAACTCTGAATCTGAATCTAAATTTGAACACTAATTCCAATCATCCAGTCTGTCTCTCGCTTCAGCAAATGTATTTCAGTTCATGTAACTATTCCAGTTCAGTTTCTATCTTCTCTTCCAGTTCTACTGATTGGACTAGCGAATCACTAGTGGTTGTAAATTCTAACACTGGAATCAACTATCTATAGAGATCAACTCCAATTCCAACGAGGGCTTCACGGGGTCCTCCAAGCTATGCCATGTAGCTATGCATTTCCAAAAATCGGCTCGTCAATGGTGGGCTAGCCTTCGTGGCAACGACGAAGCCCCAAAGACCTTGAAAACTCTACGAGTTTCCATCATGATGCAATTCCTTGCAAGTGATGCAAAGGACAAAGTGCTTACCAAATGGTGAAGTTTAAAGCTTCTCTCTCATGAGTCTATCCACAAATATGTGGACAAGTTTTGGGATTTATATCTCAAGGTTACTATCTTTCAAAAGATAGACTTTGTTGAGAAAAAGCAACAATTCTGTGTGGGATTACCCAAAGAAATGACCAAGTATGTCAACTCTCAACGGCCTAGTTCTATCACCAAAGTAATCCACCACACTATGGTTGCTTCGTGCATCAATTTTCAACAAGGGGCTAGACGGAATGTCAAGCCCATGGAAATTAAAGACAAAAGTGATGCCAAGAGGAAAACCAATGCCCAAAATTCTTACCAAGGCTATTCCAAAAACAACAACAATCGGTGAGTTTACAAAGGTAAATATAAACTCTCTCCTAAAGAGCTAGAAGCTTTTTGTAAGGACCACAAAGGTTTTAAGTGTGGGGAGCAAGGCCATGGTTATCATCCTTGCCCCAAGAGAATTGCCTGCAATGAGACTCCTAGAGCCTCTATGTTTGAAGCTCCAAAAGAGGATGCTCATTGCCAAGGATTTTGTTGGGGTATAAAGCCCAATGTGGTCGCCCAGGTAAGTGGGCGGGCCGCCAGGTATGTACACATATTCTTTTGTAAAAACCTAATAAGAACTCACTATGCTCTACACATTACAGTAGAGCGAGTTCACCATATCGTCGTGCTCTTCTTCTCGCACTCTCTCTCGCGTCGCACTTCCGCTCGTACTCCTTCAACTGGTATCAGAGCTCAGATCGAGGCTCGGGGCAGCACTGCAGGAGGCTAGAGTCACCAACTCAGATTGGAGTGAAATTCGACAGGCGAAGACACGGCCCCAAATCTCGTGGGTTAGCACGAAGGGCTAGGTGTTGTCAGAATTTCATTCTGAGGTCATCTCGGCCACCGTTCGGCTTCGACAAAGGTCTGCGCAGGCCATTTTCGACTACGTGGTCTCGACGGGTGCAGATCCGACTCTGCAAATTTGGGGTTTTCGGCCTACGATTGCAGGTGCTGAGGATATCGACACTCCCAGAGTGCTGATTTGTGGTTGTCTACACATCGAAGGACGGCTCACAGTTCTTGGAGGCGTGTCACATACGACACGGGCGCATCTACACACAGACTATAGGCGACATCCACTAGTTCATCAGGTAGCTTGTGTTTGCTGCTTGATATTCCAGATTTCATCCTGACATTGCAGGACCTCCACATGGGATGTATTGTCAGAGATGATGTATGTCTGTTGAGGGTTTGCTGGCTGTGAGTCACGCAGCAAACAACCGCCGCAACAGTTACAACATACAGTGGGAAATTTGTGGATGTATGACTTTGTGGGAAGTCTATGTACTGTCAGATTTACTGCAGCCTTTGTTGAGGGTCGAGTGAGGTTTTATTGAGATGGGGGATTCTCGAATGTTGAGATCCTTTCGGTGATACAGGTCTTGGAGCGATCCCTCGAGCACCCTTAGATAGGCAGCTAGGATGTATTGACTGTGAGTTAGACAATTGGGATTGCATCTTTGCTTTATTGCCCTTGAGGCATTGTCGCAGTCTATGCTTACAGGACAGTGACAAGACAGTTAGAGACAGTACAGGTGCAGGACAGGTTTACCCACAGCTTACAGTGTCAGAGAGACAGTGTTTTTGAGTTGTTTTTTGGTCTGTTTTTTAGTACACCAGAGCCATTTTACAAAGGAGACTCTGCCAAAATTTATGCAGAATCTAAAGCTTTCTTGGTTCATTTGACAGGTTGATATTGGTTCAGAGGTCAGTTTACAGGGGAAACTCTGCCGAATTTTTCCCAGGAAAGTAAACTACTGTTAAGCGTAGCTATGGCTGGATCACAGGACACTGCTCTTTACAATATCAAGAAGCTAGATGGAACCAATTTCCCATTGTGGAAGCAGTAGATTTGGCACGTGTTGGTACAAAAGAAGCAGATAAAACCTATAAATCTCAAGGGGATAAAACCAGAAGATATGGACGGAGATGAATGGAGCGAAATGGATGAATTGGCACTTTCTACCATTATGCTGACTTTGGCAGAAAGCGTTTACTTCAATGTAGCAGACAAGATGTCGGCTTATCAAGCATGGTTAAAGCTGAGTGATCTTTATGAGAAGCAGAGTGCAGCTTCACAGGTATACTGGCTTAAGAAGCTTGTTGACTTGAAGATGAAAGAAGGGACACCTATGTCCAATCATTTGAATGAATTCAACACAATCTATAGTCAGTTGTCAGCTCAAGGTGTCAAGTTTGATGAACCTGTTAGAGCTATGTTCCTGTTGATCACATTGCCGGAAAGTTGGGACACTTTTCGCACAGCTTTGAGTAATTCTGCACTTCCAGATGGTTTGAACATAGCAGGTGTAGAAGGAAGTCTACTTACTGAAGAAACCAATAGAAAGACAATGGACAAAGGCAAAGGAACAGCCTTAGTTGTCAGGGGAAGGACCAAAGAAAAGTACAAAGGTGGAAAGAGGAATCAGTCTCGTAGCAAGTCCCGCAGTGCTAAAGGCAAGAGTGACATAGAATGCTACCATTGTGGCAAGAAGGGTCACATGAAAAGAGACAGCAGAGAATGGAAAGCAGAAAAAGGCAAAGAGAAAGCTGAAGATGGTGAGAAGAACAAGTCCTCAGTGAAGATTCAAGAAATAAATGTGACAAACACTGTTGCAGAGGATGACAGTCTAGTGTCAGGAGACATCTACTTCTTGAAGAATACAATGGACTCAGCTCTTCTTACAGCATCTGATGGAAATGCACTGAGTGACTGGATTATAGACTCAGGGGCATCACTTCATGTGTCTCCAAACAAGGAGTGGTTTACTTCTTATGTGACCACTAAAGATCATGTTCGGCTAGGCAATGGGCAGACATGTGAGATCTTAGGTGTTGGAGATGTTCAATTGAAGTTTTAGAATGGCTCTTCTTTCACGTTGAAGAATGTGAGACATGTTCCCGCAATTACAAAGAGCTTGATCAGCACAGGTTTACTTGATGATCTTAGGTGTTGGAGATGTTCAATTGAAGTTTTAGAATGGCTCTTCTTTCACGTTGAAGAATGTGAGACATGTTCCCGCAATTACAAAGAGCTTGATCAACACAGGTTTACTTGATGATGCTGGCTACGTCACCACTTTTGGACAGAACATGTGGAAGATATCCAAGGGTTCTATGACAGTAGCACATGGAGTAAAGTCTGGAGGACTTTACATGATTTATGTATCAAATGTCTCTAAAAATGTAATCAATGTAACCGAGCAGCCGAACGTTTCTTTGTGGCATTGCCGGTTAGGACATATGTCCAAGAAGGGAATGGAAATCTTGTCTTGTTCTGGTTATTTGCCTGGCTTTTCATTTAATGATTTTAAATTCTATGAACATTGTCTGTATGGTAAGCAAACACAACAGCCACATAAGCATAGAAGCAGTAGAAGAGATACACAGTTGGCACTTGTTCATAGTGATTTGTGTGGACCTATGCCTAACCTATCTCTAGGGGGAGCTTCTTACTTTATGACATTTATATATGATTACTCGAGGAAAGTATGGGTTTACTTTCTCAAGCACAAGGATGAAGCGTTTAGTGTTTT
This sequence comes from Adiantum capillus-veneris, assembly GCF_014529385.1. Classification (NCBI taxonomy): domain Eukaryota; kingdom Viridiplantae; phylum Streptophyta; class Polypodiopsida; order Polypodiales; family Pteridaceae; genus Adiantum; species Adiantum capillus-veneris. Next base: position 10,416,511 of record NC_140940.1, read on the forward strand.
CAAAACGTTTGTGACACTTGTGGAGAATCAGAGTGGCAAGAAGCTTAAATGCTTAAGCACTGGCAATGGTGGAGAGTATGTTTCAAAGGCCTTTCAGGACTTTTGTGAGTCAAAAGGTATAAAACGTGAACTTACTGCTCCTTACAATCCTCCTCAAAATGGTGTTGCTGAGAGGATGAATAGGACCATACAAGAGAAGGTCAGAAGTATGTTGTCTAATGCACAGCTGCCAAATGGGTTTTGGGCTGAAGCTGTATCAACAGCTGTTCATCTCGTAAATAGATCTCCTAGCAAGGTTTTGCAGAAGGATTCAGTGCCAGAGATGGTATGGTCAGGCAAAATGCCCTCATACAAGCATCTCAGAGTCTTTGGCTGTGAGGCATATACTCACGTTCCAAAGGAATTTAGGAACAAACTTGAGCCAAAGAGTAGAAAGTGCATCTTTCTAGGCTATGGTAATTCTGGTGAGATGGGGTACAGACTTTGGGATCCCGAATCCAGAAAGGTTGTTCGCAGTAATGATGTTCACTTTAATGAATCCAAATATCATTCTAAACCAGAGAGGGTTGAGGAGATTAGAAGAGTTGTCTTCCAAGAAGATGGACCTGCACGTGTAAGACAAAATGTCAGGGCTCAAGAGGAGCAAGGACAGGATAGAGTGGAACCGCAGGTTGTGGCTCAGCCTGAGCCACCTATTGTGCGTAGATCTGGACGTGTCACGCGACCTCCTGATAGGTTTGTTCCATCTATGAACTATGTCATGTTGACTGATTGCAATGAGCCTTCATGTTACAAGGAAGCAGTGCAAATGAAGGACTCCGGGAATTGGCAATTGGCTATGCAGTCAGAGATGACAGCTCTGCATAAAAACCAGACATGGAAGCTAGTTAAATTACCACGGGGCAAAAAGGCTCTACACTGTAAATGGGTTTACAGGTATAAGATCACCGCTCATGATAGTCAGCCAAAGTACAAAACAAGGCTTGTTTCCAAGGGCTTTAAGCAAGAACAAGGCATTGACTTTAATGAATTCTTCTCTCCGGTGGTCAAGATGACTACATTGAGATGCTTTCTTGCATTGGTTGCCATATTAGATTTGGTGTTGCACCAAATGGATGTCAAGACAGCGTTCTTGCATGGTGATTTAGATGTGGAAATTTACATGCAGCAGCCAGAAGGGTTTGTTGAGAAAGGCAAGGAAGATTGGGTATGCCAGTTGTTAAAACAATCACCGAGGGCATGGTACCATAAATTCCACAAGTTTATGCTTTCTCAAGGCTACAAACGTAGTGAGTTCGATCACTGTCTATATACAAAGAAGGCTAAGGATGGTAGTTGGCTGATCCTTATTTTGTATGTGGATGACATGTTGATTGCTGGCAAGCACTTGGAAGAAATTTCAGCTTTGAAGTCAAAGATGGAAAAATCGTTTGACATGAAAGACATGGGTGAGGCAAGTCATATACTTGGTATGCGCATTGAGAGAGACAGATCAAAGAAGTTGATTTGGTTATCTCAAACAAAGTATATTGACAAGGTTTTGCAAGGTTTCAATATGGAGAAGGGAAAGGCACTGAGTGTTCCATTGCCACCATATTTGAAACTTAGCAAACAAGATTGTCCTATGTCTGAGGAAGAGAAGGCTGAAATGGATAAGATTCCATATGCATCTGCAGTGGGTAGTTTGATGTATGCAATGATTGCTACTCGCCCAGACATTGCATTTGCAGTGGGAGTAGTAAGTCGATACATGTCAAACCCAAGCAAGAAACATTGGGAGGCAGTGAAAGGAATATTGAGATACTTGAAAGCTACAAAGAGTATGCGTAGATGCTATGGGAGTCAGGAGCTAAGTGTAAAGGGTTTTACAGACTCAGATTATGCAGGTGACTTAGACAGCGGAAGGTCTATGTCAGGGTATGTCTTTACATTGGCTGGTGGAGCAGTATCATGGCGTTCTAGATTACAAGATTGTGTTACTCTGTCTACTACAAAGGCTGAATATGTTGCAGCATCAGAGGCATGCAAAGAATCAATTTGGCTTAATCGACTAGTAACAGATTTGGGAATCAAAGAAGAGATGCCTGTGTTATATTGTGATAGTCAAAGTGCTATACAATTGGCTCGCAATCTAGTTTATCACTCAAAGACAAAGCATGTGGATGTGAAGTATCATTTCATCAGGGAAATGCTCGAGGATAAGCAACTTCAGCTTGTCAAATTTCACACCATAGAAAATCCTGCTGATCTACTTACAAAAGGACTTCCCTAAGAGAGCTTTGCGCATTTTCGCAAGCAGTTAGGTGTAGGGTAGTACATCACTTCTCTACATCTCTTGTATATTAGCTTGTATAGTAGCTTCTCTCACACTTAAAGTACCACATTGGACTTTAAGTGGGAGGTTGTTGGGGTATAAAGCCCAATGTGGTCGCGCAGGTAAGTGGGCGGGTTGCCAGGTATGTACACATATTCTTTTGTAAAAACCTAATAAGAACTCACTATGCTCTACACATTACAGTAGAGCGAGTTCACCATATCGTCGTGCTCTTCTTCTCGCACTCTCTCTCGCGTCGCACTTCCGCTCGTACTCCTTCAGATTTCTCCTTTCCTATGCTTGGGGAAAGATGGAAGAGCATGATGCCTTTATTTTGTTTGACCATGGTTCAACTCACAACTTCATATCCACGGAGTTGACCACTAAGCTAGGCATACAAGCCTACGAGATGGGAGATGCATTGAAAGCCAATGGAGCTATCAAGGGACAAGGTGTCTCAGTTACTTCCTGAATTGGAAAATTAAGGCTTCATGTCCAAAGATATGTGGACAAAAAGAATTTATTCATCTCCCCTCTCAAACATGAGAATGTTATCGTTAGGGCACCATGGTTTAACTGCATGGCTTCCAACATGAAGTTCCTTGAAAGGAGAATCTCCTTCACCTACAAGGAAGAGAGCATGTACATAGATGCTATTGAGTTGGGGAACACCATATCCTTGCAATAAAGGGAATCAAGAGGAATTAGAGTTGTCTAATATCCTAAATGGATCCCAATATGTTTTCATTGATGACATGCCTAGTGAGCTACCTCTAAAAATGAGGGATGATGACCATGCAATTGAGCTCCTACCACGAAGCTCAGTGCCTAACAAGCCTCCTTATTGAGTTTCGCAAGCTCAACAAGAGGAGATCATGAGGCAAGTGCATGAATTGGTGTAAAAAGGGATGGTGAGGTCTAGCTCCTCTCCATTTTGTTCACCATTTCTTTTAGTGCAAAAGAAAGACAACACATATCACATGTGTATCGACTACAGAGAACTAAATAAGATCACTATCAAAAATAGATTTCCTGTGCCACGGGTAAAAGATCTATTTGATACTTTACAAGTTTTGGCCTAATAAATGCTCAAAGACGCATTCAAACTCATGATGGACAAAAATCTTCAAGCCATTCAAATTCTCTTGAAGAGTACAAGCGACACTTCCAGGTAATCTTTCAAGTTGTGAGAGAGAATAAGATTTTCATTAATCAAAAGAAAAGTGAATTTTTTGTACAAGAGATTCAATATATAGGTCACATTATCTCTAAAGATGGCACCCATATGGATCCAACAAAGTTAGAGATAATAAAAGGATGGCCTAATCCAAGGAATCTACAAGAGGTACAAAGCTTCATAGGTATGTGTGCATACTATAAATGCTTCATTAAAAAAAATTCTCGCTAATAGCAAGCCCATTACATGACTTAATAAAAAAGAACGTTAAGTATTCATGGATTGCAAAAGTGCAAAAGATTTTGAAGAAGCTTATCTCTCAACGTGTGCTCACACTATTAGATCTCTCAACAACATTTGAGGTCCAATGTGATGCTTGTGGTGATTGCCTTCGAGCTATTCTGCTTCAAGAAGGGCATGCCATAGCATATGAGAGTCAAAGACTCGACTTTGATAAGTGAGTATTGGGCAAATACGAAAAAGAACTACTAGCTATTTTATATGTCATCAACACGTAGAAACACTATCTCTTGGGGACTCCATTCATCCTACAAATGGATCACAAATCCTCAAGAACTTCATGACGCAAACCAAGCTCTCCGATAAACAAAGGAGATGGGAAAATTTTCTTTTGCAATTTAAATTTCATATTGCTCATATTGTTGGCAAGCACAATCAAGTGGTCGATGCACTTTCACAATGACCAAGGGTAAATGTGGTGTCTATAGCAACTCACAATGATCTATCTTTTATGATAGATGAGTTTGCTACTGAATGAGACTTTAAGTATGTAATTACAGCCTTTGCATTAAGGAAGAAAAAAGAACCATTCACCTTGAAGGATGGTTATCTTCCAAATGACAATAAGCTATGCGTTACTCACCCATACAATAAGAAAGTCATGTATGAATCCCATACTTCTCCTTATGTGGGGCAAAAAGGGAATCCATAATCTACTCTTCAAGGAGTATAAATGTATTTCTGTTGGCCTACTGAAAAGTAAATGTTAACCCTCACGGCTCACGGACACCATATCACCTATGATGGACGTTGTATTATTTACTTGGTAGAGTCAGGTACCGGGCTTGTCGGTCCAATAGGAAAAGGGTAAGAGTGATCACCGATGAGAGGCGCACTCTAACTGGAACATTCAAGGGATTAGTTGGCTAAGCATGGGCGCCCAAGTGTGAATGGGGTGAGCTCATATAAAAGTCAACTAAACCTAAAATTCACTCATTCTCTCATTTGTGCAATTGAAGAGTGCTCTTGCTCCATCTCCATCTTCTTCTTCTTCATCTCTTTGTGTGTGTGTGTATGCGAGAGAGAGAGAGAGAGAGAGAGAGAGAGAGAGAGAGAGAGAGAGAGAGAGAGAGAGAGAGCATTGCGGCGGCACAATGGCGGCTAGGCGGTTGAGCGCAGCGTAGCGGCGTCTCCCTCTTCTTTGCGGCGAGGAATCCTCCACCGAAGCAAGCGTAGAGCGGTGAGTGACACACCATCGTCATCTTTGAGCTTACTAGTTTAGGCTTGTTGTGTGCTTGGAGCCATTTGTGGCTCGCACGCGGTGTATCGGCAAGTTCCTTGCATTGACACGTGTGACATACGCGCACATTTTTGGCGCTGTTGCCGGGATTTCCATACACTAAGCTTGAATGGCACTCTGTGCTTCTTTTGTGGTGCAATTTCAATTGTAGGAAAGGTAAGGAAGGAGGGTGTGTGTGTTGAGAAGAGGCATTAGGAAAAGTTTGGACTAAAAAATGGGCCTTGTAAGAATTGTTGATTTGGCATAGCTTTCAAAAAGTGGAGATCGGTAAAATTTTTGCAATAAGATCCAAACTTGTCGGAGGTTGGATATTTAGAATCTACTCTTCAAATGCTATCTATTGATATATAGCATGCATGTATCGGACATTGCCTTCATGTAGATCTAGAAAAAGGTGATTTAGATTACCGTAATGGTAACAAAACTTGGCTGATTGAAAAAAAATGGCATAACTTTCATAGAAGTCATCCAAACTTTTCGGACCTTGGCTCTTTAGAATCCATTTCTCAAGAACTTTCCAATGATAGGTCATATCATGGGGTTCTAAGCAATATTTAGAGGGGTCTACCGGGTTGCTTTCTTTTGTACAACTTTGATGATGTGGCACTCTTAAAAGGCCCAAAAATGAGTTCAAAATTTTCCTAATGTATTTGGTGTTATACTGTGTGTTTTTTTTGTTAATGGAGTTTTCAAAGGTACTATGTTTATTCTCTGTGTATTAAGGTTGTTAGTTTTCTTTGTTCATGGAGTTTTCAGAGGTACTGTGTTTATTCTCTGTGTACTAAGGTTGTTAGTTTTCTGTGTACAGTAAGTAGGAAGTAGATCTGTGAGAGTTAATAGAGTGTATTAGTGTGTAACAGTAGGTGTATTAGTTAGAAGTGGGTAGATAGAGTGTGTGTGTGTGCTCTCGCGCAGGCCGCGGCGACCTTATCCTTTATAAAAAAATTATTTTAAAAAAAAAAAAGGTAGGACCGGGATCGGGAATATCTCCCAGACCCAAGCCCAAGCTCACACTCAGGCCTAGGCCTCAGTCGCCTTTTAAAATTACCAATTTTAGCTTCACACGTAGCTAAAAATCGATTTTTTGAGGACCAACGAAACTTCAGATGCCCGAAAATTGTGCTGTAAAGCACACAGCGACCCTCTAAGTGATACGCTTGTATCGAGCTATCACACACTGTAGTAAAAAAAATCAAACATTAAAAAACATTAAAAACGTAAAAAACACGAGTGGAAACGGACGCTTAAAAAAAGGTAAGCGGTTAACCTTCGAGGTTATTCGCCGACGCTTGTAGGGTGCCAAAGGCACATGCATCTGCGCTCTGGTCGTGTGCTAGAGACGGAGCAACTAGAGAGAATTTCGACTTACGCGAGTTCTCAATATCCACCTACTTTAGGTTCCGGGCCCTCAGCGGGGACCCAAGGTAGTACAAATCAAGACCCGAACATAGCGGCTAGTGACTCTTCTGACTACGACGTCATGGAGGGTTTCCCAATGCCTAATCCCGATAGCTCAAGCCAAGACATGCATGCCATGGGCCCGCGGTCCGGGCCGAGCATGCTTAGCCGCTTGAAGGAAACCTTTAGTAGAGCCACTCGCTCCGAACATGGAGCTAATGATGTAAATGAGAGGGGTGGGGAAGTAAATTCTCCATTTGTGACCAACGTAGACCCTATACCATTAGAGAATGTGCACGTGAATACTTCATTCACTGCACCTCCTGAGTCTTCAGAGTTATTTCCCTCCGAGGTCATATTACCCGATGGTAGAAGCCTTGCCGAAGTGCAAGAGGTTGAGCGATATATCCTTGCAACGAGGGAAAAGGAAGTCGAGAGCTTACGTAAGGTGGAGCAATGAAGAGAGTTAAAATCGAAAGGGCCTATGTCAATATCTTTGCTAGGAGAGCAATCGAGTGCTCTTGACTTAGCAACCGCTAAGGGCCAACCCCTAGAAAGCAACATTGCATCTAGCTCAAAGGACACCCCTGGCACCTCAATCCTAGATGGAGTGTTCCTAAATGAGAACTGGGATTACGAACTACAAACGAAAACTCTAACTGACCTATACATAGGTCACACCTATCACGTGGGTTGGTTAGATGTCCTACAATCGACAATGGGCGCTACTAGTATGGAGGATAAACAACAAAGAGTTTGTGAGGTCATCCATAGGGTCATTGAGTTAGAGAGACAGAACAAGGGGATCAACATGCCTTCAACGGGTCTCATGAGATTCTTGGATACAGGAAATGCTAAACAACCGACCTTATCGCAAATGGAGACTCCCTCGGTAAGTCCGATGGATCCTCCATATGTTGTTTCGCCAGGGGTCTCAGTGCAATCTGAGCCCACAAGTGATAGCTTCACCTTTCCAAGTCTAGCTCATCTTTCCCTTGATGACACCACGGCTACCATGCCTACCCCAATGATGGGCATGCCAAGAAACATGCCATGGACCTCATTTGTTAGTAAAGCACCACTACATGGTAGCTCAATGACTGCAACAGTACCTACAAGTGTGTACCAATCGTATGCACCAATGGGTCATCGCACTCATGTAGTCCCTACCCCTCCCATTGTTTCAACAACCTATGCTCCACAACCACAATACCCAAGTTCTTATTTCCATGGGACTATACCGGCTAGCATTAGCATGTCGGATCCGACGTCTGCTATGCCTAGGGCCACACATATGAACTTTGGGCCACCACATGGCACAACATCGTACCCAACGTGGAACCCAAGGGCTTCCTATGCGCCAAGCCTGATGCCAATACCTACTCCACATGTAGTCTCTGGAGCACCTTCACCCACGGTGCTTGCTCACTTAGGTGACTTGGCAACATTTGCTCAAGCTATCGGTCGATCTATTGCTGAGAATATGCGTAACGCGCTTGATAGAGAGCCTAGAAGTAAGCCAGTACAAGTAGCCAAGCTCACACAAAAATTTAGTGGAGACGGGGATGTGAGAAAGCATATCGAAGTGTTTGAACAAATATGTGATTCTCTAGGAGAACACAATGGCCTGCATAAGAGTAATGCTTTAAGCCTAACCTTAAGTGGGAAGGCAGGGGATTGGTATAGAACCCTAAGGGTGGAAGAAAAAACGATCTACCCTACTCTTAGGAGATTGTTCTTGAAAGAATACATACAAGAGGGAGTGCTTTGGGGTGTAGCCTCTCAGCTCCAGAAAGCCCAACGAGAGGAAGGAGAGTTGGTTAGAGACTTTATAAGTCGATTGAAGCATTTGAATTCTCGTTGTAATCGAAATGAGTGCTTCAAAAATAACCAATTGCTTGATAGATTCATTAGGGGATTACGACATGAGGATATCTACAATGGCTTAGTCATTAGAGGTATCACCACTTGAGAAGCAGTCACCACCAATGCGATCCAATTGGAGGATAATTTAATGATTCAAGGAGAAAGAGTGTCTGTTGAGTCTAAATCTATTAGCTCACAAGCATTAGGGAATCAACCAATGACCCTAAGCCTATTGCTAAGGAGCCAAAGATAGCTGAGATGACTTTAGCAGATCTCACCAAGGCTATTCGAGAGAGTCTTAGAGACAATCGTGCTCCGCAAAACAATCATATGTATCCAAGAAGGGAGCAACAATGGTGCTCAGTATGCTATGGACCACATAGTACCAGTGAATGCCCTACTTTTAGAGAAAAATTCAATGGGAATTGCAATGCCTGTGGAAGGTATGGTCATCAAGCTAAGGATTGCATAGTATTTAAGCGCGTGATGGCCAATAGACCAACCTTAGCATGGACAGAGACACCTCGAGTGCCTGCCTTGATGCCGGCCCCACCTCTTGAACAAAAATCACAACCCATGGTCCCTAGGGCCCAAAATGTTGTTCAAACAACACCTTTACCACCTCTAGTGCTAGGACCACAACCACCACATCCGAGAATCACTTTTGTGAATCAAGTGGGTTGTGAGTCATCTATTTCTTGTTTGGAAGGCTGTGAGGAAGATATAGATCCTAATATTGCCTATGGGATGGATGTGCTTGAAGAAAGTCCACAATACTACATGGAGGACTATTGGGGACAAGTCAAACCTGTATATCAAGTAGCTGCTCTTGCGGCAAGAGGCCAAAATATCAATTACACTGCTAAGAGACCACCTCTTCAATGCTATGAGTGTGGAGGCCCACATCGTGTAGGCGAGTGTCCTATTAGGCTACAAAAGAACTCCACACTAATGCAAACCAATCAAGCGAGCACGTCTACAATACCAATACTCATGTGTAATCGATGTGGCATAGATCATTTGATTGCCCAATGTCCAAATAATCCAAATGCATCGAAGACACTACAACAAAAAAGGGTGTCATCGACGCAGATATCGACGCACTGCGTCGCTATGTGCGTCGATATCCGCGTCCCTGTGAACCTGTTGCTATTTGCGACGCAGATAGCGACGACCATAACATAATTTTTTTTTCTTGGGCAGAGGGCAGGTAGCCTGGGCCGTGTCCAGTTAAAAGATGGACACAGCCACAGCCAGACTTCCTGCCCTCTGCCCAAGAAAGCGAGCAGCACCAAAATCAACCATGCTCCCGCGCATAGAAATTTCGGCAGAGTTCTCTTTGTTTTTACATAAACTTTAAAAAAAAAAACCATATCATGTATACGTCTCCTAGATGCTATCCATGTAGGATCTCACATGAGATTTAAGGCCAATGAAAGACAAGTACCGTACCAACTGAAAAGCATAACCATAACGAACCATAACCATAACCTAAAAGCATAACCATAACTTAAAAGCATAACCATAACAAACCATAACCATAACTTAAAAGCATAACCATAACGAACCATAACCATAACTTAAAAGCATAACCATAATGCAGATAACCATAACCATAAACAAAATTAACAATAACCATAAGCATAACCAGAAAGTTAAACATAACCATTAACAAAACCTGAACCATAACTATGTCTATACAAGATAGGAGACATAACCATGTCTATACAATGACAATGACAATAATCATAACCATAAGGGAAACAATAATTGTCTGAACGATAACTGTCTGTACAAAAAAGAGACACAGAAGCGTGTTTGTGTCTCACAAAGCATATATATGAAATCCGGTCCACTAATGACTAGGCGTCGCAACCTGCACATAGGACAACTCACAAAATTAGTATTGATATTACTTCACATATAATTACTTAATTAAATCAACTCACATATATTAACGTCTCACCTCAAGCGATCAGTGAGACTGTAAGGCCTCCTAGTTTACAGGCTCTCCTGAAGCTTCAAGATCATTCAGTACTTCATAGATACCTCTGCGATATCCATCTGACTCCTCCTGGCGTGTTGGAGCTCGATGCATCGCAAGATTCTGCGTTTATACAAAAATCAAAGTAATAAGAATACATGATTCATCGCGTTTTAAAAAACTCCATAGTTAAGATTGGATTAGAAACTCACAAACTCATAGCGAAAGGTGTCGAAGCCTCCGCTGCCAAGATGAGATGTCCCCCTGGTCATCTGTCGTACCTGCGCGGCCTCACGCTACTGTCTGAACCGCGTGTCCGCTGTCCGCTCATCCTCCCTGATTTGCAGCCACGTCTCGTGTGGGATGCCCGAAGGCTTCGGCGAGCTGGTCCTGAAAGCCTTCCGAGCTGCATCTTGTCGATGTTTCACGGTGGTGGCCTTGATAAATTGTCTTTCGAAGAGAGGCAGAATAGCGCACATCCAAAGACTGCCCGCAAATTGGACATGCATTGTATCCCGAAGTTGTTAGCCTTGCATATATTAAAGCATGAATCAGGCCAAGGCAAAGGGCTTGCGAATAGAGAGAATTTTGTAAATCAATAACCATTACCAGAAGCTTCTCCGTATCCTGGCCAATCATGCATAGTCCACATAAGAAGTCCATGGATCCTTGCATGTTGTTGTCCTACTGGTTCAACCACATCTACTATGTCGATCCCATGCCATAACTCCTGGAGCTCGTCAACTAGTGGAGCTAGATAAACATCCATGTTTTTTGCCTTGAGCTTACCAGGTACAATCAAGCTTAATATCAAATGACCCTTCTTGATGGCAAGCCACGGCGGGAGGTTGTAATTGATAAGGCACACAGTCCAAGTGCTCCATGACGAGCTTCTCAAGCCAAATGGATTGACTCCATCCATTGCCATGCCCAAACGCAAATTGCGTGGTTCACTCTTAAAATGTGGCCAGGTATCTTCAATGTGCCTCCAAGCCTTTGAATCAGCGGGCACCCTAAATGTTGCGTCAGTGGATCTATTCGTAGAATGCCACCGCATCAACTTTGCAATGGAACCACAACAAAACATGATTTTTATCCTAGGAATAATAGGAAAATGCCGCAACACTTTAGCTGGAACTGTCTCGCCAACTGTATCTTGTTTGTAGCGCATTGCTCCGCACTTAGGACACGATAGACAATCTGCGAATTCATTGCAAAAAAGAATGCAATCATTTGGACATGCATGAATCTTGTTGTAGTCCAAGCCAACTGAGGTCAGAAGTTGCTTTGCGTCTGGCCTGGAGGGGGGCATTTCATTGCTAGTTGGGAGAAGTTGCTCCCGCAATAACCTGTTTAAGCCACATTAAATTAAAAATCTCTCTGAGCACATCACCGTTGCAATCGGAAAATCTCTTTTGTAAATTACGTACCTAAACAAAGCAGTGACGCTTGCATCTGACCACCCGTACACTGACTGAAGATTCAAAAACACCAGACAAGTACGAAGCACATATATTTTGGTGCCTTCATAGATTGGTTGACGTGCCAACTTCCTCAACATGTCTTCAGGAGATAGGCGCACGGCTTCTGGTGCTGCTTCGTTAGCGTTCTCCTCGCTTGTCTGGAAGAAGGCATCCAACATCTCCTCCATGCCGTCGTCTTTTGTCTGTAAGCCCTTTTTTGCTTCCATCCATGGCTCTATATTGGTCGGACCTTCACGCATAATCTTTTCTCTCTCTCTCTCTCTCTCTCTCTCTCTCTCTCTCTCTCTCTCTCTCTCTCTCTCTCTCTCTCTCTCTCTCTCTCTCTCTCTCTCTCTCTCAGATGTAGGTGCTATGTCGCAGAAATCAATGCCCGTTCCGTAGGAGTCGTATCGCAGATTCTGTACGGTTTCTCTAGCAAACTAATCCGTACTTGTGCACATGCTCATTACATATCCTACGCTTGCGCAGGATTTGATACTTGCAGAGCGTGCACGAGCATGCAATCTTTTCCTCCATGTTAGTTGATGACGTTGCTATCTACAATGATTATGAATGTTGTTTTAATATATATATATATATATATATATATATATATATATATATATATATATATATATATATATATATATATATATATATATATATATATATACTCCTCACAATGTAAACTACCTCGCATTCTCTAGTCTTGCCCAATCTCCGTACACCTCGGTCCAGAGGTGCACGGAGATCAGGACCACCGGGTCAAAATCTCGTCTTTATTGGTCAAATCCTATATGGGTAGACACATACGTGCACTCCCAGGTGTACATGGCAATGCATGTAGCAGGCAAAACCCCTTTGCCTCTTTTAGTTCCATAGTTTCTTCTCTGTCTACGTACCCTATCTCTCGTTCTTTCTCTCTCGATCTCGCTCTCGCTATCTCTCTTTCTCTCTCTATTTCCCTATTTTCCTATCTCTCTCTGTGTCTCGCTCTCCACTTCCCTATCTCTCTCTCTCTCTCTCTCTCTCTCTCTCTATATATATATATATATATATATATATATATATATATATATAACTCTCTTTCCTTATCTCTCTATTTCCTATCTCTCTCTCTCTCTCTCTCTCTCTCTCTCTCTCGCTCTCTATTTCCCTATCTCTCTACTGATCGAATGAGCGACTGAGCTAGGGAGATCTAGACGCCCACGACTGCGGAAGACTACACAACATGGACAGAGGCTGCATCAGAGGATCTAGCTAGGTCACTTTGGCTCGACATGCACAACGCCCGGTCAGACTACTAACCATGGAGGAGATTGATGAGATCCGCCAACGACAAATGCTGGATCTCCTATGACTTAGCCGTTTAGTCCACACCCAGCATTTTAGGATTCCATAATATTTTATTTTGTCATCTTCTTTCTTTGACTTTGTATCAGATCCATCACATTGTAACTTTCTTGTCTCATGTCTCATAGGTCACTTTGGCCTTTCAAAGACGTTAATATAACATTTCATTTCATTTCTCTCTTTAATTTTTTTTTCTTTAATTTTAATTTCCTAAGCATACATTAATTCTCTCTCTCTCTCTCTCTCTCTCTCTCTCTCTTTGATTACCTACACACACACACACACATTTCTCTCTCTCTCTCTCTCTCTCTCTCTCTCTCTCTCTCTCTCTCTCTCTCTCTCTCTCTTTCTTTCCTACACACACACACACACACACACACACACATTTCTCTCTCTCTCTCTCTCTCTCTCTTTCCTACACACACACACACCGCTCTCTCTCTCTCTATTTCCTACACACACACACACACACACACACCTCTCTCTCTCTCTCTTTCCTACACACACACACATGCACACACACACACACACCGCTCTCTCTCTCTCTCTCTCTCTCTCTCTCTTTCCTACACACACACACACCGCTCTCTCTCTCTCTCTCTCTCTCTCTCTCTCTCTCTCTCCTACACACACACACGCAATGTAGAGAGAGAGAGAGAGAGAGAGAGAGAGAGAGGGAGGGGTTGGGGGGGGCGGAGATGGACATAATACCTGCGCAGCAGGTTTCGGCCAAGATCTGAGCAAGCAAAAATGGCCCCTGTGCGCGACTTTTGCTTTTTTCCCCCAAATTTTTTTGCGTCGCTATACGCGTGGATATACGCGTCGATATACGTGTGGCAAATAAAGACTTTCCATGTGTATATCAACGCACACTACGACGCGTATATCGACGCACGCTAATTATGTCGATATATACGTGGAAAAGCATGGCCCTCGATATATATGCGTCGATATCTTCATGTAGTGTTGTAGTGAGATCATGCCATTAAACTTGATTGAAGTTACCAAGGAGCCATCACAAAGTATACCTGTGGTACCTGTGGTACCAGTCAACGTACTCACACGATCGATGCTCCAAAAACAAAACTATATCCTTGAGGAAAGAGACACGGCATCAATTGCCCAATCTTAGAAAGAGAAGAAAACATGAAGAAAGAGATCGCAAAAAGCAACGAAGTCAGACCCCAGTCCAAAGACCAACATAGGGACTGGTGACGACCCCGTATATATGAACGACGCTGAAGAAGATTCTGATTCAGGTGAAACCATGGAGACCAAAACGACTACTACGATAGAAACGAACAAGGAAGATCTTCATGAGCCACAATGGCCAGGATCCAAGAAGAAGATAGGAACTTATCCAAACCCTACAGAGGAGATTGAGCGAGTCAAGCAATTAAGGAGTTTGGTAGAAGATACCCAAAGGGATCTAGAACCAGCACCTAGGAAGATCCAGATTACAGACAGCGTGTTCCCTACGCAACAACAACCTCACCAAGACGATAGACCCTTAGCCATACCTAGTGTCATCCAAGAAGAAAGTGACTTAAAGTCATGGGAAAGTGGGCGTACTCACTTCTTGATGGAAAGAATGTTTACAGAAAGACTACTTGATCCTATCGAAGAAATGGAGATCCCATCTTCCCTACATCAAGGGACTGAAGCCCAAAAGGTGCCGTTAAACATTGCCAAATTGATGGATTTCATGTCTTCAGAAGTTAGAACCACCATCATGTCCAAACTATATAAAGACCCTGAGCTAGTCTCAGCTCTTAGAGCCTTCCTCAATGGAGAACTAAAGTTTGGGCTACCACAATTTGCACAGATGGATGAAGCTGGGGAGATGCCAATAGAGGAGGAACACTTAGATCCACAACCCAACCTAGATGAGAACCTTGTTATAGAAATACCTGTTAACAAGTTGGGACAATACTTTGAGGGTGATGAATCCAATGCGACCATACCAATCACTACTAAGGAATTAACTGTGAAGGGAATCCTTGATGGTGGAGCTGGGGTTAGCATTGTGACTAAAAATTGCTGGGAAACTATGGGAAGACCTCATCTTGCGACCACAACCATTGTAGTGAAGATGGCCAATGGGTCTATTGTTAAACCTATTGGGATGCTAGAAGATCTCAAGATCAAGGTCTTTGGACATAAAATAAGGATTACCTTCATTGTTATGGATTTCTCCAAACACACAATGGCATCGAAGATGATCTTAGGACGTCCTTTCATGAGGGAAGCAAAAATGGTTAATGACTGGTCTAAAAACCATGTTTACTTGCAGTTCCAAGATTTTGTCATTCGAGTGGATCTTGTAACTGGTCGAGCACATCCTCTAGGAAACAGGTTTATAATCGATCATAGATCTCACACCACAGTTCACTCGGCCCCGTTGCAGTATCGTTACACGTGTAAAGCGGACACTGATGTTGGGGAAGATTCTCCTTATATGGATGTACTACGTGGGATGACTGAGTTGGACAATGTGGATTGGGTCCACCTAACAACAACCATAGACACTTGGGGAAATAGGGGGACAACCTGGGTAACACCGGAGGGGGATGCAATGCCCGTACCCTTAAATATGCTACAAGCAATGCATATAGCTTCTGACAAGACTCATCCTAATGTAACAAAGAAAACATACAAGTGGGTCCCTAAAGCTTCTTTAGCGACCATGGCTAGTACTAAAAAATAGAAGCCTTGTAAGAAACATACCACTCGCTCCAAGAAAAGTAAGAAAATGTGGTGTTGGATTCCTAAACGACTATTGGAAGCCCAAGGCTACTATGAAGGAAATGATCAAATCTGGGTGTCAAAACGTAAATTGTGCTCTTACTTGTCACCGGGCCCATGTGAGCTCAATCCCGTATCTCCAAAACAAATCAACGATTGCGGAAAGAAAAAAATCATAGAATGCTACACACCCACTCCAGAGCTAGTTTGGGTACCGAAGAAAGAACAATTTGTTCCACCTAGCTCAGGAAGAGGGGAGTCCCATGAAGCTTCTAGCTCCTCATGTAATGTATC
This sequence comes from Adiantum capillus-veneris, assembly GCF_014529385.1. Taxonomy (NCBI): domain Eukaryota; kingdom Viridiplantae; phylum Streptophyta; class Polypodiopsida; order Polypodiales; family Pteridaceae; genus Adiantum; species Adiantum capillus-veneris. Next base: position 10,432,645 of record NC_140940.1, read on the forward strand.
CATAGAGGTAAAAGCTTCTCCACAGCCTCCACCTATAGTAGTGGACCTCTATAAAGCTACAAAGGATTCCACACCTTCTAGTGTTCAAGAATCACCTGATGAACCACTTCAAGTTCGATCCTGGGAAAGTACCTTACCACCCTTGCAACTCGACGAGGCACCTAAGGTAATAGAAAACTACTAGCAAAAGTCCTCACCTATTACCAATTGGAACAATTGGTTTCAAAGGGTGACAAGCTCATTTCAAACGGTATGATCTACCCAAGGAGGGGGGGAGTGTTTGCTGACAGTCATCATTCACTTGCTTCCCTCTCAACCTTCCTCCTTGAACTCTCAATCTCCCAATCTTAGGGAATGTATATATAAAGCCTTATACTCACAAAAAACAAAAAAAGTAAAGAGCAAGTGCAATTACCAAACAAGTATGCACAATAAAAGTCAAAACATTGACTTAGACCTACACATTCGCATCCGGTACACTGAAACAGAAACCTATGCCATAAAACACCTTTGATCCTCATCACTCGAGGTGTTTCTGTTTTAGAGTTGGTACGATAGGAGTGTTTCTGTTTTAGAGTTGAGTGATTAGCAAAGTTCCTTTTTCCCACTGATGTGCCTCCTAGAGGTATTCTTTGTGTTTCTTAGTGTGTACAGTAGCGTGTTGCTGTGGTTAGGATTTGGACCTTCATGGAATCTTTCTCTCGTTCACACTTCAGATCAAGCGCGACCATCAACACAAACAGGTGTTTCTTGTCCATTAGCATTGCCCCTTATCTTTTTCGCATCCATGTTTGTCTGCTTTAATTGTGATTGGTAGTATAATATTCATCGCATTTGCTTAGTACCAAACATTAAATCAATGTAATTTTTGTCATAATCACTTGTCTAGATTTAAAAATCAAGCAGTCCGACTAAGCTAGTTTGACCAAGCTAGGTGTTAGAGATCTTCTCTTAATACCATGGGGAATGCCTTCCTAATTATCAATGGTTACTTAGGTTTTTAATCCGATTTATGCAGCATTGTGTGAAATGTACTAGGGCTTTCTAGTGGGCTTAGTCCCTATTGACCTTTAGCTTAAGTATTATAAAGGGAGTTTACTAGTGTGATGAGTCTGGGGAGGGTAACAATGTTATATGACCCCCAAAGTTACAAAATTAAAATGTTGAAAACGAACAAAAAATAAAAATAAAAAAATCAAAGTGCCACAATGTAAAATCTTAAGCTGGAAGAGAAATCTCAGCTTGAATTGGTACTTCACTCACATGTATCGCCTATGGTACTAGAGCCCTAGAGGTTCCCAGTGTGGGCGCTTTTCCTTGAAAAGCAAAAAACCCAAGGCATACAAAATAAGCACACACATCAAAATTGAATCACTGTGAAAACACTTTGGGGGGTCAAAGAAAAGGAAATAAGTCAGGCGATGATTTCATGAGAAATTCCTTTTATCGTAGCTTAACTACAAGGTCTTCTAGGTATAGCCTCTAGTCAGCCCTCGAACATGAAATACTTGGCTCTCGCGATTAAACAACTTAATTGACTAGAGAAAATTGAGAAGCTTACCCATGGTATTAATAGTCGATCTCTAGTACCTTTCGACCGTTAAATTAGCGATCCCAAACTTGTTTAATTTTTCACCTTTACATCTATTTATGCATTTGATTATATTTCAATTTAATGTTTATTGCTGAAAAATGGTTTAAAATTCTTTTACAATCACATTGTTTGCCTACAACTGCATATGCTTTTTAATTCTATATGAGAATGCAATTACTGTGCCAATGTTGTTTGATTTTGCAGTGACCGAAGAAGGCTAAGAACATTCATCTCAAATGCTCTTCCACTTCGACGAATGAGCTTCAACTCAATAGCTTCCGAGGATGGAATCTACATCCGGAAGGGGGGCATGTTAACCCTCACGGCTCACGGACACCATATCACCTATGATGGACGTTGTATTATTTACTTGGTAGAGTCAGGTACCGTGCTTGTCGGTCCAATAGGAAAAGGGTAAGAGTGATCGCCGAGGAGAGGCGCACTCTAACTGGAACATTCAAGGGATTAGTTTGCTAAGCATGGGCGCCCAAGTGTGAATGGGGTGAGCTCATATAAAAGTCAACTAAACCTAAAATTCACTCATTCTCTCATTTGTGCAATTGAAGGGTGCTCTTGCTCCATCTCCATCTTCTTCTTCTTCATCTCCTTGTGTGTGTGTGTGTGTGTGTGTATGCGAGAGAGAGAGAGAGAGAGAGAGAGAGAGAGAGAGAGATCGAGCATTGCGGTGGCACGACGGCGGTGAGGCGGTTGAGCGCAGCGTAGCGGCGTCTCCCTCTTCTTCGCGGCAAGGAATCCTCCACGAAGCAAGCGGTGAGCGGTGAGTGACACACCATCGTTATCTTTGAGCTTACTAGTTTAGGCTTGTTGTGTGCTTGGAGCCATTTGTGGCTCGCACGCGGTGTATTGGCAAGTTCTTTGCATTGACATGTGCAACATATGCACACAGTAAACATATAAGAGTTTGTTTCAAAATGCGATCGAGGGAGGCAACTTGGATTGTTTCAGTCGACAGGCTTAACAAGAAAACACACTCTATGCTTGTCAAAAAGACTATTAAGGCACATCAAATGGCAACCCTCTTCAAATCTCAAATTTTTAAGCATCATGGCTTTCCAACATCCATAGTGTCGGACAAAGATCCTAGAATGACCAGTAATTTCTAGAAGGGTCTCTTTGAGAATGTAGGAAGTAGATTAAATTTCTCTTTCGGCCTATCATCCACAAATAGATGACCAAAGTGAAATAACTAATCTAATGATTCTTGAATCTATTAAAAGCCTATGTCATGGAAGTAGATCAACGTTCTCAATGATAGAAGTACCTACCTCTTATAGAGTATGCATACAATGATATTGTACATAGTTATATGGGGAAAGTACCTTTTGAGGTTAAAGAAGGAAGATCCAAAAGTTCCTTACTAAAAGTACATGGGAAGATTTTCGCTGCTGATGAATATAGCCGAGACCTACAAGAATCTTTTCCAAAGATTAAAGGGGTTACATTCATCTCACAGGAAAGGCAAAAAGGGATGTTGCTAATAAGCACAAAAGAGCCTTAGCCTTTAAGTAAAATGATTGGGTCTTGCTAAAGTTTTTCAAGGCTTGTCTAAGGCATACTACATGCAATAATTCTATGGGCCACCAAGAGTATTATGCTAAACTAGCAAATAGATACTATATTCCTTTTTAAATTCTTAAGCCAATCAATGAGATGGATTATCAATTAAAGTTGTCCCAACCATTGGCTCATGCACCATGTTTTCCATGAGAACCTACATAAGCCTTACAAAGGAGTGCCATAAAAAGAAGCAATAGTTGTAGACCCTCCAAAAATAAAAGATCAAGAAGAAGTACTTCAACCTGAGTCCATCCTATGACATGAAGACAAGGTATTAAGAAACGATAAGATTATCTGATGATATTTTATTAAGTTTGAGAATTATTATTTTAAAGATGCTAGATGGATGCAAAGAACCTAGCTTAAGGATAATATGAAACTTGTCAATGCTTACAATGATGCCTTAAAGTAAGCATATGAAAATGCATTTCAAATGAACATTGTTTTTGTCTTATAAGACTAGTTCTCTTTTTATTGTGCACAAATTTAAATAGTATGCATGCTTAGGATCATGTTATGACATGAAGACAAGGTATTAAGAAACGGTAAGATTATCTGATGATATTTTATTAAGTTTGAGAATTATTATTTTAAAGATGCTAGATGGATGCAAAGAACCTAGCTTAAGGATAATATGAAACTTGTCAATGCTTACAATGATGCCTTAAAGTAAGCATATGAAAATGCATTTCAAATGAACATTGTTTTTGTCTTATAAGACTAGTTCTCTTTTTATTGTGCACAAATTTAAATAGTATGCATGCTTAGGATCATGTTTGTTGTAACGACGTCTCATAAACACCAAGTAGAACTTGTCACTCTACTTTGGAAGTATGATATGGACTAAAGAGCAGACATGCTTGTGGCAGCTACATCTCCCAAGCACCAAATGGATTAGTCATCCATCTTGGAATGATGTCGAAGGGTAAAAAGGGATCCTCTACTCGCTATGAAACATGGACTAATGACTAGGCTTTATCTTGTCTACCTCATAGTCGAGAACGGCTATGATTTCAAGAGAGAGGTAATGTCATAAAATATAATATCTAACTTTACCAAATGATTTTCTCATAATAAACTGATCATTTAACGTGGGAGAATAAACGGGAACAAGAGTTAGAATAGAGACATGTGCTTCTAGACCTATCTCAACACGGGACCAAAAGAAGAGATGGTTGCATCTCAATAGGGGTCCAAAAGAAGATGGTCTATCAAAGAGCAATGTGCAATAAGTGCTTCTATACTTACCTCAGCAGGGGACCAGGAGGAGAGATGGTTACATTGCAACAAGGGTCCAAAAGGAGGTAGTCTATCAAAGAGCAACGTGTATCTAATGGAGCTTAAAAAGACCTTAGGGTTAGCTTGATTAAAGACCTCCAATGGTTAGTGTTAAAAGTCCTTTGACCTTAGGCAAGCTAGGGCTGAGCTTGAGGTGGGAACCTGACCTAAGCTTGAGGTGCTTGTCGTGCTTGATGACTAAGGTGCGTGCTTGATGACTAAGGTGCTTGAGGTGCTTGTCGTGCTTGATGACTAAGGTGCGCGCTTGATGACTAAGGTGCTTGTCATGCTTGATGACTAAGGTACTTGAGGTGCTTGTCATATTTAATGAGGAAGGTGCTTGAGAAGATTCCCATGTTTGGGGGGTAAGGTGCTTGAGTCAAAAAGAGACCCTACAAACTTAATGAGGAAGGTGCTTGAGAAGTTTCCCATGAATGGGGGGGTAAGGTGTTTGAGTCAAAAAGAGACCTACAAAATAAGGAAGGTGCTTGAGAAGCTTCCTATGCATGAAAGTCCCAAAGTTAGGGGAATCTTTAACTTAACCTTCCACTCACCCAAAGGGCATCCCTTTTATCAAAGGGCACATGGGACACATGTCAGACTCTCCCTATGCTTATCCACATGGTGTGCTTGAATGCTATTGGTTGGGCTAAAGAGGGGTCCAATGAGCTTCTAGTTCCATCCAACAAATATCTAGATATTTTCAAGCTCTCTCTCTCTAAGGGGTAAGGAGGACACTTGTCCAAAGACTACCCATGTACTTGAATGCATGCTGCATGTGATTGGCTAGGGGGGAGAGGGTCCAATGAGCTTGAAACATGTGTAAAATCTACAACTCGCCCCAAGCAAGCAAGGGGGGTGCTGGGGACACACACACACACACACACACACACACACACACACACACACACACACACACACACACACACACACACACACACACACACACACACACACACACACACACACACACACTCTCTCTCTCTCATTTTGTGGATTCATTCTCACTTGGTGAAAGTGGAGGAACTCCACCTCCTTGTCCAAGCTTGTGAGAAGTGAGAAGTGAGAGTCTATGGAATGCAAATCCAACCAAGAGCCATGCTTCAATGCTTAAGCTTGCCATCTTCTCCATCTTCATTATTATGTTATTATGTATGCTAGCAAGAAGAGTGATGATAAGTGAGGAACTATTTCTTTCTCTTATGGAATGTTTCTTCTTCCTCTTCCCTACCCTCATTCCCCACTTGCTCTCTCCACCTTTGAAGGTGTTTGAGGCCTTGGGACTGAGGCTTGGGATGGTTAATGCTTTCTACAAAGTTTATGTTATATTTGTGATGCATGAAGCTTTCCATATTCATTGCATCACCTAGGTCACAAGGAACACAAAGATTGTATTGTACCAAGTCTGTCTTGATGGGAGAAACTATAATACAAATGCCTATTGAAGGGGGGACTGTCGGCTCCGTATGAATCCGGTCCTCAACTATTGTCATGTTCTCTAAACTCTTTCTCTTGCAAAAGTATTGTTCATGCCAAGTTGAATAAGTACCATGTTTATGTTGCTACCATCAATTAAGTTCACCTGCTATGTTCACAAAGTAATCTCACAAAAGTGCTTCATCTAATTTCCTAATCCCTCTACTCTCAAAGTTCATACGTCATTTCCATTACATTGGTCTCACTTTGTTTCACTGATCTTCACGGTCGCACCTCCATGTGCTCAAGATTAATGGCCGACCAGCTGGCTGCAGAGCTAGCCGACGAGCCGAGGCAGGAGGGCACCTTGTGCTAAGACTATCTACTGAAAAGGTTCTTGGGAAACATATCCTCTTCTATAGGGGGAGCTTGTGAAGGAGTAGCTTTATTTGTGTCTGGAGGGACTTCGGGATGCTACGTCCTCGTTTGCCAGCCATTGAGATTCTCTAGGTTGAAAGGCAAGGTTTTTTGGACCTTATGTATGATTTCTGGAAAAAGTGCATACACAAATTCTTTGTAGAGGGCAAAAGAAAGCAGGGGCAGTCCTTCATGCAGGGGGTGGAGAATATTTTTTCGTACTAGAGATCTATGATGTAGAGGGTTGGATGGGTGCCATGTAGATTTGTGAGGTGGGGTGCAAGGAGAAATGGGAGGAAGTGGCATCGTCCCTCCCCCCGAGTGGAAGCCGTGAAGAGACAGCTTAAGCAGCCATCACTGCAGAGCTAGGGTTCACACTGCAAAGCTATGAACTTTTGTATATTGCATCGCATAGTATCACAAAGAAACTTACGAAGGAACCAGAGCAATTAAATTACAAGTCAAGTAGGCTTATCTCCTACATGGTTACCATGAACTCACACATAGCCCATCCTACACAATCCTAGAACCATTTCTCTCATACCAATATAACGTAAGCCGAATCATAGGCATTGACTTCTCTCAAGAAGAGCTCTTCAACTTGGAGAACTACCAAAAGAATGACAACCTAACCATACGAGTCCTATTAATAAAGACTTATACCTTGACCGTTCACACTTGGCAAGACAAGACCAAGGCTTTGGTATGCTGGGCTAGACACCCTATGACCGTCTTAGGCCTCTTAAATTCCTGTGGGGCCATCTAGCCTCAACCTGAACTCCACCCCCCTAGCTGTGCATGAGCAATGTGCACCAAGTATCCTACCTACACGTGCCATGTGTGCTCCATGGCCTTGATGCTGTAGATGACATGATAGAAGTCATTATAGGTTTGTTTTCTTCCCTTCTCTTGCCCTCTTTGTCTTGCCTTGGACTCTCCTCTCTCGTCCACACTTACCTCTCCTTATCCGTTGCCTTGGGCATGGATCGTGATCCATGGGGTTCTACATCTGAGAAAATTAATGACATGGCAACTTTCCCAGGTGTTGTAGAGTCAATTGGTGAAGTACCAAGTGATTTGGATCATTTTTCTAGTTCCATTCACCCTTGTGCCAGTTTTTTGTAGTCTTCTAGTGGTTTGTATCTTTTTGGTGATCTTAAAATTATCCAAGTATACGGAGATTGATAGACTTAGTCAAGTTGACGTTTAGAATCAGGTCAAATTTCCAACGATGGGAGAATAATGGACCGTGATCCATGGAGGCTAGCCTTTTCCAACCCATGGAAATTTCATTGAGCTCCTAGTCCCAAACTCAACCCCTATGGCTAGGTCCTATGGAATTGGGATTCATGTACACTTGGCTTCCACTCGCAAATAGTTGCAAACCATAAACTCTTTCAACAATATTGGGTATTTTGACAATCTTTGGAGAGATATTTTAAGCTTGTCGTGGTCTAGGAAATCTAGAATTGAAGCAGTGTTGCCCTGAACATGACTACCCCTTTTTATTCCCAGTTTGGCAAAATAATGCTACTAAAAAACAAGCCTCAATTATGCATTGGATCATTCTGACCATATCCTTGGATGTTTTGGGTTCCAAGTGTTTGCTAATTGTTGTTGAAAACTTATAAAATTATATTTTCAAAAGGGACTTTTTAATGAATTTTGGACAATGGCTAATAGTTTAAAAGGGGTCATTTTATTACCACATAGCATGTAAGTATAGAAGTTTTTTAATACCCTTTGGACACATGCAATATATATGATTTTCTATAGGTGAATCTTTTGAGGTTGGACCCTTCTTATCTTCAAATTCAATAAGCCAAACATCATCAAGAAGCATTGCTTGATAGGTGAGGTGGGTTGTTGGTGGGAGGAGAATGTGGTAGGGGAGGGAAAAAATCCTTGCTTCGAAAGGAAAAAAGAGATCACTTCTGTAAGCTTACTCAATATCCTTCTCCATGTAGGAGCACGTATCCAAATCCTCCTTAAGAAACTTTCCAAAGTTTACTTATTCAAAACACTAAAGATGCTTAAAGCTTGTTCTTGTTTTGTGAACCATAAGGCATATATTAGATTTGTTAGAGATTTATGGTGGATAGATTATTGTTGCAGTCATAGTGTTAATGACATAGCTTAGACATCCTTAATCTAGTACTCAAAACACTAATGAGAGCTGAACAAGATAATGAAAAGAAATATACCTTGATTAACTCTTAGCTTGAAACAATGCTCACACTCCATGTGTGTAGAGATAGAGTCATCTATAGGACATATAGGGTAGCTAGGGCTTCCCTTAATTGTAGGCTTCTTTACCTACTAATGAAGAGAATCAAGTGGTTGATTGAGGGTAGGCATCCATGACACATACAAGTGGCTAAATGTAGGGGAGTAGGTTAAAAATGTGACAAAGGGTGTACACCTCATGGATATACACATGAAAATATAGAGAGACTACACATGGAACAAAGAGTTTTATTGCCAAAAAACCTCCCTTAGAACTTGTTGCGACAATGGCCAACATGTCTCCCAAAGAGATTGCAACATTCCCTCCCCTCAAACAAAAGGCTAGCAAACACATGGACCAACCAAAAACAACTTGGCTATTCACAAGAACATACCTCTCTTAACAACACAAGGGAGCAAGCAACGTCTACAACATGGAACTCTACAACATGAGAAACCTACAGGATCTTACCCTAAATAAGGCGTAACATGAGTGTACGATGCTTCGTCTTCTCCTACAACATGAAGCTTTGCTTTCCCTTTGGAATCTCTTCCTTTGTAGTTATAGAATCATTTGGATGGAGGATGATTTGTATCACCACAATGAGGAGAAGAGGTATTGGTAAAGTAGTCCTTTGCATAGTGACTTAGCTTGCCACATTCATGGTACCTCCACTGTTGGGTGAGCTTTGTCTCACTCCAATGTCCAATGAGTGTGAACACTATGTAAAGCTTCTATAAGGCATTAGATTCCTAAATGAAATCCTCTCTTTTGATTGTGTTCTCTCTCCTTTCATTCTCTTCTACTGCACTCCCTTCCTCTCTCTGTTGCGCTACCATCCACCATCGCCTAATGATGATATTCCTTTCCAAGGAAACTGCTAGGTTATCAGCCAAACTTTGGAATTTCACAAGATTCTTGAAAAAGAATATTATTGGATTCCAGAGGCTTGTGTCACATAGGATTTCAGTATTCGTCTTTCACTGCATGTCCTTGTGCCTAATAGCTCATGAACTTGTGTGAAGGCTGAGAGAGAGAGAGAGAGAGAGAGAGAGAGAGAGAGAGAGAGAGAGAGAGAGAGAGAGAGAGAGAGAGAGAGAGAGAGAGAGAGAGAGAGAGAGAGAGAGAGAGAGAGAGAGAGAGAGAGAGAGAGAGAGAGAGTATCCATTTTTGCACGTTAGGCAATGGAGTTCATAGCCAATGATGATTTCTTGCCCGTGTACAGAGCTCTAGAGAGAGAAATGAAATGAAATGAAATGCTATATTAACGTCTTCAAAAGGCAAAAATGAATTGTGAGACCAATTTGTTACAAAATAGTGAATGTGATAAAATGTCTGGGTACAAAAAAAATAAAAAATTCATACTACTACTACTACTAGAATCCATCCTCATATGTACTCTGGGTGTTGAGAGAGTATGGCTCGAATATTCTGTTGTAATCTCAGTCGATGCTGTGTGGCCCCTCTCCTCAATCGTAGCCGTCTAGCTTTCCGTAGCTCCAGTGATCGGTCAATGAGAGTGCCAATAGTGATCAAATGAGTGTGGGCCAAAACTTTGTAGTGATGGTTGCTCCACTAGCTGTCCCATATCTAGTGAAAAGAAATATGTAATCTATCTCTGGGACTATCGCTCTCTACCTCTCTAAAGTGTCTCTATATCTGTGTAGCTCAAGTAGATATAGCCCAAGACATCTCTGATCCTTATAACTCATAACACTGGAGAAAGGACCGAAACCCTCTCTGAATAAGCAATGGAAACGGCCCCGTATCTCATAATACACTGTGCAATCACCTATGTAGTGTAGCTTTGTCTATGGCTCTAGCTAGCATAAGCGACATATCCTGCTGTCTGTTGCCTCTGAATCTACTAGTCTCAATCTCCAACTGATGTGAGGATGTGCGTATCTGACCAATGACACACCACAAACCATGAGACATACGTGTGTCAATGTAGCTGGGTCGAATCACAAACCCATCTCGTGTGAGGTGGAGAAGATGCTCTCTATAGAAAGCCATCTTTGTGCCCAAGTCTTGTGGCGGCTCTATCCATGTCCTCTTGGTATCCAGTTGGATCAGGTCCCGACGAATGAGTGTATTAATCTCCACCCTTGTAAGAGACATCGAGGGTGCCTAGAGAGTGTACTAGAAAGGGGACAGCCTGTCCATGGTGAAACCACACATCTGAAACCATGATGTCATCTGTGCATACTAGCATGAAGTGTCCCCCTGAAGAGCTAACTGTCTGGAAGACTCAAGGGCCAGTCTAGCATATCTGTCTCTAGTAGTATCCCACAAGCTGTGCACAAAGGAGACTGATCTGGTAAGTGCCTCAATCTCCATAGGAGGGGCAACTAGCTCTACTCAAATGATAGCGTGGGGTATGGAGGCCTTGGCTCTGATCAGTCGAGAGATCATAGATACCAAGGGCCTCTCCATACGTCTCCAACCATCCTGGCCTACGGAAGGTCCCCATGTCTGGCACCTCATACAACATAGCTGAGGCTACTAAGGTATCAAAGAGACATAACTTTGTTGGAGGTTCCTAGAACTGAACCCGCGAACACATCTTCTCCAAGCCTCCCAAGGCCACAAAAGCTCTAATCAGTCTAGTCTCTACTGCTCTCCCCAAAGAAAACCTCGGCCCAATGAAGACAACCCCAAGGTAAGTGTATGCATCTGTATACTCTACAATCTCTTGACCATATGTGAAAGTCAGTGCTAATCTCTTGATCCACTGTGGTGTTAAACACCATAACCTTGGTTTTACCAAGATTTACAGACAATCCACTATCCTCTGCAAATTTGTGTAATTCATCCCAACTGTCGTTGCATACCCTCTGGTGAATCAGAGATCAACACAATATCATAAGCATATAACAACAATGGGATCCACGTCCGTGCCAGTTGCATCTCTATCACCCTCTGTGTCAATGTAATCAAACACCTCATCAACATACATACCATCTGTATAGAGCCATAATCCCCCAAATCAACACTATGGGAATCCCCATCTCCTGCAATCTGCGCATCAATCAAGCTCTCAGTACCATGTCAAATGCCTTGTGGAAATCTACAAAGCTACAATAAATCAGTCTCTCATGTGACTTGCCCTCCGCAATGATGGCTCTGAGTGTCAGAATATGATCAAGAGTGGAGAAACCCCTCCTGAAATCGGTCTGGCCCTTTGCTCATACACCCTCACCCTCTGCCTGATTACTCAACTGCTGCTCAAGAATGGATGCATACAACCGTGCCAATGTGTGTCCAACCATAATAGTGCGGTAATTGCTAGGCTCTGTAGGATCACTTGCTTTGATTGAACAACACTGCAAGAACCTCTACCAACAGGCAACGACGATCCAAAACATACACGCAAAGAGAGAAGATGGGGGGCTTCACGAATCCGAGAGAGAGAGAGAGAGAGAGACACAATGAGACACACACACACACACACACACACACACACACACACACACACACACACACACACACACACACACACACACACACACACACACACACACACACACACACACACACACACACACACACACACAGAGCGAGAGAGAGAGAGAGAGAGAGAGAGAGAGAGAGAGAGAGAGAGAGAGAGAGAGAGAGAGAGAGAGGGAGGGAGAGAGGGCACCTCCCAATTGCTTCCTTTCAATCGGGTGATAGCTGATTTTTGGAAATTAAGGAAAAAAGAAAGAAAAAAGATTATCTTTCCTCTTCCAGAAGCCTTGGAGACACCGTTGGAGGGCTCGTCAATGCCTTGGTCGACCTCACGGCCCTAGCTTTTACTGGCATGGCCTCGTCACATGGCCCCCTCACTTGGCCAGCCTTATCACCCTCATGGCCTCGCTCCTCAACCCCATTCTGCAAAAGCTTCACACACATACACCCCACCAACTCACTGTCGCCCTATCTCTCATCACCCGCTCTCTCAGCATCTCTCTCTCCCACTCAGTCTCCTTCCTCCCTCTCTCGTTGTCTTTTCGGCCGAGCCCATAGGGCGCAAGGGATTATATCTCTCTCTCTTTCTCTCTCTCTAGTCCAAAACCTCTCTCTCTCCCTCGTTCAGCCTTAGCCCCACCTTCTCCCTCTCTCGTTCTCAACCCACACACTCTCTCTCCCTCATCCACTCTCTCTCTCTCTCTCTCTCTCTCTCTCTCTCTCTCTCTCTCTCTCTCTCTCTCTCTCTCTCTCTCTCAGTGCAGCCGTTTTTTGACCTAGTAGACAGCAGTCCACTCTTTTGATCATAACTTCTTCATCCGAGCTCCGATTTGGGTGATCTATAGCCTCAATCGAAGAGCACAAAGTCCTCTACGCATTGATGTAAAGACAGAAATTTTCAGAGTTATGGAAGGCGTTTCTGTAGCAGCATTTCCGAAGTGAACAGGTTCAACAAAATTGATTCTCATCTCCTATTTTACATACAATGTCTTCCGGCACTCGCAAGGGTTCTTCTTCTTCAACAAGGTCCACAACCATTGTGGAAAATGATCCAAAATCTCCTAAGTGTGGAGATAGCAACACAACCACCCAACCAACGACATCGGAAACCATGATCATGGCGTACTTGGTATCATTGCAAGAGATCGTAAACAAACAAGGCGAAGACTTACGAGCACTTGCAATGGAGAATGGCACACTAAGGGTACTTGTGGTTGAGAATGAGAATCTCGAGAGGACACTTGAGATGCAAACAACACGTTTGATGCAACTTGAAGAGGAATTCAAGGAATGTAAACGCTCTCTTGTGGACTTGAATGCTTTGAAGGAGCGGATGAGCAAAGTAGAGCATGACCATGTATTGAAAGAGGAGAAATTTGACACTATGAGCCGGGATGTATGCGACATGAAAAATGTATGCACAAACAAGTCTTGGGCTGATGTATGTGGTAGCAATGTGGTTTCTAATTCCTCACTCATGCAAGCTATGGTTCAAACAAAGAATGTTGAGAATGTAGATGTGGAGGAGTTGAAGGAACGGGAGCGACGTTCCAAGAACATTGTTATTCGTGGAATTCCCGAAGAGAAGTTAGAGACACCTCCTTCTCTTGCCATTGTTATTGAAGATTTCTTCAAAACCCACTTTGGCATGTCCGGAGTTATGGTCTATGGAGCACATAGAGTGGGGAAGCAAGGAGCTCCTCGCTCGGGAGAACGGCCAATTGTATGCACCATGCCGGATGAGACCAAGCGAAAGATTATCCTTGATAATAGTTGGATCTATTTGAGGAATACAAAATGTTTTGTATGTGAAGATCGTATTATTAAGTAACAAAATATGCGTCGCAAGGCATATGAGGAAAAGAATAATAAAAACAAGGAAATCTCTCAGGAAGAAAATGTGCCCAAGGAGAAGGCAAGTCTCTCAAGCAAATAGGGATGCGTGACCTATGAGACCGCGTTACAATTGAAAATATGCTTTTGGAATTGTAATGGATACCCATGGAATGCGGGGGTTGGCATTGATGAACTAACAAGCAAAGCCGATGTTGTACTTCTTGTTGAAACTTGGGAGCATGATACACAAAGGATTAACGGCTTGGAGGATTACAATGTACATTCATTGATGTGGTCAAAGAATCTCAAGCAACGAAGAGGACAAGGAGGGTTAGCATGTATGGTTAAGAAAGGATTGGAAGATTTTGTATCAATTGTGAAAGATGACAAGTACAAACGTTATGTATGGCTGAAAATTATGACACCAAAAAGAGCACCCATTTTTGTAGCCGGTTGCTACATTCCTCATCATGATTCTCCCTTTTATGCTTGCATGGATAGAGATCAACCATTTTCTGATTTGGAAGAGGACATTGCTTATTTCAAAGGTGAAGGTGATGTTATTGTATTTGGGGATATGAATGCTCGCACAAAAACATTGCAACATGATACTCAACAATTTGATATGCCATACATTTCAAGGGAGTTGGAGGAAGTTCACTTGTATGATCGTACTTCAATGGATGAGAAAGAGCCGGATCACTATGGAAAGTTACTTTTACACATATGTAATAGCACGGGTATGCTCATTGCCAATGGTGTATCTTTGTGGAGTGGAACCAATGGATTTACATGTAGAAGACATAATGGGGATAGTGTGATTGACTATATGCTACTCTCTGAAGCCATCATGTATCGCATAAAGAGTTTTATGTTTGGTCAATGGACCCCGGAATCCGACCATCGCACCTTATGTATTGACCTTTCATGTGGAGAAGCAACTAAGCATGATAATCTCAGCCAAAGGAAAGAGAAGTTATCACTATGTATGGATTTCAAACGGGCACCAATGTACATTGAAATGGTTGAGCAAAAATTATGGATGACAAAGCTTCAATGTGATGCACCATTGGAAACTAAATGGGAAGCTTTCAAGAAAGCTATTTGTTCTTGTGCGGAAGAATGCTTTGCCATAAAGCATCTCCATGGTATCAACAAAGATAGATCACGCAAAAGGTGGTTTGATAAAGAATGTCAAGATGCTCGAAAGTCCTTGATAAAGCTTGATGCAACTATGGACAAAGACAACTATCAAAGTCATTTGCATACATACAAGGCATTGATTAGAAAGAAGAGAAGAAGATGGGAAGTAAAGCAACAAGAATTTCAAATCCAAGAAAAGGCACATGCATGTGGAAGATTTTGGAGAAACTTGAGAGGCAAGCGGGTTGAGAATTTTGGTAACTTGAGTCTAGTGGATATGTAAACACATTGTAGGCAATTATATGAGCAAGAAAATACTGAAAAAATGCCATTTTATGGTTCACTCCCATGTATGCCGTCTTTTTTTACTATTGAGGATGTATGCGGTGGGCTTGAAAAGTTGGCCACTCGCAAAGTGGGAGATCTTCAAGGTATCAAGCCGGAGATGGTCAAATGGACGGGAGATTTTACCCATGAGTGGATGTGTGATATGTTCAACCTTGCACTTCAACATGGTATGCCTTATGATTGGAGTACTAATTGGGTTAAGCCTTTGCATAAAGGAGGGGATGTAAAGAATGTAAGCAACTACCGGACTATAATGATTGGGTCTCTTATGGAAAAGTTATTTGGGTGCATAATGGAGATGAAATTGAGTGATTGGGCTGAAGAGAATGACAAGCGTGCAAAGGGACAAGCGGGTTTTCGTCGATGCCATAGCACCATTGATCGTCTTGTTACTCTTCGTGTTCTCATGGAGGAAAGTCGGTTGAAAGGCAAGCGA